>NC_053491.1:201227596-201555929 GCF_905171775.1 Rana temporaria | reverse complement strand
CACAGACAATAGATAGTCTGTGATGGCAGATAGCACATATTGGCACACTGTGTGTGCATTTTGAAATTTTGGCGTATTATAAAGTACAAAAATTAAAAAGGGTTTTGTGGGCGGGGGATGGGCGGGGGATGGGCTTCTGTGGTTCAGTCTTTGACACGGCCCATCATGTCAATGATATTTTTGTAATTTTGTTCGATGACTAGCATCCTTTGTCGCATGTTCTCCATTTCCGTGCTACACTCTGAAATGACATTTCGCACATTCTGCTCCATGACTAGCATCCTTTCCCGCATAATGTCCATTTCCGTGCTGCACTCCATTAGTTGCTGTACAATTATAGAAGCACTTGCACGTGAAAAATGTGCTACTCCATCTTCATCCCCTAAAAATAAACAAATTGGCATTCAAAATATGTAAATAATTTCCAGCCTATCTGCATATGTTTGGCCCTATTAATATAGGGGTGACACTGACCTGATGGCCTGATAATTTCCACATCCCCAATTTCTTCATCTTCTATCACTCCTCCTTCTTCCACCACCTCCCCATCATCTTCTATCACTCCTCCTTCTTCCACCACCTCCCCATCATCTTCGACTCCTCCTTCATCCATCAATCCACCTTCTTGCAATTCGCCAAATTGTTCTTCCGCCACTTGCCCTTCATCTGATATAAATTCTAAGTCCAAAATAACTTCTTCCTCCTCTCTTCCTTCCTCCTTTCTTCCTTCCTCTTCTCCTTCCACATCCTCTTCTCCTTCCACATCCTCTTCTCCTTCCACATCCTCTTCTCCTTCCACATCCTCCTCTCTTCCTTCCCCAGCCTCCTCTCTTCCTTCCCCAGCCTCCTCCTGCTCAACATGTGGAGGTGTTTGATTTTCCGGGTGTCTGGCCCTCTCTGCCTCCTCCAATTGCTGGCGTCTTCTTTCCCCTATAAGAAATAATCAAAAACAAAAGGTATACTCATCAGCACACAGATATTGTATATCATAAATCGCACACATTGCATAGACGATACATTTATGATGATTTTTGGTTGTTTATTCTTTCAGCAATCCTCCATTTTTGGCGTAGTTCTAGGCCAAGCTCTGATCCTGCCCCTTTTTTGCAAAGAAGTGACACAAATGGATGTCCCCCCAAAACATTAATTCTCGTCGACCCTCCAAATAAATATACTTTGATTTTTGAGACACAGGTGCTTTGCATTTCAAGATGTTAAAACATCAGCTTTATTTGCATTTTGGAGAATGAATCTTGTTTGCCTGTCACATTCACTCAATTTAATTTCTGTGATTTTGCTATTCAACAATGTTGGAAAACAAAGTTTGGGGCCAGTCAGCCATGTCCAGGTGTGTTGTTCCTGGAGTAACGTCACATTTTTGCTAAACAATGTCATATTACGCGTGTTTACTATTTCACAAAATTTGTTTAAGGTTGTTATTTGACATAAACACAATACAGTATCTACACGTGTTCAAAAGTACAAGCAGGCCAAGGAGGCAGATGTGAAAAAATACATGTCAACACATTATTGCAGACATTCCCCCCCCCCCTTAAATAATATGGACTTACTTTTACGCAGAATTTTGAGTATCTTCTTCATGTGATGTGGCTCCCTCAATTTTAAATCGGACCAACGCTTCCGTAGTTGCTCCTTTGACCTGGTGACACCAAACATTCTCCTCATTCTCCTTGCCACCTTGTCCATTATGTGTGACTTCCTACGGTTCGGTGTTTTGTAGGGCCCACATTCACCATCATAATCCTTCCTCCTCATGATGTAAACCAACTCCACCATTTCTTCGAACGCCATATTAGTGGCTTTATATCTTTTAGGCCTGGATCGGGACGGTCCTGCCTCTGTCCCTTCACTTGCGCCATGAGAGCTCCGTGCCCGCTCGTGTGACATCGCCATCTTTCCTTCCCACAGAGATTAGGGGCGTGGAAACGAGGAAATGTCCCGTCAGGGGCGGAGATGAGGGCGGGGATTATTGCATATGCGGAGTGTCGCGAATGCCAACAACGTATTGACGTAGGTTACGCGGAGAATATTCGCGCGATTCCAGAACCTACACAGTTAACGCCATATTTACTTTTTCAATTGATTAGGGGCATGGCAAAGGTGACGAGGGCGGCGTTTCATACATACGCGGAGTGGATAAAAGGCGCTTGACGTGATTACGTAGGTTACGTGTTAATTCAGCGAGCGGAAGAAACGAGGATTGTGAGAGAGGCAGGTAAGAAATTTAAACATGGGATCAGCAGCGGGCTCTAAAATGTAGAGCAATGGGATGGGGGTTTGGTCTGTTGGTTGCACAGTTTTATTAAGCTATTATGTCTCTTGGATACCAGAATGTGATTTTCGTACCCAAATGCTTTTGTAGACATCACAAAATAGAGAGGTCAAAAATGCTGTGACTCATTATCAATTATGTAGGGTGTATTCAGATCAGGCCAAGTATTGTTCTGTGTTGGTTGGACAGAGGTCATTAGGAAGTTTCTTTCATGTAATCAATGCTGAGGGGCAGGATATCTACACATGCAATAGTGCCTTGATGAATGCTGTCATTTGTAATAATTGTGTATGGTTGTAGATTTATATTATTTCCTGCAATGTAACCAAAGGGGCGGCATGTATAAAAAAAATGTTAGCTAAAACCAACCAATGGGGCAGAGCTGGCCAGCATTTTCTAAACAAGAGACACTGTGTTTGTATTTCTATATAGGTACTACTTTTTAAACAACATATTCTATCAATGTAAATGCTGAGGCTTTTTTTAATTGTGTTTTTGGTTTCTTTTCATTTTTTCAATCTAGAATAAAAAAAAGTAAATCATAACTTCACAATGGATCTCCTGCAGAGCCAAGACATTATCCAGCATTTGCTGGATAAATTTAGGGAAATGCCCATCCTGTGGGATTCAAAGCAGGACCATTATCATAACAAGGACATACGAGCGGCAGCACTTGAACAGCTAGCAGCATACATGAGGACATGGGTGCCAGAATGCAGTGCCAACATGGTGAAGGATAAACTTGCCAACCTCAGGGGCACATATAGGATAGCGTACAAAGCTCACCAAAAGCAGCTAAGATCTGGAGCAGCAGCAAGACCACCAAAGGAACCCAAGCTGTGGTATTACAACCAGATGTCATTTTTGCGGGATCAACTGGAAGGCAGGCCATCAATGTCAAGTCTGAATCCCAACCTTCCCTCCACGCTACCTCCCAGCGGGACTTCCCCAGATCACCACAGCCCTGCAGAGTCGGATGAAGAGGGCCTGGCTGACAGAGAGGCAGATCTGCGCCTCTACGATGATGAGGTATAGTAGTTTCATAACTATTTATGTAATAATCTTAATTATTGTTTGATTCTTGACTTGATATTGGTTAATAAAATACAAGCTGGGAAGTAAAAATCTAAAATCGTGGGCAAACAAATAGGTGTCAGGGATGACAACTGCAGGGGTCAGAGGGTGAGTCTGTTTTCAAGTTTAAATTCAAGGCAAAAAATAAGATTCAAGCATGAAAATGTGAGTGAGTATATTCCTAAATATATTACAACATGTCCCTTTTTTTTACACAGGAAGAAGAGACCAGCCAGGAGGTGGCAGATCCTCTCCTCACTGTCAGCCAGGACGAAGGGGTCAGTGGCAGCCAGGAGGAGGCCGGGCCCAGTGGCGTTCAGCAGCTCCCCAGGACAAGCACCACCAGCCAGGCTCCTCCCCTTTATATTAGGCCACCAGGCCGTAAGAAGAAATTGGGGGCAGTGGAGGAAGCCAGCCTGAAAATGATTCAGGAGGCGAGTGCCATCATGAGGGCCCCCCCTCAACCCCACTGAGGCCTACAGTGCCTCCGTGGCACATGACCTCAATAAAGGCACGGAGGAGCAGAGGCAATTGGCCAAGGGCATCATCAACCAGGCCCTTTGGTGGATGCAGAGGGAGCTGCTGACCCCAGACACTGGGCTATGTGACCCGGCCCGGCTTGCTGAACACCATTCTCCTGCTGCCACATCATCCCCACCTGCAAGGGCCCAGGGAAGACCCGCTGGAAGGCAGCCTGGAAGGAAGGTTGCAAGGAAGAGGAGACGTTGATGCCCTGCCTTCCATTTGATCCCCCACAAATGGCATCTTGTTTGGACTACCACAGCTTGGGTTCCTTTGGTTATGTGCTGCTGCTTCAGATTTTATTTTGTGTGCTTCCTGAGGTTGGCTAGTTTATCCTTCACCATGTTTCAAATGCAAGTTTGCATGTATGTTGCTAGCTGTTCAAGTGCTGCCATTCTGTTTTTGATCCTTTTTATAATTTGCTCAAATAAAAGCCTTTTTGTTGATTTGAAAAACGTGCCTATTGTTTGTAATACTGTGGGTATTATTTTAGGCATCAAACATTACAAACAAATAAAATGTTTAATCTAAAATATTCACTAACTCATGTGGGGGGGGGGGGGGTCATTTGGTGTGCCAACATGGTAGACAATTTAAACAACCTTCAAAAAAATCCTGTTAAATATACAAACAAAAGCTAAATCAAAACTATTTCCTATTAAAATATTCTAAATGGTGACATAACTATAAACACCTAAAGAAAGTGGGAAAGATAACCATTAAACATTAAAAGCAAAAAATTTGAAATGTGGAGGACCACTAAAAATATGATACGTCGGGCCAATAAAAGTTTGCAAAAATCTTACTACATCACAGCTAACAAATGTCACTTTTCAGTATGGAACAACTCAGTTGAAATAACATGAGCTAAATAACTGATTAGTTATAGCAAGAGAAGAATGAATAAAACGACGGCATCAAGCGTTGGTTATTGTGTGTTTTGCTTCAGTGTTCTATTGCTAGAATTAATCTTTCTATTGACGAATGTGCCATATCCCAAACAAACGTGAGTTTTACCTGAACGAGCGCTCCCGTGGCCTCATTTAGTCTGAGCATGCGCGGGGTTTTTGTACGTTGGTTTTGTGTACTCACCACCAAACATGTACGTTCGGACAGGATTTGAGCGGACGGTTTTAAAACAAGTTTGGAAATAAATGTCTGCTGAAAAACGGCCCGGCGGGCAAATGTACGGTGAAATTCTGTACGCTCGTAACTACACACGACCAAACATGTATGCTGAAACTGGTCCGCGGGCCAGTTTCAGCAAACATGTTTGGTCGTGAGTATGGGGCCTTAGAATCAGTTACGCATTGATTTCTATTAGATCCGACCGGCGTAAGTCTGTTACGCTGTCGGATCTTAACTGCATATTTACGCTGGCCGCTAGGGGCGTGTACGCTGATTTACGCCTAGAAATATGTAAATCAGCTAGATACGCAAATTCACAAACGTAAGCCCGGCCGACGCAGTACAGATACGCGGTTTATGTTAGGCTTTTCCCGGCGTAAAGTTACCCCTGCTATATGGTGGCGTACATGCGGCGTACCAATGTTAAGTATGGACGTCGTTCCCGTGTCGAATTTTGAATATTTTATGCCGTTTGCGTATGTTGTCCATGAATGGGGCTGGACGTCATTTACGTTCACGTCGAAACCAATACGTCCTTGCGGCGTACTTTGGAGCAATGCACACTGGGATATTCCATGGACGGCGCATGCGCCGTTCGTGAAAAACGTCAATCACGTCGGGTCACAAGTTATTTACATAAAACACGCCCCCCTGTTCCAAATTTGAATTAGGCGGGCTTACGCCGGCCTATTTACGCTACGCTGCCGCAACTTACGGAGCAAGTGCTTTGAGAATACAGCACTTGCCCGTCTAAGTTGCGGAGGCCTAATGTAAATCGGATACGTTACACCCGCGCAAAGATACGCCGATCTACGAGAATCTGGCCCATCGAGTTTTTTTCTAAATTGTCGGTCTTTTTTTGTTTATAGCGCAAAAAATAAAAACCGCAGAGATGATCGATTAACACCAAAAGAAAGCTCTATTTGTGGGAAAAAGGGACGTCAATTTTGTTTGGGAGCCACGTCGCACAACCGCGCAATTGTCATTCAAAGCGTGACAGTGATGAAAGCTGAAATTTCGCCTGGGCAGGAAGGGGGTATATGTGTCCAGTAAGCAAGTGGTTAAGATTATTGTACAGTCAGGATGGCAGAGGTCCAAGAGTCTGCTACCACTAGAACCATAATATAAGGAATATGACGTTCTGGATTTTGTGTGCCTACCAAAAAACATAACTGAATTATGTTAAAGCTAGATTTCCTGGTATGCACACAATTGTATCATGTTTGTTTGTTTGTGTAAAGAGTATGAAGGCATCTGCCCACCAGTAAATAACTAGCGCAGTTGACACCTAAGCAGATTATATTTAAACACCACCCCCTCCACACACCCTTTAACAATATTTTCAGTAGGTATCATGAAATTAAATGAATATTATTAAGACACAGAATGTTTTGTATACAATCATAATAATAAATAAAAAAAAATACTAGAAGGGTTATTGACTTAGGGCTCTTTCACACGGAGCGGACCGTTTCTCGGTCCGCTCCGTGTGTCCGCCAAAGCTCAGCGGGGATCGCCCTGTCTCTGCTCCGCTCTCCCCTATGGGGGACCGGATGCAGACGGTCCGTCTGTCCGTCTGCATCCGGTCCGTTCCGCCGAACGGAAGAAAAATAGGGTTTCTTCCGTTCGGAAAAGCGGAACCCGACTGACGCGGACGCTAGCGGATGCTCCATCCGCTAACGAACGCGTCCCCATAGGGATTCATTACAAGTCCGTTAACGGACTTGTAATGAACGGACAGACGGAGCGGACGTCTGAAAGGGGCCTTAAGCTGGAGAGTGCAAAATCTGGTGCAGCTCTACATAGAAACCAATCAACTTCCAGGTTTTATTGCCAAAGCTTAATTGAACAAGCTTAGGTTATAAGCTGATTGGCTACCATGCACAGCTGCACCAGATTTTACATGCTCCAGTTTTAGTAAATCCCCCCCCCCCCAATGTCTCTTAAAACATTTCAATGAATGGAGTGTAAACTCACAAAAATGTATGAAAATGTCCGTAATTAGTGTTTATCTATATAACAGATATAAAAAGTCTCCCTGCAGGGACAACATGAAAAAGTTCACAACCATAAAAGGAAGTCCACAATCAAAAAAGTTGTCCACCAATGAGAAGGTCTTGAAACAATCCTTAAATGCTCCAGTCAGCTAGATAGAAAACTCACCAGAGGTCCTGGATGCTCAATTAAGTGCAGAAAACACACATAGATTATCCTGAATCCCAATATGGCTCAATGAGGTTGATATCTTGACCCACCGAATGCCAGGTTTTTAGAGTCTGGAGCTCCCAGGTGCTTTCAAAAGGAAACTCACATACTGTAATATCATTTAAGAAGTGCCAATCACACCACAGTACATAGTGTATCAATCCGCGGCAGGAAAAAAGTGTCACCAACACCAATGAACCACCATCGCCTCCATGGAATGCGCACTCACCAGGGCTCAAGTCCTGCGGGAACGCGTGGGAACGGAGTTCCTGCACTTTTTCACAGCAGGAACTCATTTCCCTTTGCAGGACTAGAGCAGCCGAGAGCAGCCGAGCCGCCCGAGCCAATCCTTCACTAAGCAGCGATGCCCAGATCGAGTCACTGTCAGGGGCAGGTGAACCTTAGTAATCCTTTATGTTACTGGCCGCTTCCTGTATATGGATTCATTGGGTAGTGTGTGGGTATTCTGTTACTCCTTCGATGCTGCAATGTCTCCTGGGAGCTTTTGTCATTGTTCCCAGGAGACATTGCGGAGGTCTGCTGCGAGTTATCGCGAGATTTAGAAAGAACTTGCCAATGTCTCCTGGAAACAATGACAAAAGCTCCCAAGAGACATTGCGGCATCGAGGAAGTGACAGAATACACACTACCCGATGAATCCATATACAGGAAGCGGCCAGTAACATAAAGGATTACTAAGGTACAGTGGATCGAAAAAAAAAACATGCGGTTAAGTAATTATGCATATGAGCGTATCTTTTTATTTTTTTTTGGTGGGGGAGTGGATCTTGGGTGGAGTTCCCACACTTTTTTCCCCAGGACTTGACCCCTGGCACTCACCGCAATAGTGGAATATATGGCAGGGTATACATCAAAACAGAAGGCTTCAGTGAAAACTTCTCATAGGTTTTTCAGGATTCCTCTCAGAGATATTTTTCTGCCTACATGCCAATCACCAAAAGGCAACATCCAACAAAAAAGTGCCTTATAGTGTAGTATTTATTGTAAATGTCAAAAAGATTTCATACAAATAACAAAACAATCAATAAGGTTAAAAAGAAAACATGCTAAAAGAGTATAAAGTTACGTAAAACATCATGTAAAAAATGAGCCGCAAAAACTCACGTGTTGCCGCCACTAAGGAATCCATGACCTGGCTCTGTGACTTCTCGCTAAAAGTACCTCCCTTCACGAATAGCACCAATGTGCATCAAGGGCCTCAAATTATTATTATTATTATTATTAATAAACAGGATATATAATCATGTTTGCCAAATATATATATAGAAAATGTAAGACTTTAATAGCGGGGCACGTAGTATGGGATAAAAACTGAAGGCTAAATAATGTTAAAAATTGAAGGATTTATTAGTGGAGCACGTAGTTTACTGTGAATTATAGAAATTTGATCTTCTAAACAGGAGTGACTGCACAATACATAGGCAAAAAAATTTAAAAAATAATGGCCGTACTGACATCACATGGGCCACGAATCCCAAATGGGCAATTGTATTCACTACAAAGGCAAAAATCAGTCTACTGCTACATATGCAGTCAGCAAATGGGCAATATTTACCATACGCAGGCTAACAGCTACCTGCTAACTGTGACAATATGCAGGCAACAAATGCACAGATGTGACACTGTGTGGGCAACAAACAAGCAATTGTTAGTACAGTATGTGTGGATAACAAACAGGCAAATGTGAATATAAAGGGGAAACAATTGTGAAAATATATGAGCAATCATAAACATATGCAGACAACTAACAAACAACCATTACAATATATAAACAAATGTGACAATATATGGCCAAAAAATTCCTCCTCCCTCCCCCAAGCAAAAATCTTTCCTTTGTCCTTCTCCGCACTCTAGCAGGGCCACAGGAGCATTTACTTATGCTTTTATTAATATCAACATTTTTTTAGAAAGACAGTACCAGTAACAGATCAATCTTCTTTCCCCAGCAAGGTAGACCAGCTTTTACTCGTGTATCCTTTGTGTGCTCATTTTAAGATCTCTGTAGAAAACCATCAACGCTCTTATCTTGGGGGAATATTCGTCCCAAAGTGTTAAAATGTCCCATAGTCTAGTGACATTTAGTATCTGTTGACATACATACTGTATCTTTATGGTATTGTTATGATATAAAATAACCTTAAAAATGAGATATGAAATCCAATGGTTTAATTATTAAGCATATACTAGCAGGCTAACGCTATAAAGCTATTCCTGGGTTCTGTGCTTTAGCAATACTCCAGCTTGGCTCCCTTCCAAACAACGAATGCACCTTAAAATGATCGTCGTCAAACACTGCAGTGATAAAAAAAGACGCCATATTTATGTATTGCCAAACTGCATGTTGTGAAATTTTACAGATTGTGAACAACATGATGAAACACATAGCTCAGCAAAAAAGGGAATAGTACTTTATTATACGTCTTACTTATAAAAAAAATCCATAGAATTGCATGTTTACTGTCATTTTTTACTTTTGATGACTGGCTTTTTTACAGAGAGCAAAAAGGTTTAGATGTCTGCCACAACTGGTAGACAGCAACCCATGGTCATGAAACAGAGCTCTGGTTCTGAAAGATCTGGGCTGGTGTCCACAGACTTTTGTTTGCTTCAAATGGGCTTTGCATTCCCATACATGGGCGTCCGTTCCATAGGGCAAGGGGGGTCGTTTGCCCCCCTCTGGAATTGCCAGGCAGAGCCAGGAGCAGTGTCGAACTGGCCAGAGGACAGAGGGAGGGGAGCGCCGTTTTATATAGTTTACCAGGCCTGTGCTTTGTTTGTTCTAACATCTGTTGCCACAGGTAACACTAGACTATTTTCTGATGTGTAATTTAAAGGGGGGAGTGATGCAGGGTGCTGTGTAATGTAAAGAGGTCCAGAGCTGTGGGGTGCTGTGTAATGTAAAGGGGTCCAGTGATGCAGGGTGCTGTGTAATGTAAAGGGGGCCAGTGATGCAGGGTGCTGTGTAATGTAAAGGGGTCCAGAGCTGTGGGGTGCTGTGTAATGTAAAGGGGTCCAGAGCTGTGAGGTGCTGTGTAATGTAAAGGGGTCCAGAGCTGTGAGGTGCTGTGTAATGTAAAGGGGTCTAGAGTAGACATGTGCATTCGTTTTCGTTAGAATGCATTTTCGTCCGAAAATCTGTTTTTTTCGTTATCGTTTTAACAAACGATAACGAAAGTGCAAGAAACGAAAACCGAAAGATCCGACATAAAAAATGCTTTATTTTCGTTTTCGTTGCGGTAAAAATTTGATATAGAGAGATTCGACATTATAGGGAAAAGATTCAACATCATAGAGAAAAGATTCGACACTATAGAAATAATAGATTCGACATTACAGAGAATAGATTTCGATTTATGAGAAAATAGATTCGACATTATAGAGAATAGATTCGACATTATTACCAGTCATACAACAATAGAATTCTTGTAGGCGGAATATTCGAACGGAAATGTACGATTCGGTGTAAAGATGCGACGTTCCGTCGAATATTTTTTGTCCATTAGACAGAAACCAACAAAGATTCGACGTTCCGTCGAATATTCTTTTGACCATTCGACAGAAACCAAGTATTATTGGATTTTCGGACGAAAGCTATTCCCCAACAAAAAACGAAATAAATCAAAACGATTTTCGGGAGTAACTAAATAAATTTATTTTCCAAACGAAAACGAAAAAACAAAACAAAATATTCCAGTCTGCACATGTCTAGTCTAGAGCTGTGAGGTGCTGTGTAATGTAAAGGGGTCCAGAGGTGCCATTGTGGAGAGGGGGTACACAGTAGTGACAAAGAGGTATTAAAAGATGCACAGTGGGGTGTTTTTACATTTTAACCTGGGGGGGCGCTTTTAACCTCTGCTAGCGGTCAAAGAAAGGGTAAAATGCGACTGTGTATCGCCGCTGCCGAAGCGCGCCCCCCCCCCCTGAAAAAATTTCAGCGGACGCCCATGTTCGCCCATGTTTGACTGCAAAACTCACCTAAAGCAGGTCAGAAGGAGCTCAACTGCAGCTCAAATGCACCTCTCAATGAATTCTGGATCATTCAGAATTCTGAAGCATCTCAAACCTTACAGTTGCTGGTTTCTGTCTGTCTGTCTGTCTGTCTGTTGGTCTGTCTATTGGTGTAACTATAGTTCCTGGGACCCAATAGCAAAATTTTGATGGAGCTTCCCAGTGACCTTTCTTTGTGACACATACCAGTGTCAATTGTGTCAATAAATTCAATAGAGTATGAATATAATAATAAATATAATAGAGATCTTAACATACAATATGCCTAAATCTAGGATAAAAAGTAACAATACATTATTGGAGACCAATGCTGTGGTTAGAAATTGTCAGAGCAGCGCAGGGAATTTACTTTAAATTTATTCAGTAGTTCGCTAGCATTTTTCAACATCAAATGATCTTTTATGGATAGATAGGATTTATTAATGTATTTATTACTTATACAGCACCGTCAGTTTACATTTACATCAGTCCCTGCCCTCAAGGAGCTTACAATCTAAGGTCCCTTAAGCAGGCCATACATGCTGAAAATTTCTTTCCTGCAACCACAGGTTTTCTTTCCTTTATTTTCCCATCACACAGACAGTGCTGACAGGGGAATCCCTCCTGTCGAGCAATTGTCTTCTCCCAGCAAGGGGAGAGGCAGGCGGAGGAAGCCGTCCCACTGGGAGAAGATAGTGTTTATAGCTAGAGGCTATAGAAGCTGCTAGCAATAATCGCAAGAGAATCCGGCTGACTGGTTGTACCCAAGTTGATCGTGGTGTCCCCGCCCCCATCTGACACGTCATGGGAAACCCCTGTTGCGTCAGAGGGGGACGGGGTCACCCGTGACGCCACAAGGAAACTGCCGGAAACCCCCGTTGCGTCAGAGGGGCGGGGTCACCCATCCACATCTCGGGTGGCCCCGCCCTCGGTTATTTAACCACTTAAGACCCGGACCATTATGCAGGTTAAGGACCTTGCCCCTTTTTTCGATTCGGCACTGCGTCGCTTTAACTGACAATTGCACGGTCGTGCGACGTGGTTCCCAAACAAAATTGGCATCCTTTTTTTCCCACAACTAGAGCTTTCTTTTGGTGGTATTTGATCACCCTCCTTTTTTTCCCCTCAGTTTAGGCTGATACGTATTCTTCTACCTATGTTTGGTAAAAAAAAATCGCAATAAGCGTTTATCGATTGGTTTGCGCAAAATTTATAGCGTTTACAAAATAGGGGTTAGTTTTATGGCATTTTTATTAATAATTAATTTTTTAATAGTAATGGCGGCGATCAGCGTTTTTTTCGTGACTGCGATATTATGGCGGACACATCAGACACTTTTGACACATTTTTTGGACCATTGTCATTTTCACAGCGAAAGTGCTATAAAAATGCACTGATTACTGTGAAAATGACAATGGCAGTGAAGGTGTTAACCACTAGGGGGCGCTAAGGGGTTAAGTGTGCCCTAAGGAAGTGATTCTTACTTAGGGGGGCGTGGCTGTAGGTGGGACGTCACTGATCGTCGTTCCCTATAACAGGGAACAGACAATCAGTGTCACTGCCACTAGGAAGAATGGGGAAAGTGTGTTTACACTCACCTCTCTCCGTTCTTCAGCTCCTGTGACTGTTTACGGGACACCGGCGGCGATTGGGTCCGCGGGTCCCGCAGGCGCGGTCACGGAGCTTCGGAGCCACGGCTGGGCTCTTAAAGAGGACGTATATATACGTCTATGTGCCCAGCTGTGCCATTCTGCCGACATATATCGGCGTTAGGCGGTCCTTAAGTGGTTAAGAGCTGTCAGACTGGTGCACGTCATTTGGCTGGGCGCCTCCTATGGAGGCTGTATCATTCATGGCGTGGGTCAAAGAAGGATTATAGCGCTGGAATTTGTTTTTATTATCAAAGGACTGTCAAGCTGTGTGTTTGTTTTTGTTTACCTTTTTTGTCATTTTTTGGGGTGAAATGGTAGGGGTACAATGTACCCCGTTACAAATTCACATAGGGGGGGGGGCGGCATCTGGGGGTCCCAGATTGTTGAAGGGGGCTTCCAGATTCTGATAAGCCCCCCGCCCGCAGACCCCCACAACCACCACTGATCGCTTTTAACCACTTCTTTGTGGTGGACTGTTTAATCTCATTTTTATTAACCAATTACCACTTACATACCACTGGTACACTCCCACTGTACACTATTTCTAGTGCTATATTTAATATCATCTTTTACTTTGAATTTTTTAACAGACATCACCGGAGCATTCTCATTTTGGCTCCTGTTTACAGAATAAAGTATGAGACGGTAGCGCACCTTCGGTAAAAGTAGTGTTCGTAACGGAGATAGCACATTCGGCACGTTGTAACAGACTGAAAAGCGCAAATCGTCTCTTACCAAGCTTTTACTTAACACGCAGTAACATGAGATTAGCAAAAGCAGCCCCAAGGGTGGCGCCAGTGGAATCGAACTTCCCCTTTATAGTGCCATCGTACGTGTTGTACTTCACCGCGTTTGAGAACGACGAGATTTTGTCTTGACAGTGTGTATGCAAGGAAAGCTAGACAAGATTCTCGACAAGCCTGACAAGGAACTCGTTGAGGAAAACAATGTTTCTTTTACAAGGAGTTTCTCGGTCGTGTGTACGAGGCCTAACGCTTACTTCTTTAACGTGAACTAATGATATGGATGTTTCAGAGATATTTTTGTCTCAATGCCTTTGTGAATTACACGTGGTAATGCAACCTTTTCAGCTATTTCTAACAGAAAAAGTAGTATAATTTAGAAAACTTGACTGTTTTTTTAGCTTTATCTTCAATATATGACAAGATGTGGTTACTTACGTAGATACGGTTACACTATGTCTGGCACATATTAATAAAAGTCTTAAATTCACTAAAAAGAAAACAGATAAGGTCATGAGCAGACATGTTTGCTTTAGTTTGTTGTTACTGGATTGAATGCAAAATATCTAACTGCAAGTTTAGGTGTTTTTTTTTAACTGACATGATGAAACATGTAACTGTATTGTATACACATAACAGCTGGTATTTCCCTGATGAGCAATGTTTTCACATCAGTTCACTTTGTTTCTTTTGTATACATTTTATGTAACTCCTTCATCACCACACACTTTTTGAACCTTTTCATCTTTTTAAAATTGTCATTATCTGATTGAAGACTATGATAATTATTAATATTGTTGTATTGTATTATCAAATAAAGTCAGTGATTTATTAAAAACATGTTTGGTAGACATGTCTATATACAGTAAATAACAGTATTTTCATTATATGGATTCAATTAAATTACATTTTTATGATTTTTATCAACATTTTTCATATTATGGGAAAAACGTAATCAACTAGTACACTGAAACTTTTATGGCGCGTACAGAGGATCGGAAACTTCCACAACAAAACCGTGGATTTTTTTTCCGACGGATGTTGGCTCAAACCTGTCGCAAAAATGTTGTCGGAAATTCCGAACGTCAAGAACGTGGTGACGTACAAGACGTACGGCAGCACTATTAAAGGGAAGTTCAATACCAGTCGTGTTAGTAGAAGTTTGGTGAGAGACGATTTGCGCTTTTCAGCCTCGTGCTTTTCAGTCCGTAACAGCGTGACGAATGTGCCATCTCCATTACAAAAGCTAGTTTTACCAGACTGAGTGGTTCCATCTCGTACTTGATTCAGAGCATGCGTGGAAATGTGTGCGTCAGAATTGTCCACACACGATCGTAATTTATGAGAACCAGCTCTTAAATTTTTGTTGTCGGAAATTCCGACATCAAATGTCCAATCGAGCCTACACAGAGTCGGAATTTACGACAAAAAGCTCCCATCGAACATTTGTTGTCGTAAATTTCAATCATGTGTATGAGGCATTAGGCTGCATTCACACCTGAGTGTAGTGTCTTTGAGCGCTTTTCCTGCGTTTTTGCGTGTTTTTGCGCGTTTGTATGCAGCGTTTTTGGGCTTTGACTTTTTTTATTAGCCAATACAGAAAACTATTATCTTTTGCATCATTTGTTGCTAGGTATTTTAGCTTTTTTAGATTTTCCATTAGCTTTTACTTCTTCTTTTATTATTATTCATTTATTATAATGTTTTTTTAGTTAGGGTAAGGGGTTTTGAGTTCTGTTTAGGTTAGGGTTAGGATTAGGAGTTGAGGTAAGGGTTATTTATTATTATTTTACTATATTCATTATTATTATACGAATAATCATAAATGAATGAATAAATCTAAAATAAATACAGAAATAAAATAAAAAAATATTAATACTAAGTAACAATAAATAAATAATTAACCCTTAACTGTAACCCTTACCCCTTTAAAAATTAAATAATAACAAATAAAAATAATAAATAATTAAACACCCTAACACTAACACCAAAAAAAGTATTATTATTATTATTATTATTATTATTATTATTATTATTATTATTAATAATGTATTTTTTGGTTTGAGTTTGGGTGTTGTAATTTTATTATAATATTATTATAATAATACTAATAATGTATTTCATACTTTTTTTAAAAATTAAATAATAACAAATAAAAATAATAAATAATTAAACACCCTAACACTAACACCAAAAAAAGTATTATTATTATTATTATTATTATTATTATTATTAATAATGTATTTTTTGGTTTGAGTTTGGGTGTTGTAATTTTATTATAATATTATTATAATAATACTAATAATGTATTTCATACTTTTTAAGGTTAATTATTATTTATTAATGTATTATTACATATTATTAATTTATTTTACTTATTTATGATGATTTTTAGTTATTTGTGTATTCATTTTACAGTACATTTATTTATTCATATATTATTAATATTTTATTTTTAACTTTTTTTCATTTGAGCAGAAAATCATGGTAAAACATGCAGAAATGTGTGAATGGCGCATTTCTATTAATTACTATGAATGGCCGAATCTGCCCGATTCGAGCGACAAAAAAAATCTCCAGAACTTGTTTGAGCTTTAGACGTTTGGCTTCAGGCGACTTGGAGCAGTGATGTGAACCATCTCCATTGAGAATAATTGATTTCTTCTCCTCTAGGGTTTTTGAGCAAACTTCAAGCAGATAATCGCTCAGGTGTGAATGGGGCCTAAAAAGCTGACCATAGGCGGTTCCTATTATGGCTAGTTCAGCGGGAACCAGCTGAGATTTTTATGTAAACATCTCTTAATGTCATCTCACATCTATTACCACCCTAAAATGATATCTGCATATCAGTTACCAGGGAGTGGTGAAGGGTTTTATGTGTTGGTATAGAGCAGGGGTGTAAGCACTCGTACACACAATAGGTTAAACAGAGGACAACGCTCTGATGGACCATTTTCATCGGTCAAAACCGATCGTGTGTGGGCCCCATAGGTTATTTACCATCGGTTAAAAAACAGCCAACTTGCTTTAAATTTAACTGATGGATTCCTAACCGATAGGTCAAAACCGATCGTTAGTAGGCACGACCATCGGTTAAAAATCCACGCATGCTCAGAATCAAGTTGACGCATGCTTGGAAGCATTGAACTTCATTTTTTTCAGCACGTCGTTGTGTTTTACGTCACCGTGTTCTGACACGATAGTTTTTTTTAACCGATGGTGTGTAGGCGCGACGGACCATCAGGCAGCTTAATCGGTTAACCGATGAAAACGGTCCATCAGACCGTTCTCATCAGATGGACTGATAGTGTGTACGCGGCTTCAAACTCACATTCATCACGAGACGCATTAGCATTATGGTTGCCCTGAAAGGGCTGTCTGCCTCTATAAGACTATATAAATGTATCTACTATTCATGATACCAGCAGTGTGCGACCCTCCTTTTCAGCCAGAAGAGAATTGTTTTATTCTCATAATAATTATAAGCAGATGTCCAGAGCACTCCACCCTCTTTACATCAGCAACCTCCCCCCCCCCCCCCCCACAATCAGAGGTTAAGATTCCCCCCTCCCTCCCTTACATCACAGTGCTTACCTTGTGCTGCTGCAGGGAAGAAGTAGGGGACAAAGCTGGGAAGCATCTGGAGGATGTAACGGGAAGGGTCTGAAAGAGGACCAGAGGAGAGCTGGAGTCAGCTGCCGAAATGCTGGGATCAGGTTGAGGCAGAGATGGGGAGATACTGCAGCTGCAAAGATAGGCGCTGGATCTGTAGGAGGAATTCTGTCTTTCTCTGCTGCCGACTGCTGAGACGGGGGGGCGGCAGAGACAAGCCTCATTGCGTCTCTATGGAGAAGCGCAGGATCTGGTGGAGAAGTTCTATCCTCCTCTCTGCTGCTTACTGCTGAGACAAGGTGGAGATGGAGACAAGGGGGTGCCGCAGTTGCAGGAGAGGTGTGAGGACCATATGAAATAGCCTGGTTGGCCAGATTTGGTCCTCAGGCCTTGTTTTTGACACGTGTCATTGTATTGAGTTACAATAGATTTATAGCTATATATATATGTACTATTTTTTGTCTCTATGTTATAATTATAAGCAGATGTCCAGATCACTCCAACCTCTTTACATCAGCACCCCCCCCCCCACACACACCATCAGAGGTCAAGAGTCCACCACCCTCCCCAGGCCTTGTTTTGACATGTGTCAGAGCATTGAGTTACAGTAGATTTATATATATACTTATATATATATATATATATATATATATATATATATATAATGATCAACATAAATTTACTATTTTGTGTCTCTATGTTACCATTTACGAAATATACACAGCTCTGCCTCACAGTACAGCCCTGTCTAGCAGGGGTGGAGACCTGATCTTTCATCCCCTGCAGTTTAACTTTCACAGTGGGGGTTCAGCCTATAAGTGCTCAGACCATACGCCGCACACTGCATCAAATTGGTCTGCATGGCAGTCGTCCTAGAAGAAAGCTTTTTCTAAAGATGATGTACAAGAAAGTCCTCAAACAGTTTGCTGAAGACAAGCAGACTAAGGACATGGATTATTGGAAACTTGTCCCGTTGGTCTGATGAGACCAAGATAAACTTATTTGGTTCAGATGGTGTCAAGCGTGTGTGGGGGCAACCAGCTGAGGAGTACAAAGACCAGCGTGTCCTGCCTACAGTCAAGCATGGTGGTGGGAGTGTCATGGTCTGGGGCTGCATGAGTGCTGTCAGCACTGGGGAGCTACAGTTCATTGAGGGAACCATAAATGCCAACATTTACTTTAACATACTGAAGCAGAGCATGATCCCCTCCCTTTTGGAGACTGGGCCGCAGGGCAGTATTCCAACATGATAACGACCCCAAACACACCTCCAAGACGACCACTGCCTTGCTAAAGAAGCTGAGGGTAAAGGTGATGGACTGGCCAAGCATGTCTTCAGGCCTAAACCCTATTGAGCATCTGTAGTGCATCCTCAAACATAAGGTGGAGGAGCGCAAGGTCTCTAACATCCACAAGCTCTGTGATGTCATCATGGAGGAGTGGAAGAAGACTCCAGTGGCAACCTGTGAAGCTCTGGTGAACTCCATGCCCAAGAGGGTTAGGGCTGTGCTGGAAAATAATGGAGGCCACACAAAATATTGGCACTTTGGGCCCAATTTGGACATTTTCACTTTTGTTGCCAGCGGTTTAGACATTAATGGTTTGCTGAGTTATTTTGATGGGACAGCAAATTTACCCTGTTATACAAGCTGTACACTCACTACTTTACATTGTAGCAAAGTGTAATTTCTTCAGTGCCGTCACATAAAAAGATATAATAAAATATTTTCAAAAATGTGAGGGGTGTACTCACTTTTGTGAGATACTGTATTTATCTGCCCTAATTTGTGCTTATTATTGGCCTGAATTAAACTTTTTTTTTTTCAATCCAATAATTTTTATCAAGTTTTTTCATTATACAACAAAAAACACATAAAATATTTAAAACATTTCCATCTCATATCCCCACCCTAAAATTTAAATGGTTAGTTTGCATTTCAGAAAGATTTCTTGAAAATCCCCCTTAGTACTTTTACATCCAACGAATAGTGCATATAATATAATAGGTCCTCCTGTTAGAAATGGTGTTTAAATGGCCTGGAATATGGTAAAATTCTACCTAGCGTCAGGACAGAGAGGCATAGGGAGCCGTGCTTTTTCAGAGGACCCAAAAAGAGAGAGAACCTTCAGCATTCATCATTTCCAACAGGAGCTATGATATATACTCATCAGTCTTAATTTAGTAGACTAAAACGACTAAAACATTTTACTTGACTAAATGAATACTATTTAAGTAGACTAAAATAAGACTAATGTTGCGTACACACGACCGTTTTTCATGTCATGGAAAAAAACAGTTTTCTCGACGTGATTCCTCTCAGGCCTGCCTTGCATACACACGATCGTGAAAAAAAATGCTTGAGCAAAGCGCGGTGACATACAACACGTACAACGGCACTATAGAGGGGAAGTTCCATTCGAATGGCGCCACCCTTTGGGCTGATTATGCAAATTTCCCTTCTCGTAACTTGCTTCTGAGCATGTTTTTTTTTTTCCCCCCGTCATTAAAGCCTACACACGACCGTTTTTCACGACGAGAAAAACGACGAGGAAAAAATAGAGCAGGTTCTAAATTTTTAATGCCCATTTTTCTCGTCGAGAAAAATGCTCTGGGGCCTACACACAATCGTTTTTAATGACCAATTTTAAAAATGGCATTTTTCTCGTCATGAAAAACGGTCCTGTGTACGCGGCATAAGACTAAAACTAAATTGAAATTTGACTTCAAAATTTACACTGGTCTGTAGTGCATGTTCATACCTCAATACCTTAATAACATGAGATTTTTTTACTCCAGCAGTATATAATGAGTTTTAGAAATTGTAGAGACATGTAGAGAAATTGTAGAGAAACTAATGCATTACAATTTAACTACACCTTTTCGATTTTAGACGACTAAAATTTGACTTTAATGTAGTGGAGATTTTAGTCGACTAAAACGTAGGACATTTTAGTAGACTAAAATGTACTGGAGATTTAGTGGACTGAATACGACTAAAACTAAAACGATTGTAGAAGACTAAAATGGGACTAAAACTAAAATGCCATTTTAGTCCTAAGGCCTCGTACACACGACCGAGGAACTCGTCGGAAAAGACACATCGTTTTCCTCGACGAGTTCCTTGTTAGGCTTGTCGAGGAACTCGACAAGCTTGCTTTGCGTACACACGGTCAAGACAAAATCTCCTCATTCTCAAACGCAGTGACGTACAACACATACAACGGCAGGGGAAGTTTGATTCCACTGGCACAACCCTTGGGGCTGCTTTTGGTAATCTCATGTTATTGCGTGTTAAGTAAAAGTTTGGTAAGAGACCTTTTCGCGCTTTTCAGACTGTTACAGCGTGACAAATGTGCTATCTCCATTACAAACGCTACCTTTACCGAAGGTGCGCTCCCGTCTCATACTTTATTCTGAGCATGCGCGAGTTTCTTAGCATACACACAAACGTGTTTCTCGTCGAAAACCAGCCCGACGAGGAACACGACGAGGAAATTGAGACTCCCGTCGAGGAAAAAGAGAACTTGTTCTCTTTTTTTCTCGTCGAGATCCTCGACAGTTTTCGGGATGAAAAACATACACACGACCGTTTTCCTCTGCAAAAAAGCCCTGCCACCAAGTTTCTTGATGGATTCTGTTGAGGAAAACGGTCGTGTGTACGAGGCCTAAGCCTAAAACTAAATTGAAATTTGCTGCCAAAATTAACACTGATACTCATGTTCATTAGATGTAGAATTGCATAGGGGAATTTCTAAAAATCTTACATGTCTATATTTGTACTTTTCATTTTAGTTTCTATCTATTTAGGCAGATTGACTGTCACAAAATGTCGTGTTTGTTTGGGACCTCTCCATCGCATTATTACTTGGAGAGAAAAAAAAGAATTCAGCTGACCGTAAAAATATAAATTGTGATGTCACATGATGGTGAACTCTGGACGTGTGCATTGTGTTTAAGTTTCCTGCGACGAAGCAGACAATGAATTACATTATAAAACAAGGAAATACATCCATTTTCCCTGCAGACAATTTATATCCGAAAATTCACTGTTTACTTATTATGTCCGCCAAGGTCAATTGTTCTTGGCACACGGAATATATCTCAACTCCGCAGGCCTGGTGTCTCCTGTTATTGTAGCAGCTTGAATACTGGAAATGGGCATGCCATGTTGGGCTTAGAGGCAGCTTCCAGAAGATAAAGTACTGAAGGCAAATAAAAATGTTTTATTTTTCTTTTCTAAACTATTTATAATAAACTGGAGGAAAGAACACTAGAATAAAAGTGAAGTTGTCACATTGACCAATCGGGTTTCATTTTGTTCTTTGGGAAGATGAGACAAAAGATTGATTGGTCTTTAGTAATAACAATTCTGCTTATCTTCCATTTTTTTCTCCCGTCCAAAAAAAACAAAACAGCCCCAGCGTGTAATATAGCCACAGCTTGCCATTAAATTAACTGTTCTCAGAGACTTTGTAAACAAAATGTTTAAGAAAGGTATAAAACATAATAAAAATAGCTGCAGCTGTTACTGGGGGTTGTTTTAACTTTTCTCAACAACTTTTCAGTGAGCCTAGAGGTTGACATAGCTTGAAAAAGATGAAAAGAAAATAAATGTTAGAACTTAGCAAATAATTCAGTTTATTTTTACTTTTTTATTTTTATTTTAAGTTAGAAAAGTCTTTAAACCCTATACAAGACTGGGCAATGATAATAGAGCTAATCAGAGACCCGGGATGTCGCAGATCCTCTCTGTGGTCTAGGAAAGGGGTCTCCAAACTTTCTAAACAAAGGGACAGTTTACTGTCCTTCAGACTTTAGGGGGGCCGGACTGTGGCCAGTGAGAGTACAAAAGGTCCCGATGTCAGCTGGAAAAAACAGTGGCCATCATTGGTGTCAGTGGGAGGAATTGTGCCCCATTATTGGTGTCAGTAGGATGAATAATGCCCCATCATGGGTATAGGTGGGAAGGATAGTGCCCCATCATTGGTGTCAGTGGGAAGAATAGTGCCCTATCATTGGTGTCAGTAGGAAGAACTGTGCCCCATCATTGGTGTTAGTATCGGAGGGAGGAATTGTGCCCCATGGTTGGTGTCAGTGTGAGGAATTGTGCCCCATCATTGGTATCAGTGGGAAAAATTGTGCCCCATGGTTATATATATAATGTTTGGAGGTTCTAAGTAATTTTCTAGCAAAAAATACAGATTCTAACTTGTAAACAAAAGTGTCAGAAAAGGCCTGGTCAGTGAGTGAGTGGTTAAAATGTGCATCACTCTGCCCTCTGCAGCACCTAACTGCAGCCCAAAACTGACACAGCATTTAGCGTGGTGGCAGTGTGAATGGGCTCTTAGGGCCAGATTCACGTAGAAGTGCGGCGGCGTAACGTAGATACGTTACACCGCCGCAAGTTTTAATCGCAAGTGCCTGATTCACAAAGCACTTGCAATGAAAACCTACGCTAGCGGCCTCCGGCGTAAGCCCGCGTAATTCAAATGGGCGTGTGCCATTTAAATTAGGGCGCGCTCCTGCGCCGGACCTACTGCGCATGCTCCGTTTCGAAATTCCCGCCGTGCTTTGCGCAAAGTAACGTAATTTTTTTCAAACGGCGACGACGTGCGTAGCGTACTTTCGTATTCCCGGATGTTTTACGCAAGACAACAAAAATTTTAAATTTCGACGCGGGAACGACGGCCATACTTTAAACAGCACATACGTGTGCTGTCTAAAGTTAGGGCAGGTCAAACGACGCCTAAAATTGCAACGGGAAACTATACTAGCGACGACGTACCGAACGCAAAAATCCGTTGTGGATCGCCATAACTGCTAATTTGCATACCCGATGCTGGAATACGACGCGAACTCCCCCCAGCGGCGGCCGCGGTACTGCATCCTAAGATCTGACAGTGTAAAACAATTACACCTGTCGGATCTTAGGGCTATCTATGCGTAACTGATTCTATGAATCAGTCGCATAGATACTCTGAGAGATACAACGGAGTATCTGAGATACTCCGTCGTATCTCCGCTGTGAATCTGGCCCTTAGTAAGCTGAACATGAAATTGTTGGGGTTGCTAGTTGCCATGAGTTACTGCACATTGAATTATTTTTAATACGCCTGATTAAATGTATTTTAAATGATTAATTACCTTATGGTCACCCTCCAATCACAGCCATTAAATACATGTTGGTGAAGCAAATGGCTAAGGGATAGGTGTCGACAGCTACTTAAAGTGGAACTAAACTCTCTCAATCAACATTACCTATTTTTAATGCTTATGCTGCTAGCCTTAGTAAATAGATAAGAAGGTATATTATATTTACTTATTTTAAACTATTTCTTTAGTTGCTTCCTGGTTTCTGGCCTAGGCCAAACTTATGTCATACACCCCAGACATCTTTATGGGCAATTTTTATTTTTTTATCTGGAGGAGGGGGCGGGTGGGCTTTCTCAGCTAAGCACGCCCTCCTATCTGCATGCCTGAGCTAAGGGCAGATGGACCCAAATAAGTGCTGAATCATCTGCCCTTACCCAAGATGGCTGCTGCTGGAAATGCCGGGGAAAGCGAGAAGTGTCATGATTTCTCCACAAAATAAAGCATGGAGGCATGGATGGATGGACGAGTTTGCTGTGAATATTAAAAATGAATTAAATAGCATTTTCAGTTTTTGGTGCTCAGATACAGTTTAGTATTGCTTTAAAGTAGAACTTACCTCTCACAAAACAATGCCTAAGTTTGTAAAATCAGATTGCATTATAAAGCTTTCCCCTTACCATGTTAACGCGTCCTCTCCATGCGCTGTTCACCTCCTGTAGACTTTTTGTTTTAACCTCCTCTAGATGTATTCACACTCCAAATGTGGATGCATATCCCAGTTTCACTAGGGTGACTAAAGCAAAATGTACGGGTAAAATTCACGTTGGCACAGTTGCTTGTAGTCCATCATTGAAAACCCTAGCTTTGGTATCCTAGAAGGAATTGCTTGCTGGTAGGATCACCAGGTAGTATGTAATTGAAAACAGGTTATATAAAAAGGGGCTATACATTTTGCCATCACATGAAAAAGTGCAACAACATACTGCCAATGAAGCCACCAAGGTGGTTGTCATAAGTTTTAGGCTTGGGCATACGTAGTAACTCACCATTCTTTTTGGTGGTGAATGCGCATTCCATACCCCAGCAGCATACAAAAAATCTTTATGACTGTATACAGAGTTCCTGTATATGCAAAGGTCATGCTCACAAGACTTTGACAATAGGCTCAGTTGCTTTATGGGCGATATCTTGTTGTACTGGGGGCAAGTGATTATAAAGCTGGGTCAGAGGGCTTGATTTCCTCTTGTTCAGACCGAAAGCTGAACAAGAGAAAATCAATCAACTCCCACACTAATGGCATGCGGGGCACCGGACTCATAGGTTTCTTTGAGTTTTTTTTTATAAGCATATGATTAGAGCCTGATGCTTTAATTGGCTTCAAACCGAACCCACCCACTTGTGACATTAGCGAATCAATATTCGCTATTGTCTTCTGGCTTCTCCTCCTGGCCAATCAGGAAAGGAGGTGGGTCTTAAGACCAGATTAGACGGGAGGAGAAGCAGGGGCGGTCGTAACCTGGATAGGGGAAGGGTGGACCTGGTGGGGGGGTTTGTTTGTCACATCCCCCCAAAAAAATGGGGCACCAGCCATCACTGCTGCTGATCAGTGGCTGTGTCTGATAGGAAGCTAACTGTCCAGCCTATCATTTTCCACCTGGCTCAGTTGTATTTAGGTAGACATTTGTCAAACTGTGTGGTGCTTGCAGAGCCTTTCAGTATGAGTCAGATGAAATTAAATCTGTCAATGGGAGCCTTAAGGGATGTACACATGGGCCGAATATTGGGCGGCAGTGGCCGGTTCAATAGAAACCGGCCGACATTCAGCCCATATGTTCGGCAGCCGGTCCAACATAAGCCGGCTGTTTGGCCAGCTTCTTTCGAAGGAACATGACTGAAAAGGGTCTGCCGATCTGCATCTGATCAGCGCTCTCAGCCATTGAATGAGTGCTGACCGGTGTGTTCTGGCGGCGAGCCATTCCCCTGTAAGAACACAATAGTACAGTGGGGTAGATCGTTGTATTAACATCGGATAGTTAGTATAGCGGTTCTTCTCAAACTCTTCAGTTTTTTTTTGTTCAGCCTGCAGAGTTCAACAAAACAGAAAATAGTGTGTACTAGGCTTTACAGCTTGCAGGAGGGGCTGAGGGACAGAAGACAATGCAAGAGGTGTAATTACATCATAAAGTCAATGCTACTAGTGTTACCGTTGGAAAAATTCTAATGCTAAATATTAGTTTAGCCGTACAGATGATGGATGGTTATACTGCATTCATGTAAGTCACAGAGCAGTTTTTCTTGTTCTGGTATTAAACAAACCAAACCTACACACCTCCAGGATGTCTTAGAATTTCTCCATGATTCAGGTTGGTGTCAAAATATCCGTCTAAAAAATTGAGAGCTGTTCATTAGTCACCCTTTAAAAATGTCTGACAAGGTCATTGTTTGGGAAACAAAATTACAACCTACAGTATGCCGCATACACACTATTTCATACACGAGGGTATGATATAAACATCACTGTTTATACACAGTTTCCATCCATACAATGCATAACGTACTTATTTTTAAAATTACCCCAGAAAAGGGGGTACTTTCTGTTATTATCAAAATACAAAGTACATGTTATTATCAAAATGGTCTGTGGACTTAATCACTTCCATACCGGGCCTATTTTGGCACTCCTCTCCTACATGCAAAAATCATAATTTTTTTTGCTAGAAAATTACTCAGAACCCCCAAACACTATATATATATATATGTTTTTTTAGCTGACACCTCAGACACCCTTGTATAATGTGAAAGATGAAGTTACGCCGAGTAAATAGATACCTAACATGTCACACTTTAAAATTGCTCACACTCATGGAATGGTGCCAAACTTCAGTACTTAAAAATCTCCATAGGCGTCGCTTAATTTTTTTTTTTTACAGGTTACCAGTTTAGAGTTACAGAGGGGGTCTAGTGCTAGAATTGTTGCTGGCACTCTAACGCACACGGCGATACCTCACATTTGTGGTTTGAACGCCGTTTACATATGTGGGCGGGTCTTAATTGTGTGTTCGCTTCTGGGCGTGAGCTACTGGGGATAGGGGCATTTAAAAAAGAAAAATTATTATTTTATTTTACTTAATTTATTTTATTTTTACACCTTTTTTTACATTCTTTTTATCACTTTTATTCCTATTGCAAGGAATGTAAACATCCCTTGTAATAGGAATGGTTTGTGGCAGGTACTCTTTATGGAGAGATGCGGGGTCAATAAAACCCCACATCCCTCCTCCAGGCTGGAAAGCATGAGATTGTGAAAAATAATTCACGGCTTTATTTACATTCCGGTAACCGGGCGTGACGTCATAACATCGCGCCCGTGCCGCCGACGATCATAGAGATGACTGGCCTTTCATCCGGCATCGGCAGATCGTTTCTCCGGGTCTCCGATGGCAGGGAAGAGCCCGGAGAAGCACCGGATGGTGGCGGGAGGGGGGACGTCCCCTCCCATCGCCTATAAGAACAAACAAGCGGCGGAACTGCCACTATGATAGTTCTTATGGTGCACAGAATCGCCGGCTGAAGAAATGGATATCTGAATGATGCCTGTAGCTGCAATTGTCCTCTTCTGGGATCCCACGGCGGCTCTCACGGCTCCTCCCCCGCAAGAGCTAACCCCCTCTGGGAAGCACTCTCCCAAGGGGGTTAGCTTGCCTGCGCACTCCAGTGCCATTGGATGTCATTGGATGTGATTGACAGCAGCGGGGGCCAATGGCTGCGCTGCTATCAATCATCCAATGAAGAGCCGACAAGACCTGGGGAAAGCAACGTAGGATCACGCCCACAAAGATTTGGGGCTCAGGTAAGTAAAACGGGGGCATAGGATGCATTAAGGTGAAAAATCACGAAGGTTTAAAACCACTTTAAAGTAAACTATCAGACTTTCAAGTGACTATTGACTACCGTATTTGCCGGCGTATAAGACGACTCGGCATATAAGACGACCCCCTAACATGCTGCTAAAAACGGTGGTTTTGTAGTCTACTCACCGTATTAGACGACCCCTTTGTGTGGAAGTAATGAAGAAGCCGCAGCCCGCCGGGTGCTCTGTACAGCTGTATGTAGTTTGTAAAATGCGCGCCGCGCTCAGCCAATCCCTATGCTCGATCGATATCAGCTGCCGGGTGCTCTGTACAGCTGTATGTAGTTTGTAAAATGCGCGCCGCGCTCAGCCAATCCCTATGCTCGATCGATATCAGCTGCCGGGTGCTCTGTACGGCTGCATGTATTCTGTATATGCGCGCTCAGCCAATCCCGATGCACTGTGTTGATGACAGAGCATGCTAAGCCTGCTCGGATTGGATAACAACCTCTGCCAATCCGAGCAAGCTACATAAATGTAGCCTGCTCGGATTGGCAGAGGTCGTTACTCCAATTCGAGCAGGCTTAGCATGCTCTGTCATCACACAGTGCATCGGGATTGGCTAAGCGGCGCATATACAGAATATCGCAGTCATGCAACACTGTACACAAATTTAATTTTTTATAATTTTTTTCACATAAATAGAGCTTTCTTTTGGTGATATTTAATCACCACTAGTTTTTAATTTTTTTGTAGATAAATTAAAAAAGACCAAAAATGTTGAAGAAATATTTTTTTCTTTATTTCTGCTATTAAAATTTGCAACTAAATAATCTTCATTGAGGCCAACCTGTATACTGCTACATTTCTTTGGTAATAAATAACTAAAATCAGTGTATATTATTTAGTCTGTAGGAAAGTTATAGAGTCTGCAAACTGTGGTATGTACAAACACACGGCCATTGCCCCAACTATAACTGGCCTTTGCAGCAAGGAGCACATGGGGGGGTCTGGGCGACGTATGTCAAACAAAAACCAGCTCAACTTGCTGACTAACATGCAACCAACCGAATTATCCTGTCTAAGGCTGCATTCACACCTAGGCGTAGGCAATAGCGGCGTTTTCAGGCGTTTTTTTCAGCGTTTTTTTTCGGCGTTTTGTCGCGCGAATATGCGCGTATGCGCGCGTATGCGCGCGTTTGCATACAGCGTTTACCGACGTTTTTGTTCCTCGTATTTTTTCTTATAATCCAATAGGAAAAATGATAATCCCTGACATCACTTGTTGCTATCCTAGGATTTTTATTTTCCTCTTCCTGTGTGAATATACCTCTTCCGGGTCATCATTGTGCTTCCCATTCCAAAATGAACGACGATGAGATGGCATGTATGATGGCAGCAGTCACTGCCACCTCGTATATGCTATACCAGGGACAGAGGAGAAGGAAGAGGGCACGGAGATATTGGATCCACCCTGTTATTGCCGGTCGGGAAGAAACAGGACAGTTTTGGGTCCTTTATAAAGATCTCCGAGAGCACGAGGAGAAATTCCTGGACTACACCAGAATGTCTATGAAAAGGTTTGTAAAAATTATCTGTATTCATTGTTTTTTACATTGTACCTTTCCATGTCCACTAAAAAACGTTTTTATTTTTATTAACAGTTTTGATGAGTTGCTAGAACTGCTCAGCGGTAGATTACAGAGGATGGACACCTATTTCCGCAATTCCATACCCCCTGTGGAGCGACTTATCATCACACTGAGGTAAAAAGTTCCAAAATGATGCTCTAGTGCCCATAACAAAATTCTATACTCACCGTATAACTACCTACCCCCTTCCTACTATTCATGACTCGCATCACGGTGCCACCATTACATGACAGACTGTGCCCCATTACATGACAGACTGTGCCCCATTACATGACAGACTGTGCCCCATTACATGACAGAATGTGCCCCATTACATGACAGACTGTGCCCCATTACATGACAGACTGTGCCCCATTACATAACAGAATGTGCTCCATTACATGACAGACTGTGCCCCATTACATGTCCTGACCTGACCCATTCAGACTGTGCCCCATTACATGACAGAATGTGCCCCATTACATGACAGACTGTGCCCCATTACATGTCCTGACCTGACCCATTCAGACTGTGCCCCATTACATGACAGACTGTGCCCCATTACATAACAGAATGTGCCCCATTACATGACAGACTGTGCCCCATTACATGTCCTGACCTGACCCATTCAGACTGTGCCCCATTACATGACAGACTGTGCCCCATTACATAACAGAATGTGCCCCATTACATGACAGACTGTGCCCCATTACATGTCCTGACCTGACCCATTCAGACTGTGCCCCATTACATGACAGACTGTGCCCCATTACATGTCCTGACCTGACCCATTCAGACCGTGCCCTTACCTTTGCGAATCTTGCCCGTATGTGTCTTCAAAAAGACGTGCCATCTACATCTTCTGTTCCGTGACAGGCGGAACATTCAGCGTCCTATGAGGCACTGTGTTCAGTGTTCGTCCATCACGGGGGCCCTCTCGTCCTCGGACGAGAGGGCCTCCGTGATAGGCAGAAAGCAAACACTACAAACACTATTGCATACATTACCCAATAATATTATATTTGTATATGCATCTAATATTAAAAAACACACGTTTTACAAGGTCCAATTTTTTTTATTTTTTTAGGAAGTATATTATAAACTATATTCATCCTATTTTTATTTTTTTTTATTTTTTGGTCAAAAAACAAACTTTAAGCTAACGTAGCTCATAGAAAACAAATAATTTGACTGCAGTTGAACTAGAGTCTGATAACACAACATTACAGTTTTTGGAAACTTGGGGATTCCCCTGGGTCATCCACCGATATGCCAGCGTCTATGGCTTTGCCAAAACTAGACCAATCTGATCTAGATGTTGTACCATGCGGCCAACGTGATGGTGGTGTTGCTGGTGGTTGTGGTGGTGGTGGTGTTGGTGTAGGTTGAGGATTGTAAGGTGGGAGTGTAGGCAGGTGTGTGTAATCGGAAGGGTATGTCGTGCGAGAAGGGTAAGTAGGAGGTTGTGGAGGTAGATGAAATGTTTGTGAAGTCGTGGGATGGTAGGCAGAAGGTGTCGTCTGTGGGCGTCTGTAAGGTGACATTGTCGAAGTGTGCGTATGCAGGTAAGGCGGATCAGGGAGTGTTGAGGAAGTGTATGCAGAAGGTGGTGTTGGTAGTTGAGGGTGGGTAGAAAGTGTGGGCGTCTGAGTCGGGTAAGGTGGTGCGTGTTGAGGTAGGTGGCTGTGAAAAGGTGGTGCTGTGAAGTGACGAAGTGTTGGTGCTGACAGATGTTGCGGGTGTTGGTTAGCATAGGGGCCATACGGTGGTGGTGGTTCTGGGGATAGGTAGGGTTCTTCAGGTGGAATAAATGTGTTGATGTACCGTATGGTACCTGCCAGCATATCGGCTTGTAGGCTTTTGGGAACCCTGTCCATTAACTCCGCCAAACATTGGGCCGACTTGTTTCCGTATGAAGGGGTATTAGTATTAGTACCCATTCTGTCCTTCATTTCTGACATGATCTGTAGCATCATTGTCACATTGGGGTCTGATTCCGGAGCTTTTCTTTTGGTCCCCCTCGCAGCTACACGCGGCACCGGCCTTGGCGTTGTCTGCAGCTCTCCCAGAGGTGTTGCCGGCGTAGATTGAGATGAACTGGCCAACTGGCTTTCCGGCTCCAGACCCTCCAGTGTCTCATCACACGAATTTCGGCTGCTGTTATCCATCGCGACAGGGGCGGTCGGAGCAGCTTCCTCCCAGCTGTTTTCAGTCCTGAAAATATAAATGAATTATTATAACTTTCGTATACCAATTGCGCTCACTGTCCTTAGTACAGATAATAGTTTACCTCGCCAAACTCAATGAAGGTCTCAAGAATTCCAATTCCTTAGCATGAATGTATTCTTTGATGTGACATGCCGCCGATCCACTCCTGTTACTTGTTACCAGTCTCATGTATCTTGCATAGGCGTCACGAAAGCTCTTCCATTTGTCTTTTATCTGTTTCACTGTCAAAAACAAAATAAAATAATATATATTATTTTCTTTGTAGATATTTATCAACTGGACAGTCTCTTGGAAGTCTACATTATGCCTTCCGTATAGGCAAGTCGACAGCGAGTTATATTATACGTGACACCTGCTCTGCTATATGGGAGGTTCTCCAGGAGGTAGTGTTCAAGAAACCTACTGCACAGGAATGGGCACAGATTGCGGAGGTATTCTGGCAACGCTGCAACTTTCCTAATTGTGTCGGAGCAATAGATGGGAAGCACATTAGGATTGTGAAGCCCATGAGAAGTGGAAGTGAATTCTTCAATTACAAGAAATATTTCTCTTTTGTATTGATGGCTGTAGCAGATGCAAACTACTGTTTTACTTACATAGACATTGGGTCATATGGGAGCAGCGCGGACTCAACCATCTTTGGAAACTCGAACTTTGGTCAAATGCTGCGATCAGATGATCTTGACCTACCACAATGCCGTCCTCTCCCAGGCACAAATGGCCCTCCACTACCAAGTGTTTTTGTGGGTGATGAGGCCTTTTCTTTGGGGACAAACCTCCTGCGGCCTTATTCGGGGCATAGTTTGACAGAGGAGAGAAGGGTATTCAACTACCGCCTAACCCGGGCACGGCGAGTAGTTGAATGCACTTTTGGAATACTTGCCAATAAGTGGCGGCTTCTGCACACTCCCATAGTGTTAAACATGCAGAATGCCGTCACGGCTGTCAAAGCTGCGTGCGCCTTGCACAATTTTGTGAGGCAGCGCGATGGCTTCGATTTCGAAGAACCGGTTACTGAGACTCTGGAAAGAGCTCAGTGGACTGGTGTCCGTGGGAACAGGCAGGGCTCCCATGTACGGGATCAGTATGCCGCATATTTTATGTCTCCTGAAGGACAGGTGCCATGGCAGCTGGATTCCATTTAATTATTAATATTATTCTTTTTTTGTGAGACTGTCAATGCTTGACGTACTTTTTTGAAGAATACATCATATGCTGTTGTAATAAAATAAAATAAAAATATGTTATTAATGTATTAAGAAGTCTCATGTTTGTTTTATTTTGAGGTTTTTTTTAAATCGGTGTCATGGTGTCAGGATGGGAACAATAACTCACAGGTCCTGCCTCAGTGGTAACATAGGGTTGTTGGTTACTAGGAAGGGGAGTATCCCCCCAATGGGGGCACTGTACTGTATACATAACTGATGTACTGATGCACTGATAACAATGATGGTATACTAATCCTCCTAGGTGGAATAGTATACCATCATTGTTATCATTGAATAATACAGTGCAGTGCCCCATTGTTTGTGTCAATGGGGGGCATAGTGCGTCAGGACATTGGAAGGCTAGCAAACGGCCAAATCTGAGGCCCCGTACACACGACCAAACATGTATGCTGAAACTGGTCCGCGGGCCAGTTTCAGCATACATGTTCGGTCGTGTGTGGGCGCGAGCGGGCCGAATTCCAGCAAACATTTGCCCGCCGGGCCTTTTCCCAGCGGGCAAATATTCCTGGACGTGTTTTAAAACCGTCTGCTGGAATCCTGCCCGCTCGCACATGTACGGTCGTCAGTACAGACCTAGCGTACATGTCCAGGCGCCCGCTGTCCCTCGCATGCGTCGAATGACTTTGACGCATGCGTGGAAGCCTTTAAATGGCAGGCCCGCCCACGTCTCCGCGTCAACGCCGTGTCATCGTCGCGGCGACGACGCGGACACGCCCCGCGTATTGTTTACGCGCGGACTTCTGTACGATGGTGTGTACAACCATCGTACAGAAGCCCTCTGGCAGACATGTACGGTGAAAACGGTCTGACGGACCGCTTTCACCGTACATGTTTGTTCGTGTGTACCCGGCCTGACACTCGTGCAGCAGCATAGGTTCTTACAAAAGGTGGTGTCACTAGATATTTTATTTAACCACTTCAAGACGGCAGTCAGCACAAATATTATACGGGCACATTTTGTCTCTTGCAGATAGTGACACAGGTCTGTCACCTCCACCAGTCTACCCTCTTCCCACACGGTTAGAACACTATATTGAGGACACATTCCCTTCCTCACCCCCCTAGTATGACTATACAAACATTGAATTTCCAAAAAAAACAAATATAATATCTACTTATGTTCATTTTACTTTTCGCCGGAGTTTACCTTTTTTGTCTTTATTTTCCATTTCGGTCCAGTTAGGATATATCTGAGAGGCAATTTTGTCCCATGCCCTCCTCCGCACTGTTCTCAAACTGTAGGATGGATCCTTGATGTCATACAGGCAGGTGTGCTCCTTCACCATGCTAATAAATTTCTCTGTCTCCAGGACAGAAAGTGTATCACCGAGGTCTGATGCCATGCTTGCTGCTGGGATACTGATAGGCAAAATGGTGATTTTGGGACTTCCTGTTTGAGATTATGTACTTTCTTTTTCATTTTCAGTATTCAAATATGAGCAGCAAAGGCGCAAAAACGCGTGTACATACGCTTGTTGTCGCGCAATACGCGCGTATCCGGCGTTTTACATTGCTTTCAATGGAAAACAAAAAACGCGCTAATACGCGCAAATCGCGCGAATTGCGCGACAAAAAAGGGTCCGGAACTTCTTTTGACTACAGGCGATGCGCGTTAGGCGCATCAGCGTGCAGATGTGAACCGTCCCCATTGACTAACATTGTATTTTGTCCCTCTGGCGTTTGTTCGCGTCGCGCTACATGCGACAAAACGCGAAGGTGTGAATGGGGTCTAACAGTATGCGTTAAAAACAGGTGTTTAGTTTTTACACATTTCCAAATGCATGCGTAAGCAACACCCCAGTATAAACTATGGTATATATATATAAAAATTGATTACTCCTAATTACTGAGTACTGCTCTTATTTCTTAAGTCCCCAAAAAGGCCAGGACAGTACAAACACCCCTCAAAGGCCAGGACAGTACAAATACCCCTCAAATGACCCCGTTTTGGAAAGTAGACAGTCCAAGGTATTTAGTAAGAGTCATGGCGGATTTTTTAAAGTTCAAATTTTTTGTCACAATTTGGGGAACCTGCAGTGCAGTACAGCGTCATCATGTAATTGGTGTGGTGGTGATCAGGGATACACTGACTGATGACAGTATGTAAAAAAATAAAAATAACATTTTTTACAATTTCCTTTTTACATACTGTGACCAAAGCAGTTTGTTATGATAGTAATACTGTATTACGCTAGTGATCGGGATTTTTTTTTACAGACAACGATAATCACAGTTATAAGCAACCATTTTTATAATTAAATCCATTCATTCAGTGTGTACTATTGTGATTAGCTGTGATTGGCCACAGCTAATCACATGGTACAGATGGCCTTTAATTGGCATAAGGAGGCTATCATGTGATCACAGTGACCAATCACAGCATAATAGTACACAAGGAATATTTTTTGTTTATTTACATTTTTTTAAAGAAAATTGATTGAGCTTCCCCCATATGCATGCCACTCACCTAGTTAAATGATGTGCACCGTGCTTCTTATTTCGTCACATATCCCAGGAGGCACAGTCTTTCATTCACCAAAGAGGAGGGGGGGATCCCTCCCTGCCAGGAAAACAGGCTGATAACTGCTAGTGACTATAGCCACTCCCAATAATCTCATGCTAAAAATCTGACATGCTGGATCGACTAGCCATAGATGTATCGAATCTCATCCGGTTCAGCAGGGACCAGCCAAGATTCGATCCATCTATGGCTGGTTTTACAAATTGTGAAAGGAACCTAAATAAGAATTTCTGAATTTTTTCCCATGCAGTAGGGCTGTGCTGGCATTGCATTGGTTGACTGCTTGTTTTTGTCTACGGGTGAAGCGAGTGGAGATATACTGTACCTACCTAATCCACTGATCCTCCGAGTGCAAGACCGGTCCCTGCCTATTCTGCAGCCCCATAGTCTAGCAGTCTTGTGTGGTGGACTGTTCCTGACATCATCACGCACATAGACCGGCTCTGGACATGAGGATGGCAGGAACAGTCCACCACTGGACATGGGGGAGCCCTGTTTTCCGGAGGATCGAAGGATCAGGTGAGCATATCCTTTCTGTGCACCCCTGGACAAAAACGAGCAGTTAATCCATGCAGTGTGGGCACAGCCCCACTGCTTGGGGAAAAAAAATTCCAAGAGTTCTGCATTACAGAACCACTATGCTCAAAAAAAAAATGCATTATACCAATATAAAAAAAAAAAAAAAACACGCAGCTAGTATGGGGTGGATTTACTAAAGGAAAATAGTGCACTTTGCAAGTGGAGTTGAGCTCATTTTCCCCAGAGCTTCCTGAATGTGGTTAAGCTTCACTTTGTAAAGAATACCCAATCAGGGTATCAGGAACTTCATCACATTCACTAAGCTCTGGGGGAAATGAGTGCAACTGCACTTGCAAAGTGCATAGTCTATTTGTCTTTTGTAAATCAACCCCTATGTATAAAAATCTATAAGCCTGTACAGAAAATGAGGTATTTGACACTGATATAACTTGTCTGTGTAGTCTACTACGCTGTGTAAGGTGCCATTATAGGCAAATATTTGATATTTGCTGCAAAAGGGTAGTTGCACTTTGCAAGGGAATTTTAGACTGTTCAGAGTTTAACCTCCCTGGCGGTATGATTCTTTCAGGAAAAAACATGCTGAAAGCGGTACCATTATTTGCAAGGAAATTTGGCATTTTATATTGTAGGTCTGTAATTTTTAGAAATAACTCACTTAAATCTGACCAAACAAGATTCTAATAGGCATCCCGGGTATGACATTTTTTAAAAAACAAAATTATAAATTATAATATAATAAATAATTATAAATAATTATAACAAATAATAATATAATTATAATAAAAAATATTCAATAATGTAATCAACTCAAAATCACTGAAATTTGCTCAGTTGCAGAATTGTTGCTGTCATTATTTTATTTTTTTTATGACGAATTTCCCCACAAATCGCTATCGCACAATTCTGCAAGTGATTATAATTTATTATCACTGTTTTTTAGCTGATCTAAAACTATTTTTGATATAAAGGGACACTTTTGGTTGCTATGGACAATCTACAGTTTGCAGGGAGAAAGAAACGTTTTTATTATATAAAATGACATGCATGACACAGGACAGACCACTAGGGACAAGGGGGGGGTGTTTTTTTTACATACAGTACTGTAATCTATAAGATTACAGTATACTGTATGTAAAGTGTTTGTTTACTTTTTTGAATTTGGCGCCGTTCTCCGTCCCCGTGCGTCGTAGCGTCGCAGGGAACGGAGATCGGCGTCACACAGAGGCACTGTGTGAATCGAGCGAGGTCCCGCTCGCTCACACAGCGCGGTGGCATCGCTGGATCCAGGGACAAGGTAAGTAAACAGTGCCTGTGGATCTAGCGAGGCAAGCCCGAGTCTGACTCGGGGTTACCGCTCGCAGCAGGAAAATCTAACCCCGAGTCAGACTCGGGAATACCGCCAGGCAGGTTAATGATTGAGCTAACGTTCTGCTGAAGTCCTTAATCAAATCATAAAAAGAAAATAAAGGTTTGGTGTGAACCCTCTGACACCTCCATCCCTAGTAGTACACAAAAAGACAAAAGAGGTAGCCCTGGGACTTTGAATGAGGTGAGAGAGGTTTAGCCAATGTTCACAGCGAACAATGTGACAAAATCAATTTATTAGTTTCAAGGTGTTATGTAACGGAGCGGCAACTACAATGATTGTGAGTTACCCGGCATAATAGCCATTTATGTTTTTTATATGCCTCATTTAAAGTCCCAAGCCTAGTTTTCTTTATACGATACAGGGATGGAGATGCGTTTGTGATACCCTTATACATTTATGCGTTTTTTTCCAGTGCTCTTTACTACTATACCAAGCATAGGTAGGGGCGGGGACACACCCCCAGTCACCTGCCCTCTATCTACTCATCAGTATTTATATGCCTCTATTGAGGAGACTTTAAAAGTTTAGTTAGGACTGCAGAATGCAGAGAGCCTTGGCGAGGCCTGCAGCTTAACCATGTATTTGCAAATGCGTGCAACCAATCCTCTGTTTTTACACAGTTAGACAGTTGAATTTGGCTTGCTGTGTGGGTGGTAAGTGTGAGCCTGGTTATTACGTATACAACTTTATTTACACTTACTGTTTGCTTTAAAACGCATCTCATTCAAAGTCCCAAAATAGCATAATAGCCAATGTACACAACACAGATGAAAGTAAATATATAAAGATTTATTACAAATGTTATACATCAATGAGCAACAATACAACTTGAAAGTTGCTGGGCCAGTGGATACACATATACAATAAGAACATAAAATGTGCATACATATAAACAGGGAAATATGTAAACATAATGCAGACATCAATAATACCCAGCATCTACCGGCATAAAACAAGCATCAATAAAGCCCTACGCGTTTTGCGAGATCCTGCTCGCTTCTTCAGGGGCGGATGCATGAATGTTGTATCTGCAATGTAAGTGGTAAAATCAATAGCTGTATGTTATTGATAAATGGGGGCAAGCCGAATGATTGGCAAGAGAGGTCTGAAACAAATAAATTTATTTTGTCACCTTGTTCACTGTGAACATTGGCTAGACCTCTCTCACCTCATTCAAAGTCCCAGGGCTACCTATTTTGTCTTTTTGTACATCAAATCATGTGCAAGCAAATGTACAGTTTTATTTTTTATTTATTCTTTCCTTGCATGTGATTGGATATTTTCTACAAAGTGAAATGTCACCAAATTCATCAAGCTCTGGGGAAAATTCCCTTGCATAGTTCAACTTCCTTTGCAACATAAAAAGCCTATTCGCCTAACTCCTTTATTGCAGTAGACAAAATGTCAATTATGAGGCAATATTCCTCACCTGACTGAAATAGTTGTTTTATTTTATCTGTGGCTCTCTATTTGTGTAGCTAATTTGAAAACATAATAGGGGCACTTTTAGCTTAGTGCATTGAAACGTTTATTATTTTTCCCCGCATGATTTGTTAAGCAATGTCTTACTATTTTATAGGTTTTGCTAATTATACAGTAAGCGACAGAAAGTAGGTATAATGTGCACTGACCATGAAAGATTATTTTGCCAAATGGTTTTGGTTATCACTCTAATTGAACACTGATTGTATAGTACTTTTTCATAACAGAGAGCTGCTTTTCATGTTCCAACAATGTACCAAACCTACACACCTCTATGATATCTTGTAGACGTCTCCATATGATTCAAGCCTGTATCATAATGGGTGGCACACCTATATTATGACTTACAATTGTTTCATAGTTGTATATTATCATGAATTACTTGGCTAAATAAAAATTCAGTTTATAACAGAAGTGTTTTTAGGGCACGGCGAGACACCAACAAGAGTATATTTTCATCTGTCATGATATGTTGACTAGCAGCTTGAAATTAGGAAAGATAGTTGCCAAAGCCTTCTCTAAAAAAAATGTTTTTATCTCAGTCAAAACAAGCCTTTAAAATATATATATATATATATATATATATATATATATATATATATATATATATATATATATATATATATATATATACATGTTTAAATGTGTTTATTTTTACAAAAGCAAAATGCTGACAATCTAATAATTTTAATTTCACAATTACTACTTAAAATTAGGTTTGCCTCTAACTATATTCCTTTCAAAATCTAATTGTCTGTGTACTGTAAAACATATTATTGGCACGCTAGTAAATCAATGTGAGCAGTGCCTTCTAACGTATTGATCTACGTATCGTGTTGTCCATATTTTTGGTTTAGCAAATGTGATAGAGGTGGTAGGCAGAAAGGTTTGATGCATTACCGGTCGAAATAAGGTGGAATAAAATTCATCTGTTTGTTCTTTAATTAGAAGTTATTGCTTTTAAATTCTAAACTTGCTTGGAAAGTAGGATTTAAAAGTCTGATGTATTACACAAACTCTCATTGTCGTTTTTCAGAATAAAGTAACAATCACTTAAATGACAAGAAACATTTTCGCACAATTCTTGGCTATGGGAGCCAAAGTTAGATGTTTCATTGTATCACTGTATGAACCTGAGGCTCCTTCAGGAAATCAACTGAATTTATACATTTCTAACTAAATATATCACACAATTTCCGCTTATCATAACATTATTTTTATTCGATTATTCTAAAGTTTAGAACAATTGAATTCAAATGTAAGGTAAAAAAGCTGCATATAACATTTAGTTTAAAGTTTAAGGTGCCAATAGACATTAGATGACAGTGTCCAAGTGACAACCTTATATGTGTGACCCATAGAAATGTATACATAGTCATTCTGAACTTGACTTTCCATTAATGCAGTCAGGAAAATGGGACACAAATTCTTCTTTGATTTCTTTCCATCCAAGTGAACATAATTATCAGCAAATTTCTTGGAGCTGTTTTTCTTTATGTCTGCTAATTCCCATGTTTAACATATTAACACTACAGTAAATAGCCTCTTTAAAAAAAAAACTAAACACAGTCATTGCTTTTTTTTTATTGTAATTTCTCTTATGATTTATATTACATTTACAATTGAGAGGTTTGGAAAAAGCATTTAGACTATCTGTGTTTTATCAGAAACCCAACCCAAGAAAAAGTATACCATTGATATAAATATAATTTTAGCTTTATATACAAAGAGATTTTTATAAGTAACTGCTTAACCTAAATGGACTCTGCCACTCTAAGAATACTAAAAACTGTTGACAGGTATGAAGTGGAGGCACCCAGAGGTGGTCCAAATGGGTAAGGGGTCTAGGGTCCTCTTTAACTAGTTCCCCATGGTGGGAGTTACAACCTAGCCTTCCATGAGAGCAGTTGTGTTTCATAGCTACTCTTCAAGTGCACTGAGAATCTGGTGCTAATAACCCTGGAGATCTGAGCTCTGAGAAAGGTGTTTTCTACTTGGAGAGGTCCCACTTAAAACACCATTTATTCTGAAAGCCTTGTTGGAAGGTTTCTGCATGGCAGAGGGCCTCACACACAAATGTATATAAGTCTACATGTTTGGCCTGATGAGATGATGTCCTCATCATCCAGTCGCACACAGCAATCAGTCCACATTCTGATCTGCACCCAGGTGACTCTGGCCGTTGGCACATCTGGACTCAGCACTCCTGATCCTGCTCAGGCTGCCATTATGCAGCAGTGGTGGTGCACACCATACAGCAGGGATATGCAATTAGCGGACCTCCAGCTGTTGCAAAACTACAAGTCCCATCATGCCTCTGCCTCTGGGTGTCATGCTTGTGGCTGTCAGAGTCTTGCTATGCCTCATGGGACTTGTAGTTCTGCAACAGCTGGAGGTCCGCTAATTGCATATCCCTGCCGTACAGTGATGTGCCCTCCCCAGGCTCTGTTATGGTAAAAGGAAGCTGTGTCCTGTACAGCTTCGAGAAAATGCTGCTCCTTCAAACCTCCTGGAAATCTCCCTCTGGGAAATGCAGTTCAACAGCTCTTGATTACAACTTCCTCTGGACTACAGTTCCCACAGTGCAATGCTGTCTGACTCGGTCTATTGACCAAGTCTATTCCTTCTCAGCAGCTCCCTACTTTTGCTGATATGGCTGTTAACCAATTCAGCCCCACAGGACAGCAGCCACAGAGAACAGCTGAAGCCAGCTCCTCTCTCACTCTCTATTCGAAGGCCCCGTACACACGACCAGTTTCCTCGGCAGAATTCAGCTTCCGACCGAGTTTCTGACTGACTTCCGCCGAGAAACCCGGCCGTGTGTACACTTTCGGCCGAGGAAGCCGACGAGGACCTCGGCGAGGAAATAGAGAATATGTTCTCTATTTCCTCGTTGTTCTATGGGAGAACTCGGCCCGCCGAGGTCCTCGGCGGCTCCAGGACTGAACTGGCCGAGGAACTCGATGTGTTTGGCACGTCGAGTTCCTCGGCCGTGTGTACGGGGCCTTAGCCAAGCACCTGGCGACATTATTTTTTCTAATTATTATTTTTCTTGCATAGATGAGTTACAAATGTTTAGATTGGAAAGTCATTCAAGATTTTGCTTCAGGCAGCAATTAAGGCCAAAATAATCTTCCATGTGTGTTTGTTAGAAGCTTTTTTTCAGGCTGGAGCTTTGCTTCATGTTACCGATATTTAATTCAAATAGAATTGTAATGTTTTACTGCAGTTTCAGATGTTCATTAAAAAGACACATTAATCACTAATATTTGCTGCCTTTGAAGCAGATGTACACAGCTAAAATCCTAGAGTGAGCTTGGTTACCCTTGTGATTTTGGCCAAATGTCTGTCTTCTATTGCTTCAAGCACCAGAAAGCCCATTGTGGAGAGACTCTTTGAACCTGCAGAGCATTACTTGTTTAATTAATTATGAATTATTTAATTTCTATCTAAATTGACACATGGGTTTGTTAACTCTCTGGTGTCTTTCAGACAATGCAAGTTACTGTACAGTGCATGGAGTTTAGTAGGTTCCATATGCTTCTGAAATAAAACTAATCTTAGTTATAAACTGTACTAGAAATGTAATTTAAATTAGTATTTCATTTCATTTTGGCCCACATTACCGGAAAACAGGATAGAAGGAGAAAGTATTTTCAAGATTAGGCAGCACTTTAGATGGTACTGCATGAAGACCTAATACGAATGTACATAATACATGCATGCTTTTGGAAAACCAATAAATTTTTTTTTTTAAACTACCGTTTCTAAATGTAATTGACCTTAATGTGCTTACATGCCCAGGTCACACTTACCACAGTATTTTTTTTTTCTATGAGAGGCCCAATAGCAATTCAGCAGTGCTAGTGTCTTAGTAAACAATACCATGTACCCATCATGGTGATTACATGTTCAGGAATCTGGAACCGTGTTGGTTGGTTTCAGGTTCCTGTATCTGACAGAAGCCACTGTCAGATATCACACGGAAACAGAACTAACAGGTGGCAATGTTAAAGTGACCCTCTCAGACGAGAGATAAGTATACACCAATAGCCCACTACTTAAAAGGAGAGCCAATAGAATTACCTTTTCAGTGGCCAGTCTTTTGAAATGTCATTGCATCCTGGCCGTTGCAAGTATTTGACCAATTGACTGGTCAGATGGGTCAAATACCTGATTCTCCTGCCACATACAACGGTTCCTCCCACCGGTTTGTATGACCACACACCCGGAAAATAGGAATACTTGCACTGGCAGGAAAGAGGCAGTGAGCAGCAATACAGCTGCGTTTCAGGACACAGTCCATCCAAAAAGTGTGCATATTTCCTCATCTTTTAGCAGGTGGGGTGGGTGTACAAGTGACCCTGTGCTGAAAGGGTCACATTAAGGCCTCATTTATACTTGCTTTGGCTTCAACACATATTAACAGCTAGTTTACACTTGCTTCAAAACAAGGCTTTGTTAAAGCTCTCGGACCGCCAGTCAAAGCCCCTCTCACTAAATAAAACGGTTAGCTTACAGTCATGTTTACACCTTGCTTTGCTTCGCTTCAGCTTCACTTCAAAAATTATACCTTATGTAGCATTAGTGATGCTTCAAGGCATCTTCAAGGCCTCCATAGAAGTCTAAAGCTCACCTGAAGCCCCACTGAAGTCCCACTGAAGCCCCACAAAGCCCCATCGAAGCTTCACCAAAGCCCCACCAAGGCCTCACCAAAGGCTCATTGAAGCCCTATCGAAGCTCCACCAAAGCCTCATCAAAGCCTCTTCGAAGCCTCATTGAAGCACCAAGCAAAAGCTAGGTGTAAACAGAACTGTAAGCTAACCATTTTATTTAGTAATAGGGGATTTGACTGGCATTCAAAGAGCTTTAACAACACGTGTCCAAAGCCATGTTTTAAAACAAGTGTAAACTAGCCCTAAGGAATACCCTATGTAATCATTGACTTCTGTACATTAATTTGTAAACAGTTAAAATGGTTACAACTATTTTAAAACTCAATAATCCATTTGTTTTATTACTAAAATACTATACCCATTTTTATAATCATTATATGTCATTAAATATCTATTTTACAGTACTGAATAAACTTCATAAAATCTGGGCTTCACCTTTCCCAGTTTTATTAATCTATCCCTGGCAGAACCCCTGGGATGCAATTAAATACCTTTAGAAATTACTGATGCCAATTAAAATATGCCACTTTGCTTAGTAACTGATTTCACCCCAAGGCTATAATTGCATTGGTACTTAACAAAAGAACAGTATAGAGTCCTTCAGACATCCAGAAAGCAAATTAGTCCCTGTACACAATATGTTGTGTAAAACTGGTACCAGTAGTATAACAGAAACGAAATGTACACCATTGTGTCTTTCATCACACTGCAGCAGGATAAAAGACAAGATATTCATATTGATGTACCAAAAGGTTTTAAAAAAAGTAAAACCGTAGCACGGTCAGTGCTAATAGAACAACAACATGGAGAACGTGCCTCTAATCTTTGCATGTTCAGATTCTGTACATGCCTCATTTCATACATAGCTGAAAAATATACACTGCCTACAATATTACTGTCTACTCTAGAGACACAGAGGTTTGTAGCATAATGGGCCGTACACACGACCGAACATGTCTGCTGAAACTGGTCCGCGGACCAGTTTCAGCAGACATGTTCGGTCGTGTGTAGGCCCGAGCGGGCAGGATTCCAGCAAACATTTGCCCGCCGGGCCTTATTCCAGCGGGCAAATATTTCTGGACTTGTTTTAAAACAGCCCGCTGAAATCCTGCCCGCTCGGACATGTTCAGTCGTCTGTACAGACCTACCGTACATGTCCGAGCGCCTGCCATCCCTCGCATGCGTCGAATGACTTAGACGCATGCGTGGAAGCATTGAACTGGCAGGGCCACCCACGTCGCCGCGTCATCGTCGCCGCGTCATCGCGGACACGCGCGGATTTCTGTATGATGGTGAGTACAGCCACCATACAGAAATCCCCGGGCAGACATGTACGCTGAAAACGGTCCGACGGACTGGTTTCATCGTACATGTTTGCTCGTCTGTACCCGGCCTTAAACATCACTCGCCTTTACCCCTATACCTGTTATAATCCACACACTGGGTCTGATTCAAAAAACTAAATGGGCATTAAAGTGGAGCTAGTGCCCAAAGTAATTAAATGGGCATACAAATTAAGCTGATGCCCAGTGACCAATCAGAATCAGGTTAATCAGGTCAAACTTAAATGCTTGCTTTTGGCAACAAACTAACTCCACATTTTACCGTATTCTGTCAACCAGCCCTACAGTGGTACATTGGGGGGGGGGGGGGGGTCATGTTACCAGGGGTATTGTAAGCTTAACGTTCTTTAATTGTTTGCATAGACACGTTTGTGATGATCTGAAGAAATTTTAAAAGGAACGTATTTTTATTTAATTTGTAATCTCAGTAACAACACAGAAAGGCCATTATGATTGACTTCATTCTGTTCAGTGGGTTAGCCCAGAAGACATATAATATGGCTCTAGAGGGCCCAGCTGTCTTCCTAGCTGGTTGTAACCCTAAAAAAAATGCTCCTGTTTCTTTAACCTCCCTGGCGGTATGATTATTTCAGAAAAAAGGTGCTGAAAGCGGTACCATTATTTGCAAGGAAATTTGGCGTTTTATACTGTAGGCCTGTAATTCTTAGGAATAACTCACTTAAATCTGACCAAACAAGAGTCTATTAGGCATCCCGGGTATGAATTTTTTTAAAAAACAAAATTATAAATGATAATATAATAAATAATTATAAATAATTATAACAAATAATAATACAATTATAATAAAAATTATTCAATAATGTAATCAACTCAAAATCACTGAAATTTGCTCAGTTGCAGAATTGTCGCTGTCATTACTTTTATTTTTTTATGACGAATTTCCCCACAAATCGCTATTGCACAATTCTGCAAGTGATTATAATTTATTGTCACTGTTTTCTAGCTGCTCTAAAACCATTTTTGACATAAAGGGACACTTTTGGTTGCTATGGACAATCTACAGTTTGCAGGCAGAAAGAAAGGTTTTTATTATATAAAAGTACATGTAGGACACTGGGCAGACCACTAGGGACAAGGGGGGTGTGTATTTTTTACATACAGTACTGTAATCTATAAGATTACAGTATACTGTATGTATTGTGTTTGTTTACCTTTTTGAATTTGGCGCCGTTCTCCGCCCCTGTGTGTCGTAACGTCGCAGGGAACGGAGATCGGCAGCACAGGAGGACACTGTGTGAATCAAGCGAGGTCCCGCTCTCTCACACAGCGCGATGGCATTGCTGGATTCAGGGACAAGGTAAGTAAACCATGCCTGTGGATTCAGCCAGGCGAGCCCGAGTCTGACTCGGGGTTACCGATCGTAGCCAAAAAATCTCACCCCGAGTCAGACTCGGGAATACCACTAGGGGGGTTAAGCATGATATACAGCAGAGTCATTTGTCCCAATACATGTTCTACAATACCTGGTTGACCCTGCCTATTCCTGTGTTTAAAGCTGCATAGAATGCATTAAGATAAAAAAACCTTCTGACTTTACAACTCCTTTAAGGGATCTTCTCAGCTTTTTTTTATCTTTTTTTTCTTCTTCCTCCTCCAGCAAGTGCACTCTGAGTTGCAAGAGGATTGTATGATCTGAGGATAGAAGAAGCATTAAGGCTACATTCACACTGGCGATTTAGCCCAATATGAATTGCAGCGGCAGGAATCTTCTGATTCCTGCTGCTGCTGTGAAAGTATAGCTGCGGCTGCCGGTTGCCGGCAGCTGCAGCTCTTAGCGGCTCTCTGCACAGCTAGCGATTACTTGCGTTAATAGCTGCTGGATGCACTTTGCGTGTGTCTAGCAGCGATCATAACATGCAATCACTGGCTGTTTGGACAGTAGCGAATAGCTGCGGTCTTTCATTATAGTGAACGGGATCGGCGGCCACACCTAGCCACTCCTGCTGCTCCAATTCACAACAGCCTAAATAGTCAGTGTGACTGTAGCCTTACTGCTTTGTTGTAATGCAGCAATAAAGACTTTTGTGAAAAGAAAAGAAAAAAACTGAATCAAGAGACCAATTTTGCAAAGAGCTGCAAAACTTCTATATGACAAACCATAATTAAATTTTTATTTTTTTTATGATGGTACAATACAAGTACTATGAATTAAAATAAAATGTGTAAACAATGTCTTTTTCTGATAAAAGTTATGGCAAATAGCTGCACATTTATTTCACATCACAGTATCGAAATAAAGACCGATTGGACAATTAATGCTATTTGGGTCAATGCATCCTTAAATGTTGACATCACTGGTAAATCCTTAACAGATGTCTGAAAAATCAAGTAATCTAGTTAATGAATACATACTGTGTTACAATGTCTTGGAAAAGTAAAGAGACAGTAAAAAAGCATGATTACTAGGATAACAATACGTAGGTTTCATAAAACAACCAGTCATTACATAGGGTCACCATCACACACAGATAATGTAGATATATACATAGATAAATATATACACAAATAGTCTGATCAAGCATGGAGACCACAGGAACTCAATCAGCAGTTTAAATTATTCCCCCAAAAAATTCAGTAATCTAAACAAACCCAGCTTTGACTAGGGTTGTGCAAGAATTATAGCTATAGTGTCCTAGGCTAGTACAAACAGCATATTGGCACATTATAATAGATTTACCTGGCTAGTGATCCCCTCCAGTGCTGCGCTGTCTTGGGTGCTTCCTTTTGGGTTCTGACTTTTTCGCCGCTTGTGATTCGGGCTTTAATGATGTCATTCCCACGCATGCACATGGAAGTCACATTATTACAGCACAGATAAGTGCTGTAAATGTGTATGTGCAGCTCAGTGTACACAAATGCTGACAGGCAGGGAGACGGTTTTACGTTTAAATGCACTTTAAATCCTATAAATGAAAAACGTATATTTGTACCTTGTACAGCTATAGGGATTTAGATCCCTTAAAGTGTTACTAAACCCAGTAATATGAAAATAGCTCACCCACAGGGTCATGGCGATGCAGATGAGCAGGTGAATCCAAGCAGTCCCCAAGGGGGCCGTGCTACATTTGGGGGCTCATCCGGGATGCCATCTGCAGCAGGCCCTAGCCAACCTTGACAAGAGCGACAATCTGTGTGGGAGGCTGCTTTGGCAGCCGAGGCGGCCTGGTGCAGGGATCAAGGAGCTCAAATGGAGAGAAGCACTGTTCTAAAGGTCTGAACACACTGAGAGCGAGATTAGAAAGTGGGTGAGAGCTCTGGCCCCAAGGCACCGGGCCTACATTGTAGACATGGAAGCTGAGTACGAATTAGATCAAGTCCGGGTACTACTGGAATGGCAAGAAGAGATACCTATGTGTTTCCAGAAGGAAGAGGTACATCTATCCGAAGGAGTGCTTGCTAGAGCGATCCCACTCAAAGTGGGGGAAGAGCCTGCTGAAAGGCAGCCTTCGGCAAGGTAACAGGAGAAGGGTCCAGTATTGGTTTGAACCAATTCTCAATGTTCCCCCTGTCTCGTTCTACACGGATATGAGCAGACTAGTTGATAGTTTGGTGAGGAACAGCTTGGGAAATGCCAATCAGAGCGACCGGAGACTCAGGTTTTTCTCAGGACATTTACGGACTCCTGTAGGGGAAGATGAGTTTAACACCTGGATGAGCCGGGTTCTGCAGGCCATGGGGGAATGGGGTGTTTCGACAACGGATCAGTGTGAGTCTTCAAAGGCCCGGCGGTTGATGTGAGTTGAACCTGTCCTTTTAAACCACAGTATGGTCTTGGCCACCATGCTGCAGCTCAGTTTCAGCGTCTTGGCAATCTTCTTGTCAGGATCAGTAGCTAGGACCACCAGACACATAGATACACAAGGGAACTGAGACCAAACAAAGTATTTATCATTAAAGTGATATTTATTTACAGTGAACACACACCAATAAACATACACAGCAACCAGTGAGAACATAAACCACTCCAGCAAACAAGAACAAGAATAACGAATCAACCTAACTGCTATCTATATACAATATCTACAACATAAGAGACAAATGCAACAGGGATGCAAGGAAGGGGACACGACTGGAACAAGGCAGAGGGGTGCAGGACAGATCAGGACACCGAAAGGTTCTGGAAAGTTATCAGGCACAAATTGGTAGCAAGGAGGCAAGCAGACAGGATAGTGACGCCCTGGGGGAAGGCAGGAGCAGCCTTTAATATCCACCTGGCAGCTGGAGCCAGGTGTGGCTGATTAGAACCTGCTGGCTTCTGGGAGACACCTGCTGGTGGACACTGGAACTGCAGCCATCTTCAAAGTGAGCCCCAGTGCCACCAGCAGGTGAACTCAACCCTTGACACTTCTTATAGCCTAGGCCATCTTTATGTAGAGCAACAATTCTTTTTTTCAGATCATCAGAGAGTTCTTTGCCATGAGGTGCCATGTTGAACTTCCAGTGACCAGTATAAGAGAGTGAGAGCGATAACACCAAATTTAACACACCTGCTCCCCATTCACACCTAAGACCTTGTAACACTAATGAGTCACATGACACCGTTGAGGAAAAATGGCTAATTGGGCCCAATTTGGACATTTTCATTTAGGGTGTACTCGCTTTTGTTTCCAGCAGTTTAGACATTAATGGCTGTGTGTTGAGTCATTTTGAGGGGACAGCAAATTTACACTGTTAGACAAGCTGTGCACTCACTACTTTACATTGTAGCAAAGGGTCATTTCTTCAGTGCTGTCCCATGAAAATATATAATACAATTTTTACAAAAATGTGAGGGGTGTACTCACTTTTGTGAGATATTGTGTGCGTATATATATATATATATATATATATATATATATATATATATACATATACAGTATATTACCTCACAGAAAACATCACAATTCAGAGTTTGGAGCTAAACATTTATCTAGTGAAATATAAAGAGATGCTTAATATTTTGTAACTTATGTTATAGCTAAATTAAACTACATTTAAATGTAACTTCTCAATACATTATTAAAAATGTATAAAACGAACATGTCTTATGCATTATGCTCCTATTAATGATTTAATAAATCAATGTAACTTAGAAAACTGGGCATCTTGCCAGAATGTACAGGTCCATTAAACTTACATTTAAAGAAAAGAAAGATGATCTGTACAGTCAGTATGTGACCCAGATTGTGTTGCTTTAGGGTTCAAACCTTTCATAATTTGATTATTTTCTATCTAGAAAAAATGACCAGAGCATGCAATTGCCACATGATCCCAGAAGCACTGCTTATTGCTAGCTGTGCAAACTGACTAATAGCCTAAACCAGTGATTCTCAAACTGTATGCCGAGATTTGCAGGTGTGCTGTTAGAGTTTTCAGCAAAGACTGTATCAGCGGTCAGACCCATGGGCCAGGGCGGGAGGACTTGAAGGCAGTCTGCAAGTAAGCGCCCGCAAGAAGTGGATCATTGGGAGAGAAAATGATGCAACGCATTTTAGAACATGCACGGTAGTCCATAGAGAGGACGCACCGCTCCTTTCTCAAGCTCTCAGAGAGCACGAGCCCTGTACCAACTTCAGCAGCACCACTTTGTTTATGATGTGGTTGTATAATTTCTTCCTTATGTGAGTGGCTATCTGTTGATTCCTTTAATAAATGTTGTGAGATATTACACTAAGGCCCCTTTCACATGATAAGCCCGCTCAGATCCACCTGTCTGTTTTTCAGGCAGATCCGAGCTGGCCATCCATTGACTCCTATGGGCAGGCGCATGTTAGCGGAGATGTGTCCGCTGACACCCGTCTGCCATCGATCCGCTCAAGACAGGCGTATGGCAATATGTCTGCCATACGTCTTGGCAGGTCGGATTGGATAGAGATCAGCGGGGCTCTTATAGGTCCATCCCCGCTCAGTAAGCAGAGACGGACCTGTCATCCACCGGCTCAGCGGAGATCAAAAGAGCGATCTCCCGCTGAGCTGGCGGACTCCGCTGAGCGGATCTGCCCTGTGTGAAAGGGGCCTCAGACTTAGAGGCACATGTCCCCTTTTCTCTTTTGTCTACACTACAGTGTTACCTTAAGAGTCTGATTCAACACTTTGACCGGTAGCCCAGGTCGATTCTCTCTTTTTTTTTTCATTATGAACTTTTAAGAACTAGTAACAAAAATTGACTTTAGCCACAATTAACTGCCACACATTCATTGGTGGAGTGCCCTTTTCTACTCTACTCTTTGCTGGATTGTCAAGCTGTGAGGTTGATCCTGTTAATAATACAGTGTAATGTTTGAGAGCGGACATTATTAGGTCTGTTGCGGATCTCATATAATCAGGGACCTCCATCCCAGTCCCAGTATATCTCTTCTGGCTGATCCACCGGCTTCTCGATCTTTGGAATAGTTTCTCCCTAACGGGATGAACACCTGTTCCTTATAAATGTCCATCTCAAACTTGCATTAAAGCGGGGGTCCACCCTAAAAAAAAAAAACTGTTCTATCCAGCATACTGCTGACATCAACAGTATGCTGTATTTTTTTTTTTTTTCGGTCTGTACTTACCTTTTTTCGTTGTTTTCACCCGGCTTCCGGGTTCTCGCTCCGCCGGGGAGTAGGCGTTCCTAAGCTCTGCATAGATGAGTGACGTGCGCGTCATCGCCTTCCGAAAATATCCGAGTGGGACTCGGCACTTTACGGCGCCTGCGCAGTTAGCTCTACACGGCAGGCGCAGGCGCCGTAAAGAGCCGAGACCCCGTCGGATATTTTCGGAAGGCGATGACACGCAAGTCAATCACGCCCACTCCCCGCAAGGAAGAAAATTGACACCGCTACAAGCCTTTATTAAGGCTAGAGATAGGTTAGGCAAAAAAAATATTTTAGGGTGAACCCCCGCTTTAATTGTATATTCTGATACCCATTTCTTGTTTGACTGTCAACCTCATTGATTAAACCCAGCGTGCCGTTTATATTTTCAATTCTTTTAAAAAATCCTATCCAATTAAATATTCATCATCCTTTATAATACATGAACTTATTGTCCTTCTCTACACACCTCTGAAGAAGGTTACCTAGAAACACGTTGGATGTAAAGAAGGTTCTTCATGTATTAACTTATATGGTGACAATCATTGGAACTGTATATTTTAATTCAATATTTCAATTTTTTGATAAATATGTACATATTTTTTTACTCTCAATATCCTGTATATTTTAGAATACTATTAGTGCCCTAAAAGTCCACCCAGGGGAACCCCCTTTTTCTTTTCTCATATATACTGGATGTGGCACAAGCATACATTTGCCGATCACCCACTTTCTATAAATAAATAAGTTCTTCACCACAAAAATTACCTTGCTGCTTACATGGCCATACTTAGGCTCCATTGACACTTGTATGACTCCAAAGTTGCATCGAATTTGGAGTGCAACTTTAATGCAACTTTGGATGGGTGCAACTTAGAGATGACTTTGGCTTTGACCAGTGATAATGGACAACTGTTACATTGTATAACACTCAGGTACGACTTTCAAGTTGCATGAAAGTCGGACCAAAGTAGTGCATTAACTACTGTGAAGTTGCGGCAACTTTAAACACATGAATGAATAGTTATCTTTGGAAAACATGAGGGACGACTTTGATGTCCAAAGTTGCATGACAAGTCGCACAAGTGCAAATGGAGCCTAAAATAATCAAGTCTAAACTGTGGAGGTGTAGGTCCCTACCAGCGAGTATGTCCTAGTCCACCGAGGAGGACATAAGACTGGCATGGACCTCAGAGAAGTGACCCAAGGATGTAGAGAAGACCTGGGCCTTCAAGAAGAACTTTCCCTGAATCTGCAAGGGAACAATGGAGGATACCTGCAGTCTATGCCGTCTCCGTAAAAAATGACTATCGGCCCTCAAAATGTTACTGGAAGCAGCAATTTAGAGAGAAGATAAGTACAAGTCCAGTCAAGCAAGCCTGCTATTCCAAATGCTTCCACCAAACTTCCTGCCAAGTTAGTAGGCCCTTTTCTGTAGTGCCTGTTTTGGTGGAATGAATCTACACAAGAGCCCTTCTTGATTCAAGTGCTCAGGTGGCTTTGCTGACCAGGGACATTCACAAGAGGTATTTGTGGTACATACCCCTGCGGAAGTTGGAAGATATGAAGATCCAGGGTATCCAAATGGAAGACTATCCTTGTGATAGATATCTGCAGATTAAGTTGTCGTGTGAGGGCTGGGAAGCCTCAGGACTTTAACACACTGGCTATTGTGTGACCTCGGTTGCCAGGGTCCACAGGAAGTCCGCTAATCGCAGGGACTAACACAGATCTAGTGAAGTTGCTGTTAGCCCCTTATGTCCCCAGATGTGATCCCTTACCCTCAGTGCCAGGAGGAGGGCCAGAAGTGTTGCCCTCTTCCACAGTAGATGAAGAAGGGACCATAGCAGAAGTAAAAGAAACAAATCTGCAGGAGGATTTTGCTCCGCGTGTATATACAAAGCATGTAACAGGTCACAGACTCTTTACCTCCTTTGGAGGACCAAAGGTTCTTTGGTGGAGGGAGTGTGTAGTGGATATCTCACTCTGTCACCCGTGACCCTGCCAAGCTGGCCGCCATGATGTACACAGGCTTTCCTGCCTAAAAGAGGGAGAGAGCTGCCTGTCATGTGCCTTTTCACCCCCTCGTTCTTCCTGTTTCACTGACTGAGTTTAATATAATGTTAACTGACACACACAGAGCTGTGCATTCAGTAGCTTCTCTCGTGCACCTATTGGCAGGAAGAAGAAAACCAATTAAAGGCACAGTTACAGCAGTCAATCAGAGAGACTGTACTGAACTGCAGAAAGAGCTGCAATGGATTCTGGGACATGCAGTTCCCTCACAAAACTGCCCCATAGACTGGTATACAGGGAGAAACTACAAAGCCCTGGATGCTCTGTGCAAAGAGGAACTGAGGACTCCATTTTGTGTTCTGAGGAGATTCTCAGTTCTCCATGAGGCCACAGATGTCATCCATAGAGGGGATCCATTTAGCCTCAGTTCCAGATGTCGGTGTATTGATCCTGCCACAGCGCCAGAGGTCAGTGTGCTGATCCTACCACAGTTCCAGGAGTCTGACGGTGACAGATCTCCCACCCGAGAGGGATCCCTGCTATATCTCCAGGCGTTGTTAAGTCAGATCAGTTCCCCTTTATAAAAAAAACATTAAACAAGGCAGCGCTGCAAAGATATCGATTTAAAAAAAAGATATAGAAAAAACATGTGCAGATAGCAGTGGTATTTGAGCTTAAATAGGTGATAAGCCACTCGATGTTATACAGGGCAAACAGTCCTCATCCAAATATAAATCACATGAAGTCCGTTATTCACGGTGATCTACCACCAACACCTCCACTTGTGATAAATTCAGGGTGATGGACCACCCCTATTGTAAATGCTCTTACCAGACTATACTGGAATTTAAGCCTTAATCACTTAATAGATGGTGACTCCTCACTTCCACTCTGCAGCACAGGGGTTGGAACTTACTGTTTCTCTGCACTTGAAGCATCTTGACCAAAGGAAATCACATACCCCTTTATGCCTGAGTGCACAGGCCACTCTAGATCTATTTAAGTTGTTTGACTGTGCTATTTTGAAGTCTTTTGGGTTTGATTAACACTATTATAGACCATAGTTTGCCATTCTTGACTATTGAGTTACCAGATCACTGTTTGTTTGATTGTGGAAAGTCTCCCAGTAAACAAACTTCCTGTTCACTATATTTGTGTCTGTTTTACTGTGTTTGCAAGTACACTGTTTACTAGGTGTGCCAGAGGCGCTTTGGGATTGAGAGGCAGAGTATCGGACTGAACAGAGTTAAGCAGCTCCTACGGGGGTATCGCTACATATATATATATTTATATACATACATACACACAGTATCACCAAAAGTATAGAGTTTGGGGTGGAAGAACTTGACTGGCCTGCACGGAGTCCCGACCTTAGCCGGGCAGAATTCCTTTGAAATGAATTAGAGCGGAGACTGCGAGCTAGGCCTTCTCGTCTAACATCAGTGCCTGACCTCACAAATGCACTTCTGGAAGAATGGTCAAACATTCCCATAGACACACTTCTAAACCTTGTGGACAGCCTTCCCAAGAGAGTTGAAGCTATTATAGCTGCAAAGGGTGGGTCAACTCAATATTGAACCCTACGGACTAAGACTGGGATGCCATTAATGTTCATGTGTGTGTAAAGGCAGGCTTCACAATACTTTTGGTGATATAGTGTGTGTGTGTGTGTGTGTGTGTGTATATATATATATATATATATATATATATATATATTTACAAATGTACTATGCTACCTTTGGAGATATGCTACCAGACCTGCTACAAGAGAGAACGCTAACAGATGTACCGTACTAAAGCAGACGTTACTCAATGTGCTATACTAAAACACGCTTACCAGATTCACAGTGAAGCAAGAGGATATGTTCCCAGACATTGTTTCCAGACATGCATTGAAACATGGAAAGACATTACCAGATCCATATTAGAAGATAGGATGTTACCAGATGTGCCATTCTAAAGAGGAAAATACAATATTAGTCATGCTACATGATGGGAAATTTAGAGCTGTTAGAGACAAGTTTTTATGATGTGGGCCAAAACAGGGTTTAATGCTTCCCTCAAAGTACTGAAATAAAGTTCTCCGCTCTTCCAGAAATAGACCTTGTGCAGTAGATCATACCCGTGTTTTATCATTACAGCTATCAATTAGGAGTAGAAGGCAAACGAATAAGAAAACAACTGCATAAGACCTGTATTCTGCGAAGGAAAACATGTATTACTTTCTTCAAAGATAGGGGAGCTGGTATTCCCTGGCAATGTCACCCCTACTAGTCTATTCAGTGCTTATCTTGAAACCAAGTGGAAGCCCTAGTTTTCCCGCAGGGTCTTAGCTGGCATAGATGCTCCCATTGACTTCAGGGCTCTTCTGAGTTGTTGGAGACTTGTGACACCAAGGCACAGTTTCTGAAGGGGGGCTCCTTCCTACAAGACAAGCCATATAGTTCAAAGGTTTTTTTTTTCTGGATCTCCCTGTACACACATCACAGAGACTCTAATTCCCAAGTTATATATCAGACAGGAGGCTCATATCTTATGCATTATCTTTCTTTTAATAATGCCCACAGCAGAAATACAACTTCAGTGAATTTCAATAATAAAAGAACTTTTAAAACAAACTACAAGTCCCAGCAGCCCCTTGGGCATATCAGCCAATCACGTGGACTCTGCTAGTATATAAGGGGCTGCCCCTTTAATCACTTCCTCTTTCTTTCTGCTCACAGCAAGAAACTAGATAAGTACTATTTAGATAAGTACTGTTTATAGATTTATTTATAGATTGTATTTAATACTTTGCTGGGATTCGTTGACTGGGACTTGTTCCCTCTACGTTTCCCATCCACAATTTATGTACTGTCCATATTCATGTACTGTACTCATTTCTTTTATTTGTATTTTTCTATCTATCCCATATTGTCTGAGGATGAAAAAAGGTAGTAAATTACTACTGTTTATTTAGCGTTAAAACGCTCCGTTTGCGGCGTTTTTCAGAAAAACTTTCTTCTACTGTCTCTTCCCCCTGAAGTTTTCACTCCGCAGGCAGCGCCATTTTAATTAACTTGGCGCCTTCCCTCACCTCCTCACACTCTCCGCGCGCTTCCCCTCAGACAGTCTCGTCTCTGGGGGGGCGTGTCGAGCAATCCCCACGCTTCTCCTATCAGCGCACCGTACGCTGCGGGGGGCGTGCCCGGCGGACCTCCGCTCCAGCCTATCAGTGCGCAGGAGACGTAATCTCGCGAGATTACGCCCTCCTGAGCGGGGAAGTTCCTACCTTTCGCCGCTGCTCCAGTGTGGAGTGAGTCGGCTGAACGGTAGGATGCCCCTATAGTGCCTCTGCGGTCCCTATAAAATCAGCTCCCTAATACAATTAACCCCTTCCATCCGGATAGGTACCCTGATAGATACTCATAGTATCTGTTCCTAACGCTGGGGATATAAATTCATCTACCCCTGATACCATACTGTACTTCTCAGCTGTAATAGAGAACCAATCATGGCTGATGAAGAATGCACTGATTTCCCTACCATGCCATCTGAGGGAGATATTACCCCCCATAACCCTATTTTCCTTACTGCTGCCCAGATACAGGATTTAATCAATCACTCAGTGCAACTAGCCATGGCTTCCGCCCCTGTGCCACACCTGGCTGCACCTGTCATGCCTGGACCCCCAGGCCGTGGTGAACCGCCCACAAAAAAGGGCAAAGCGACACACAAACGCAAGCATGTTCCCACAACATACGACTCCCCGGCAGGGGAAGTAAATAATGTGCCCCAGGCAGCACCCAACCCGGTCTGCCGACCCACTACCCTTCCAGACTCTCACCGACCCCTGAGCCTCGGGGAGCAGCAAACGCAGAGGCAAAAGTCCGCTAGACGGACCAAACCAGATTCCTTTGTGGACACGTCAGATTCGTCCACAGAATCTGAGGCGTCAGACGCCTACGAGTCTGATGATGATACTGATTATGAGGGTAGTGGGCATATGGCGCCCCCTGACAACGCCACCCCTGTAACCCAGGGCGAAACTATCTTAGATGCCAGGGGAGAACCCTTCTTCGACCCAGAAGGGATTTCTCACCCCCGCTCTGGCGAATGGGCCCCCCTCCCGGAGGTTGCCCAATATATCCAGTACTGGGCCCGTAGGTCCGTGGATAAAAATAATCGCAGTAAATTGAGGGCTGAGTGTCCCCGACCCTGTATTCCGAAGAAGACGGTAGTCACCCCCGAGGTGGACCCGGTACTTCTCAGATACCTTACCAAACAGGGTAAATACTCAAAAAAGGGTATTGAAAGATCCTTCCGCTCCATTCAGGACCGAATCCTCGACCTGTTTGGCCCGGTCACCAAAATCCTAAACATTGCCGGACAGGCCTCCTCCACGGATACCCCGGTCGACTTGGACCAACTTAGAGGTTGGGCCCAGAGAACAGTGTGTCTGTTGGGCTGCGCCAATACCATTTGTTCCACGGAGCGTCGCCGCTCCATCCTGATGAGGCTGGACCCTCAACTGTCTCACCTCGCAGACTCAGAACCGGGCCCTTCAGCCGAAGGTATGCTCTTTGGCGATTCCCTTATTAAGGACATTAATAAGATGGTCGGACTGTACACAAGTCTGGACAAAGCCCAGTCATCACTAAAAAAGGCAGGGTCATCCAAAATTTTTCCTAGGGCCGGCAGAAACAGGGGCCGTTCTGCCGGTCGCTATTCCGCAAGCAGGCAGTACTATAGAGCTCCCGCTCAGTATAGCCAGGCTCCACAATCATACCCAATCCCAGTGGCACAACCAGCTCCCTTCTTCCCACCACGCGGACGTCCCTGGAGAGGACGCGGAGGGAGAGGCTATCCCCGCTCAAGACCTACTACCGGTGAGTGTCACACACCCGAATTCTTTTCACATTCTCTTGGGGGGAAGGTTGAGACATTTTATCCACGCCTGGTCTGCGATTACGGCAGACGCCTGGATACTCAACACGGTGGCGGGATATCAGATAGAACTGTACTCCTTGCCAGATATGAATGTGATGCCTCAACCCATCAAATTCTCAAACCAAAACTCAACACTCATAGACCTAGAACTTCAGGCCCTTCTTACCAAACAGGCCGTGATAGAGGTGGACCCTGTCTCCCCAGGGTTTCTCAGCAACCTTTTTCTAGTCAGAAAAAAGGATGGCGGATTTCGCCCCGTTATAAATCTAAGGACCCTCAATCAACATGTCGTCTACCGACACTTCAAGATGGAGGGGATCCATTATCTGAGAGACCTGTTACGCCCCAAGGACTGGCTGGTAAAGGTGGACTTGAAGGACGCCTACCTCACAGTCCCCATTCATCCTGCTTCCCAACACCTTCTACGCTTCCTTTGGAGAGACAGGCTGTGGCAATTCACTTGCCTCCCCTTCGGACTCTTCTCCGCCCCATGGTGCTTCACCAAGTTGCTGAAGCCGGTGGTGGCGGCCTTACGGAGCAGAGGCGTTCGGTTAATCACATACCTAGACGACCTCCTCATAATGGCCCGATCTCACCATCAGGCGATGATTCATGCCTCCTGGACCGTCAGCTTGCTCCAGGGGCTAGGTTTCGTCATAAACCACGAGAAGTCCATCTTGATTCCTTCACAAGAGATGGAGTTTTTGGGGTTCTTAGTGGACACCAAACACTCTATACTTCGCTTACCCAAAGCCAAACTAGCTACTATCCGCAAGGAGATTCGTTCCGTATTGTACAAACGGCGAGTATCCTTACGTGGTTTGGCCCGATTAGTAGGACATTTATCGGCCTCAATTCAGGCCATCTTCCCGGCACCTCTCCATTACCGAGCCCTTCAGAGACTCAAAGCGCTCCACCTGCGACAGGGTCTTCGCTATGCAGACGAAGTGCCTCTGGATGCGTAAACCGTAGTGGATTTGCGTTGGTGGCTAAGTCACGCCATCGATTGGAACGGGAAGACCATTTTCAGCTCCAATCCGGATTACATTATAGAATCGGATGCGAGTCGGCACGGCTGGGGGGCTCGCTGCGGAACCTCCACCACAGGAGGGACCTGGTCCGCAGAGGAGTCTCTGCTACATATCAATGCGTTGGAACTCATGGCGGCCTTTTTCGCCCTCAGGAGTCTCCTTCCGAACACCTCCAATTGTTGCGTATTACTGCGGATGGACAACGTAACCGCAGTCCAATACGTCAACCGCCTAGGAGGGTCCAGATCCAAGGCTCTGGCGAATCTAGCAAAGGAGTTTTGGCACTTCTGTCTGGAACGCAACGTCGTTCCCCTGGCGGAATACATTCCGGGTACCTCGACCTTGATCGCGGACTGGAATTCCAGATACCTCACAGATTCCAGCGATTGGCGGCTGGATCGGACGGTATTCCTTTCTCTGGTTCGGTTGTGGGGTCCCTTTTCCATGGACCTGTTCGCATCCCGCCTCAATTGTCAACTTCCTCGCTTTTACAGCTGGAGGCCGGACCCCGAAGCCCTGGCAATAGATGCCCTTCGCCAGACCTGGCCACGAGGGACACACTATGCGTTCCCACCCTTCTCCATGATCCTCAGATTCCTCTTGCAGGTGGCAAACCTAGGGGCTTCAGTCGTGCTGGTCACTCCTTGGTGGCCAACACAACCGTGGTTTCCCCTTCTCCTGGGAATGACTGTCGATCTTCCCAGGCTGCTTCCCCGTGTCCCCCACCTCCTTTCCAACCCTGCAGGAGAACCCCACCCTCTGGTCGTGGATCACAACCTTCATCTCCTCGCTTGGCTGATTTCGGGGTGTCAGACGCAAATAGCGACCTTTCACGAACAGCTAGGGACCTCCTCGCCCTGGCCTGGGCCCCCGGCACTAGATCGGCATACCGATCGGCCTGGGGAACCTGGGTACGTTGGTGTGATCAACGGGAAATTGATCCCGTTCACGCACCTGTAGCAATGGTTGCTAACTATCTGGCGGATTCTTTTGCATCCGGGAGATCTTATAGCTCCATTAACGTGTATCGCTCTGCGATTTCGGCCTATCACTCCCCTGTAGATTCCCTTCCAGTGGGTAAACACCCCGTGGTGTGCCGTCTCTTGCGAGGCGTTAGGTTCCAACGCCCACCTCGCCCCAGATATCAGAGCACCTGGGACGTAACTAGAGTATTGAACATGTTTTCTACATGGGACGACAATGACGCTCTTCAGCTGAAACTGTTGTCCTTTAAACTTACGGTCCTTTTATGCCTTGTCTCCATCAAGCGCATATCCGATGTCAGAGCCCTGGACATATCCAGACGCCAATTCTCACCTCAAGGCGTTCAGTTCTCGGTAGTACGTAGAACAAAAACAGGGATACAATCTGTATTCTATCCTTTTTTCCCATCGCATCCACGTTTATGCGTGGTTCGCTGTTTACAAGCGTATGAGTTACAGACGGCCCCGCTTCGGTCTCCGTCTCTACCCCAACTCCTTATTTCCTACGTCGGCCCACACCTTCCGGTTTCCTCGGCCACTCTGGCCCGGTGGGTTAGATCCACCATGGACATGGCTGGGATTGACGTTACCCGATTTGGTGCCCACTCTTCCAGGGGTGCCATGGCTACGAAGGTGATCACCTCGGGAGGATCGCTTTCGGATCTTCTGAGAGCGGCGGACTGGTCTTCCGAAACCACCTTCCGCCAATTCTACTTTAGACCGGAGGAACACGTATCTATGTCGGTTCTGTGACTTGGTTATTAGTTAGACTTCTATTTTGTTATCACTGTATTTATATCCATGTATGACTTTGAACTTGCATAAGATATGAGCCTCCTGTCTGATATATAAATTGAGATTTTCCTAGCTTGTGACGGAAAATATTAGTTATATGAAGACAGGAGGCGAGTATCTTCCCTCCCGACCCAACCCTATCATGGTCTTTATTCTCATATTGTTCCAGGTTATTGATGACCGCAACACGCGAGCCACAGGCTGAGAAGTTTTCCGGAGGGATCTCCTTTGTTGTCCCCGTTGGGACCTCTACCTACTCGACTCACCGAACCCAAATCGTTGATGGTCAGAAGACTAGTTGCAGTTGAAGTCGCGGTTTCAAGTCCTTAGCAGTTTCGCTCCAAGAAAGAGGAAGTGATTAAAGGGGCAGCCCCTTATATACTAGCAGAGTCCACGTGATTGGCTGATATGCCCAAGGGGCTGCTGGGACTTGTAGTTTGTTTTAAAAGTTCTTTTATTATTGAAATTCACTGAAGTTGTATTTCTGCTGTGGGCATTATTAAAAGAAAGATAATGCATAAGATACTCGCCTCCTGTCTTCATATAACTAATATTTTCCGTCACAAGCTAGGAAAATCTCAATTTACGTAAAGTAAAGTCTATGAGGCATATTTACTAAAGGCAAATGGCCTGTTCATGTTGCACTTTTTAAAGGAATTTTCTCCAGAGCTTAATGAATGAGATGACGCTCTGCTGACTTCCACCATCCAATTATGTGCAAGCAAAAATGCTATTTTTTATTTGCCTTGCACATGATTGGGTATTTTCCGTAAAGTGAAATTTCACCACATTCACTAAGCTCTGGTATGAATTTCCTTTAAAAATGCAACTTTCCTTGTAAAGTGAACAGCCTATCTGTATTTATTAAAGTGGTTCAGGGGATCTTTCCTTTATCCCCTCTGAGCAGGCGCTCTCCTCTATGTATGGGCGGTCAGATGTAAAAGGACCGCCTGTCCGTTTACACCCATCTGCCATCCAATCCCCTGGAAGGAAATGGAACAGATCCCCATCCTTTTTTTTTTGTGTATTGGATCAGATGTTGGTAGGTGTAAACGGACACCTGCCACTCCATAGAGTGGCAGGTGTCACGATCCTACGGGGTAAAATGACCGCACCAGCCAAGCAGACTCTGGCTGGAAAAAGCGCCCAGAGGCGATTCAGTTCGCATGAGTTGCGCTATACAAGTCATTCATTCATTCATTCATAGAGGTGAATGAAGGTTCCTATTGGGTCCATCTGTCAGTTTTTCAGATTGTGTGAAAGGACCCTAACAGTGTTTTAGCAAAAGTCTTTCAACAAAGTACACATTTTTCCATCTTTCTTAGTAATTGCTCTTAGCTTGTCTTCCCAGTGCTTGTAAGATCCAACCTCACTAAAAATCCCATCAGCATAAAGTTTCGCAAGCAGACATGAAATCGTTTTACATTCATCAGTTAAACAAACATTTTTGCTTTTACTAACAAATAATGTTTTTCCACTTGGCCTCACAGATGCCTCCTGGGAAAGAAACATTACCAGCGCACCAGGAGGCAGACCAGGAGTTCCAGGAAGTCAAGGTAGATGGATTCATCTCCTATTAGTAATAATGGCTACTGTGAGAAGAATAGAGTGGAAAAGAAAAATAAGGTACGCAAACAATAAAAAGCTTGCAACTGCCTATAAGTATCTGTTTGTAGATTGCCATTAGCAAACATTTTAAAGGTGCAAATGAGGCGAAACAAATGTCAAATAAAAAAAGAGACAAATAATTCCACAGTAGTGCACTAATTAATCTACAAATCTCCTAAACATTAGCATTGTGAAATGATCACGCAATATCTTTTTATGCTCCAACATATGCAAATCAATTTGGTAATACAGTCCGACTTGTGATGTGATGAAAAAATAGTGGAACAAAATCTCGTCTCGTGGAGTGTCATGCTCGCCCCCTCCCTTGAGGGGGGAGCAGGCGAGCAGGAGAGTCAAGACACCCACTAACACACAGCTTCTTTCTCTATCTGCAACGTAGAGAGCGTCCTGACTCTCCTGCTCGCCCCCTCGAAGGAGGGGGCGAGCATGATACTCCACAACAGGCAGAAAGCCTCGCATTACTGTGTGGAGTTACAGACAGAAGAACAGGAAGTGAGGATTTCTCAGAAGAAATAAGGACATTTAAAAGCAAAATCGAAGGATGAGGTAAGTGAAGGAGGACGGCACTAAGGTAAAGGAAGCTATTTAGGAAAAACAATTGTACCTTTACAACCCCTTTAAGAATAAAGCTCACCAGATGCTGTTGCCATTCAATCTCATGTCTGCCAAATATCGCCTTATTAGATGTTATTGAATGGCCGCTTGTACACACCAATCTCCATCCAGATTAATATAGAGACACTCTCCACATGTGGGGATAGAAATTGAGAGAGAGCCTCCAATAGTGTAAAAACACCTTAAAGCGGAGGTTCACCCTAAAAACATGTATTTAACATTCCATTCAGCATAATTCCAACATTTACACTATGCCCTTTTTCTTTTTTCTTTTTTTGCTGTACATACCGTCTTATTGTAATTTCCCACCTGGCTTCCGGGTTCTCACTCCAGCGGGAGTAGGCGTTCCTATGCAGAGGCTAGATGATTGACGCCTTGTGAAAAACGTCCTCCCGGTGCATAAGGCGCGTCACCAGTTTTCCGAAAGTAGCCGGCTCTATACGGCACCTGCGCAGTCAGCTCTACACGGCAGGCACAGGCGCCATATAGCGCCGTATAGAGCCGACTAGCAGTTTGGCTACTTTCGGAAAACTGGTGACGTGCCTTATGCACCGGGAGGACGTTTTTCACAAGGCGTCAATCATCTAACCTCTGCATAGGAACGCCTACTCCCATGATGTTGGAATTATGCTGAATGGAATGTTAAATACATGTTTTTAGGGTGAACCTCCGCTTTAAAGGGGTTGTAAAGGTTTGTTTTTTATTTTCTAAATAGGTTCCTTTAAGCTAGTGCATTGTTTGGTTCACTTACCTTTTCTTTTGATTTCCCTTCTAAATGTTTTTTTTCTTTGGTTTCTTCGTCTGAATTTCACACTTCCTGTTCCTCCTCAGTAAGCTGTTCTGGCTGACTAAACACCGCTTGGATGATAGTGTGAAGTTTACTGAGGAGAAACAGGAAGTGAGAAATTCAGACAAAGAAAAAAAAACATTTAGAAGGGAAATCGAAGGAAAAGGTAGGTGAACCAACAATGCACTAGCTTAAAGGAACCTATTTAGAAAAAAAAATTAAAAACCCTTACAACCCCTTTAAGGTAATCGGTTTATTAAAAGTAATGCACTTACATCATTAAAGATTCAAAATTGTCTTGTTAAAATTATCATAGCTTCCTTTGTACACACGGAGTCACCGAATCAGCATTGCCGTGTAGCCACGGCTAACGTGTTTCGTCACATCCAACTTCATCACATTTTAAAGGTGGCATTTTTGGAATTGTTAGGAGAAGGGTAAAGTTCCTCTTTTAATATCTGCACAATAGAAATAAATTGTTGACCATGTTTCAACTAGAATCTATAATGGTTAGAGTTGATTTTATTTACTTTACAACATGCTTCTATATTTTTTTAAATATAATAATTAACCAATCTAGTTTTGCAGAGCAGTCTGGGCATTTAAACAAAATGCACAGTAGTACATTTTTGTAACAGTCCCTAACGGATACACAGCCATACAGCACAGGCTGAAAATGGGATTCAGGCAGGTCATAGACGGTACAAATTTCACATAATTCCCCCATCAACACCGATGGTGCTGACAGGGGAATCCCTCCTGCCAAGCAATTGGCTGCTCCCAGCGGGGCGGGCAGGGGATGCTGTCCCCACCAGAAGAAGACAGTGATTATTGCTAGCAGCTATAGCAGCTGCAAGTGATAATCACAAGTGGATCTGGCACTTGATCAACTTCAACTCGCCAATATTTCCAACCCAGTCACTTCTGGTGACTCTCCAGCAGTCACCAGAACAGTGGCAGCATATAGAGTAAGTTACAGGACCACTTGGCTGTTTTGACAGAACACCAGGTAAGGAGGAAAAAAGTTGTCGCCACCTTGGAGGTGGTCATTTTGTTGGTTAGTATCAGGCAGACCAACAATGTCCTCATTATATGGTGTACCATACTTTATACGCTGCCGCTGGTCTGTCAAAAAAGGCAACTCATCCAAATCTTCAAATATTGGTGCTGCAGAGTCACCGGAAATTACGTTGTTGGAGATTTTAGCGAGTTGGCTTGTTTGTCAGAACAACGGTTCCTGCTGAACTGGCCGAGATTCAAACCGTCTATGGGCGGCCTTAATCACTTCTCTGACTCATTCAGCTAAGTGAAATATTTGAGTTATTACATTTTCAGCAAAACAATTAAGATTAGCCTGATAAATATGAAAAAAAGTACCGAAAATAATAAACATTACATTTTCATTTGCAGTACTTCAAATTTACTTGAGTTAAACATTGTTTTCAGCACTGACCATACCACTTAAAACAGATGTACAGTATCTCACAAAAGTGAGTACACCCCTCGCATTTTTGTAAATATTTTATTATATGTTTTCATGTGACAACACTTTTCTACAATGTAAAGTCGTGAATGTACAGCTTTTATAACAGTGTACATTTGCTGTTCCCTCAAAAATAACTCAACAAACAACCATTAATGTATACATTGCTGGTAACAAAAGTGAGTACACCCCTAAGTGAAAATGTCCAAATTGGGCCCTAAAGTGTCAATATGTTGTGTGGCTACCATTATTTTCCAGCACTGCCTTAACCCTCGTGGGCATGAAGTTCACCAGAGCTTCACAGCTTCACAGGTTGCCACTGGAGTCCTCTTCCACTCCTCCATTATGACATCACAGAGCTGGTGAATGTTAGAGACCTTGCGCTCCTCCACCTTCCGTTTGAGGATGCCCCACAAATGCTCAATAGGGTTTAGGTCTGGAGACATGCTTGGCCAGTCCATCACCTTACCTTACCTCAGCTTCTTTAGCAAAGCAGTGGACGTCTTGGAGGTGTGTTTGGGGTCGTTATGTTGGAATACTGCCCTGCGGCCCAGTCTCCGAAGGGAGGGGATCATGCTCTGCTTCAGTATGTCACAGTACATGTTGGCATTTATGGTTCCCTCAATGAACTGTAGCTCCCCAGTGCCGGCAGCACTCATGCAGTCCCAGACCATGACACGCCCACCACCATGATCGACTGTAGGCAAGACACACTTGTCTTTGTACTCCTCACCTGGTTGCCGCCACACACGTTTGACATCATCTGAACCAAATAAGTTAATCTTGGTCTCATCAGACCACAGGACATGGTTCCAGTAATCCATGCCCTTAGTCTGCTTGTCTTCAGCAAACTGTTTGCGGGCTTTCTTGTGCATCATCTTTAGAAGAGACTTCCTTCTGGGATCACAGCCTTGAAGACCAATTTGATGCAGTGTGCAGTGTATGGGCTGGTCCAGTGGCGTCACTAGGGTTGGTGTCACCTGGTGCGGTAAAATATGGTGTCACCCCCCCCCCCCCAATAAAATGTTTCAAATATTTTTTACCCTACTGTTTGCTCTCTGTTCTCCTTTCTTCCCCTTTTCTCTCTCTCCCTATCCATCTTTCTTGTTCTATCCCTTCTTCTTTCTCTCCATTTTTCTTTGTCCCCTCCCCCCACCTCTTTCTCCAGAACCGGAATTCACATCTCAGGAGCCTATAGGCCAGGGGGGTACCTAGAGCATTTGGCACCCGGGGCGGATCCAATATCTGCCCCCCCCACGTTAAAATGTAAAAACACCCCACTGTGCCCCCTGCATACCTCTGCATCCTTCAATATCTTTTTGTTACTACTGTGTACCCCTCTCCACAACTGCACCTCTGGACCCCTTTACATTACACAGCACCCTGCATCACTGGACCCCTTTACATTGCACAGCTCCCTGCATCACTGGACCCCTTTACATTACACAGCCCCCTGCATCACTGGACCCCTTTACATTGCACAGCACCCTGCATCACTGGACCCCTTTACATTGCACAGCCCCCTGCATCACTGGACCCCTTTACATTACACAGCCCCCTGCACCTCTTGGCCCCTTTACATTACACAGCACCCTGCATCACTGGACACCTTTACATCTCACAGCCCCCTTCACCTCTGGACCCTTTTACATTACACATCACCCTGCACCTCTGGGCCCCTTTACATTACACAGCACCCTGCACCTCTGGACCTCTTTACATTACACAGCCCTCTACACCACTGGACCCCTTTACATCACATAGCCCCCTGCACCTCTGGACCCCTTTACATTACAAAGCCACCTGCATCACTGGACCCCTTTAAATTTACACAGTACCCTGCATCACTGCACCCCTTTACATTACACAGCACCCTGCATCACTGGACCCCTTTACATCTTATAGCCCCCTGCACCTCTGGACCCCTTTACATTACACAGCACCCTGCACCTCTGGTCCTCTTTACATTACACAGTACCCTGCATCACTGGACCCCTTTAAAATTACACAGCACCCTGCATCACTGGACCCCTTTACATCTCAAAGCCCCCTTCACCTCTGGACCCTTTTACATTACACAGCACCCTGCACCTCTGGGCCCCTTTACATTACACAGCACCCTGGACCTCTTTACATTACACAGCCCCTGCACCACTGGACCCCTTTACATCACATAGCCCCCTGCACCTCTGGACCCCTTTACATTACACAGCACCCTGCACCTCTGGACCCCTTTACATTAAACAGCACCCTGCATCACTGGACCCCTTAGATTACACAGCCGCCTGCACCTCTGGACCCCTTTACATTACACAGCACCCTGCACCTCTGGACCCCTTTACATTACACAGCACCCTGCAACTCTGGACCCCTTTACATTACACAGCCCCCTGCATCACTGGACCCCTTTACATTACACAGCACCCTGCATCACTGTACCCCTTTACATTACACAGCCCCCTGCATCACTGGACCCCTTTACATTACACAGCCCCCTGCATCACTGGACCCCTTTACATTAAACAGCCCCCTGCATCACTGGACCCCTGGACCCCTTTACATTACACAGCCCCCTGCATCACTGGAGCCTATAGGCCAGGGGCGTACCTAGAGCATTTGGCACCCGGGGCGGATCCAATATCTGCCCCCCCCCACGTTAAAATGTAAAAACACCCCACTGTGCCCCCTGCATACCTCTGCATCCTTCAATATCTTTTTGTTACTACTGTGTACCCCTCTCCACAACTGCACCTCTGGACCCCTTTACATTACACAGCACCCTGCATCACTGGACCCCTTTACATTGCACAGCTCCCTGCATCACTGGACCCCTTTACATTACACAGCCCCCTGCATCACTGGACCCCTTTACATCTCACAGCCCCCTTCACCTCTGGACCCTTTTACATTACACAGCACCCTGCACCTCTGGGCCCCTTTACATTACACAGCACCCTGCACCTCTGGACCTCTTTACATTACACAGCCCTCTGCACCACTGGACCCCTTTACATCAAATAGCCCCCTGCACCTCTGGACCCCTTTACATTACACAGCACCCTGCACCTCTTGACCTCTTTACATTACACAGCCCCCTGCATCACTGGATCCCTTTAAATTACACAGCACCCTGCATCACTGGACCCCTTTACATCTTATAGCCCCCTGCACCCCTGGACCCTTTTACATTACACAGCCCCCTGCACCACTGGACCCCTTTACATCACATAGCCCCTTGCACCTCTGGACCCCTTTACATTACACAGCACCCTGCACCTCTGGACCTCTTTACATTACACAGTACCCTGCATCACTGTACCCCTTTAAAATTTCACAGCACCCTGCATCACTGGACCCCTTTACATCTCAAAGCCCCCTTCACCTCTGGACCCCTTTACATTACACAGCACCCTGCACCTCTGGGCCCCTTTACATTACACAGCACCCTGAACCTCTGGACCTCTTTACATTACACAGCACCCTGCACCTCTGGTCCCCTTTACATTACACAGCACCCTGCACCTCTGGGCCCCTTTACATTACACAGCACCCTGAACCTCTGGACCTCTTTACATCTCAAAGCCCCCTTCACCTCTGGACCCTTTTACATTACACAGCACCCTGCACCTCTGGGCCCCTTTACATTACACAGCACCCTGCACCTCTTTACATTACACAGCCCCTGCACCACTGGACCCCTTTACATCACATAGCCCCCTGCACCTCTGGACCCCTTTACATTACACAGCACCCTGCACATCTGGACCTCTTTACATTACACAGCCCCCTGCATCACTGGGTCCCTTTAAATTTACACAGTACCCTGCATCACTGCACCCCTTTACATTACACAGCACCCTGCATCACTGGACCCCTTTACATCTTATAGCCCCCTGCACCTCTGGACCCTTTTACATTACACAGCCCCCTGCACCACTGGACCCCTTTACATCACATAGCCCCTTGCACCTCTGGACCCCTTTACATTACACAGCACCCTGCATCACTGGACCCCTTTACATTACACAGCACCCTGCATCACTGGACCCCTTTACATCTCATAGCACCCTGCATCTCTGGACCATTTTACATTACACAGCACCCTGCATCACTGCACCCCTTTTACATTACACAGCCGCCTGCACCTCTGCACCCCTTTACATCACATAGCCCCCTGCACTTCTGGACCCTTTTACACTACACAGCCCTCTGCACCCCTTTACATTACACAGCACCCTGCACCTCTGGACCCTTTTACATTACACAGCACCCTGCACCTCTGGACCCCTTTACATTAGACAGCACCCTGCATCACTGGACCCCTTTACATTACACAGCACCCTGCATCACTGGACCTCTTTACATTACACAGCACCCTGCATCACTGGACCCCTTTACATTACACAGCACCCTGCATCACTGGCCCCCTTTTACATTACACAGCCACCTGCACCTCTGGACCCCTGCATGTTACACAGACCCCCTTCAGTGCAGACACCCCCTCAGTGCAGACACCCCCCCTTTGTGCAACCCCCCCTCAGTGCAAACCCCCTCGGTGCAACCCCCGCTCCGATTCCGCGGCGCTCATCGCTGCTGTCGCGGGGGGGCGCCCCCCACATGTCAGCTAAAAAAAAAATATATATATATATTTTTTTTTAAATGGTGTCACCCCTCTAGTGGGTGTCACCCGGTGCGGGCCGCACCCCCCGCACCCCCCTAGCAACGCCTCTGGGCTGGTCACTGACAGGCTGACCCCCCAACCTCTGCAGCAATGCTGGCAGCACTCATACATCTATTTTCCCAAAGACAACCTCTGGATATGACGCTGAGCACATGCACTCAACTTCTTTGGTCGACCATGGCGAGGCCTGTTCTGAGTGAAACCTGTCCTGTTAAACCGCTGTATGGTCTTGGCCAGCATGCTGCAGCTCAGTTTCAGTTTCTTGGTAATCTTCTTATAGCCTAGGCTATCTTTAGGTAGAGCGAAAATTCTTTTTTTCAGATCCCCAGAGAGTTCTTTGCCATGAGGTGCCATGTTGAACTTCCAGTGACCAGTATGAGAGAGCGATAACACCAAATTTAACACACATGCTCCCCATTTACACCTGAGATGCAACACCAATAAATTACATGACACTGTGGTGGGAAAATGGCTAATTGGACCCAATTTGGACATTTTCACTTAGGGGTGTACTCATTTTTGTTGCCAGCGGTTTAGACATTAACCCCCTGAGCGTTATTCCCAAGTCTGGCTCGGGGTGGAATTTCAGCACCAATAGCGGTAACCCCGAGCCAGACACGGAATCTCATCGCAGTATCCACAGGCAGAGGTTACTTACCTTGTCCCTGGATCCTGCGATGCCTCCCCACTGTGTGATTGAGCTGTGTCTCCTCGCTTGATTCACACAGTGCCGAGTGCCGCCGAGCTCCATTTCGTGCGACGTTACGACGTACAGGGCGGAGATCGGCGCCAAATTCAAAAAAGTAAATACCCACAATACATACAGTATACTGTAATCTTATAGATTACAGTACTGTATAAAATAATTACACACCTCCTTTGTCCCTAGTGGTCTGCCCAGTGTCCTACATGCACTTTTAAATAGTCAATGCTGTTCTTTCTGCTGTCCATAGCAACCAAAAAGTGTCCCTTTACATCAAAAATGGTTTTAGACCAGCTAGAAAACAGCGATAATACATTAGAATCACTTGCAGAATTGAGCGATAACGATGTGTGGGGAAATTCGTCATCAAACACTGAAAGTAATGACAGTGACAATTATGCAACTGAGCAAATTTCAGTGTTTTTGATTTGATTACATTATTGAATCATTTTTATTATAATTACATTATTATTTGTTATAATTAGTTATTATATTAAAATTTATGATTTTGTTTTTCAAACTTTATCATACCCGGGATGTCTACTAGACTCTTGTTTGGACAGATTTAAGTGAGTTATTCCTAAGAATTACAGGCCTACAATGTAAAACGCCAAATTTCCATGCAAAATAATGGTACCGCTTTCAGCACCTAAAATCTGACATAATCCTACCGCCAGGGAGGTTAATGGCTATGTGCTGAGGTATTTGGAGGGGACAGCAAATTTACACTGTTATACAAGCTGTACACTCACTACTTTACATTGTATTTCTTCAGTGTTATCACATTAAAAAATATAATAAAACATTAACAAAAATGCGAGGGGTGTACTCACTTTTGTGAGATACTACATATAAAAAAACACTACATATTACCTGTAAAAAAAGAAAATGTAATCAGTATATTTTTCTCTTCCTAAAAGTAAAGCAATAGAACGTGTGCTTCTGATTACATTTCTGCCATCTATTCTCGGATAAAAAATAAAAGGAAGATAATTAAAGGCAACAGTGAGACAAATAATTTTTTTATCCATGAAAAACACACCCCTAACCGTTCCTGTTTACCCCCTCCTCTCTCTCCCTCTTCCCCTTCGCCCCCTCCTTACCCCTACCTCCTTCTCTCTTCTTCCCGCTTTTTGTCCCCCCCCCCCCTTCCTCTCACCTCTCTTTAATTGTGCCTTCCAATTTTATTGAATTTATTCATTTAAGACAATTTTACTTTGTTTGACAACTTTATTATCAGACTTGTATACGTCAATTGTTTCACAGATGTACTTATTGTTCATTGTATGTCTCAATCTGCTTTCAATAAACCTTGGATTGTAAAAAAAAATAAAAAAAACACAAGCAATTATCATATAGTTTCTATGAAAGATAGGAAGCATTTTGTCCTCTTGTGTATCAGAAAGGGATTAATATTCATGACAACATGGATAAACAGAAGGACAATGGTTCCACCTACTTCTATTTTTAATGCTCTTTTTATTATGTAATTAGGTTAGGTATTATACAGCAATTTCATACATTTGACCTTACTGTTGCTTTATAGTAAATTCACCTTGAAGTGCTAGTTTTTCCTTATTTATTTTTTAAGCCAGGAAGCATGCTTTAATAATATCCATCCTCAGTCCCCCCCGCTGTCTTATCAAGCTTGAGTTGTGTGCTAGAAAAATGATAAGAAATGAGAAATGTCACCCAAGGGATGGTCAGGGATTAGATTGAAGCATTGGTTTTCCGAGGCAGCCAATCAAGTAGAGTCGGGAAGTGGCTCTATTGTTCATACACTGGGCACTTGCTATTCTTCCCTCAATACATGAGCAAAAAGGATGTCTTTGCCATTGTGCGGAGATTGAAATTGTATTATTCACCGTTGAAAGTTCAAATAGTATTGATTTCCAAAGGAGTGCAATTTCATGGAGCCCTTTTCAGGCAAACGGCGCAAGAAGAAAATGCGAAAGAAAGGATTAAACAAGCTGAAAGCCCCAAGGAGAAGCTGTATCAGTCTGCCATTTAATGATGATGGCTTGCCATGGCAGTTTGTTTAAAGAGCTTTACCTGTAAGAAATCACATCTAAAATTAAGCATGGATTAGTCTTTTTTTTTTTTTTTGCTATTTACATAACATTACGCTAATGCCATTCTATACCTAACACACATATACATATATGTACCAATATAAACATCCCATTAATATACCCAATCATACATTTATTAGGGTTAAAGTATCAGCTAGACTCTTCTTTTTATAAGTCTTTTTGGCCACAATTTTGATTCATACCATGGAAATAGTATCTTTTTAGCGGATAGATGCCTTACCTAATACTATGCTGTGCTTATGTTCAAAAAGCCCAACTTCCAGGTAATAGCTTAAGCCTCGTACACATGTTCGGATTTTCCGATGGGAATTGTGTGATGACAGGCTGTTGGTGGAATATCCGACCATTTGTACACTCCATCGGACAACTGTTGTCGGATTTTCCGCGGACACATGTTGGATGGCAGGCTTTAAAATTTTCCGCGAACAACGGTCTGTTGTCGGATTTTCTGAGCATGTGTACACAAGTCTGTCGGACAAAAGTCCAAAGTACAAAACACGCATGCCCGGAAGCAATGCTCACCAAACACAACATTAGCAGAAGGTGCCCAAATGGTGGCGCCAAAGAGCTGAAAAACTACGTAGTACGTAACCACGTTCGTCTTTGTTGGCCGTTTGTGTGCAAGACAAGTTTTTGGTCAACACCCTTCGGACAAAAGTTCGAAGCTTTGCCTGCGGAACGGAAGGGCAAGGAAATAAACAAACAACAGCCCACATCTGGTAATCCAAATATAACCATTTTACAGCCCTTCCAAACCTAAGGCCTCGTACACACGACCAAGCAACTCGTCGTAAATGAAACATTGTTTTCCTCGACGAGTTCCTTGTTAGGCTTGTCAAGAAACTTGACAAGCTTCCTTTGCGTACACACTGTCGAGACCAAATCTCGTCGTTCTCAAACGCGGTGACGTAAAACACGTACGACGGCACTATAAAGGGGAAGTTTGATTCCACTGGCGCCACCCTTCTGAGCATGCAAACATATTCGCCAGCACACCGAGGATCATTTAGAAAAACATCCAGAAATTCTTTAATGCATAGAAACGATCAAAACAGCAACGTTTCGAGGTCGCACAGGACCTCTTCGTCAGGCAAATGAAGAGGTCCTGTGCGACCTCGAAACGTTGCTGTTTTGATTGTTTCTATGCATTAAAGAATTTCTGGACGTTTTTCTAAATGATCCTCGGTGTGCTGGTGAATATGTTTGCATGATTGCCTTTCCGGTTCCCAACTGGTAATCGCTTCAGCACCCTCCTTTCCTATCGGCCATTTTCCAGGAAGGTGTGCAATTGGAATATTTTTGAGACCCTTTTGAGCATGTGTGGGTTTCTAAGCATACACTCGAACACGTTTCTCGACGGAAACCAGCCCGACGAGAAACACGACGAGGAAATTAAGACTCCCGACGAGGAAAAAGAGAACTCTTTTTTTCTCATCGAGTTCCTCGACAGTTTTGAAAAACATACACAGTACCGTTTTCCTCTGCAAAAAAGCTCTGCCACCAAGTTTCCTGATGGATTCTGTAGAGGAAAAATGGTCGTGTGTACGAGGCCTAAGGCTAGATCTGAATAGGCAAGGGCAAACCAAAAGAATCTCCCTTAACTTGTTTAAACAAGGGAGCTTTGAGGCTTCACCACAAGGCCAATCAATCATGTCCGTGATAAATGCACTTAAACTTTTTTTCTGTTATATTGCTTACAATATTACTTGGGAATGCCTAAAGTGTTTGAAAAAAAAATCTCATCTATCATGTCTCCTGCAGGTTACCATTTCAAACTGTCTTGGCTTTGGCCAGCGTTAGTGATGAGGTACAGTATATGGTGCATCACCCGTCCCTTTCTCGTGCAGACATTGATTAAATACAGAAGCTGCAAACGATGACACAGTTGAAAATGTTCAGTTCAAACCTAACATCAATTTGTATAAACACAGCAGATGTGCTACATAAGCTCAAATTGAACTGGACCACTTCCAGAAATAGTACTTACTCTTGAGCAGAGTCAGAATTAAATCTTCAGGATTATGCAGCACTAGTGTGGTGCAAAAGAAGCAATTTTCAGTCTGAAATGACTTTAAAATGTAGATCTCACTACTCGCTACTTTGTGAAGCGTTATTTACCTGTTGTGAAGTAATTGGTACTATTTGTCAAGTATACAGTACAACTCAGCACCATAAAATTAGTTTTCACTGTTAGGCCACATTCTTTTAGAAGCTGGAGATGCAGCAAACACTTATTCTTAGGCCCCGTACACACGACCGAGTTTCTCGGCAAAAACCAGCAAGAAACTTGCTGGGAGATATTTTTTTGCCGAGGAAACCGGTCGTGTGTACATTTTCGTCGAGGAAACTTTCGAGAAACTCGACGAGCCAAAAAGAGAGCAAGTTCTCTATTTCCTCGATAGGAATGGAGAAACTTGCCTTGTCGAGTTCCTCGACAGCATAACAAGGAACTCGAGGAGGAAAACGATGTGTTTCGCCCGTCGAGTTCCTCAGTCGTGTGTACGAGGCTTAAGACTGAGGGATATACAGTAGCTAGTCCTAACCAGAAGGTTATATTAGCAGTTACCATTCTAATTTCTAGTTTTGCTGTCAGTTTTACACAAAGTATAATACACAAGCGGCAGAACAGATTACTGGAAAAACTCAATAGTTTATTTGCTATAAAGTACACTTTAATCCCTTCTGATGAATCAATGGTGGGTATTGATTCATTAAAAAAACTGCCAGCTGTGCTTCAGATTTTGTTGAACAGCCAATCCTGTTATGAAAGATTTGGCTGAATATTGAATCTACACTGCCCAATCTTCTGTACAATGTACATGGTCCACTAAAAGGGAGAAATGCCCCTGATTTGAACAATGGGTTTTAACAACTGAGTCACGAAGAGGTGTGGTAACAAGTTATTCTGATCATCAGGAGTAAATGTTATTATACTGAGATTTTCTAACATGTTGAACCTTTTTTTTTTACAAAGACCGTTATGTAAAAAAAAGAACTTAAAGTGGATGTAAACCCAAAAAATGTTTTTTTTGTTTTTGATGTCACAATGTAGAGAATAAGATTTCATATCATCTGTGCCCAGTCTTGCCACACAGAGTTAATCCAGCTCTGAGCAATCCTCTTTTATTGTTCAGTGAAAATTAACAGACTTCCAGATAAAAACCTGTCTAAATAAAAAGTCCTTTCCATCCCCTTGCTTCGAGTGACATACATTACCTCTCACAATGAACTGTGGATCACCCCCCACATTATGATAAACATCCAGGAATGTGCATGTGTCCAAGCTAGTGCACGAGATATGTAAAAACCCTGTCACTCGAAGCAAGGGGAGACGGAAAGGACTTTTTATTTAGACAGGTTTTTATCTGGAAGTCTGTTAATTTTCACTGAACAATAAAAGTGGATTGCTCAGAGCTGGATTAACTATGTGTGGCAAGACTGGGCACAGATGATAGGAAATCTTATTCTCTACATTGTGACATAAAAAAAAAAATGTTGGGTTTTCTTGAGAAGAACTTGAGAGAACTTTATTCTCTCCTTCTGTTTATGCGATTTGGGTCTACCTCAACTGCGTCACTTGGGCCCCCTTGTGGGCGACTTTTGAATACTTAATGTACCATTACTCCCCTATATAGTAGATTTAATTGCGATGGATCTAGGCACTTCCTCCATTTTTTGTGAAGCCGGCTGTCGGCTGACGTGCTGGCTGAGCCTGTTCAGTATAATGCTAGGTGTGTTTACTTCGCCAGGGCATCCCAGGTGAAGAGTACAGGCTGTCATTGACATGAACGGCTGTGCGCTGCTGTACTAGTGTTCACGGTGTTACTATTGAAAATATATTAGCTGAATGGGCTCAGCTGGCTCTTGTGCAAGAGCCTAAAAATTTACAGAGGATGTTAACAATGACTTGATACATTTTCAAAACAACACTTAAAGCGGATTTCCGCTGAAAAAAAAAATATTAAAAGCCAGCAGCTACAAATACTGCAGCTGCTGACTTTTAATATCGGCACACTTACCTGTCCTGGAGTCCAGTGCCGTCCGCAGCAGAGGACGAGCGATCGCTCATCACTCTGCTGCCCCCCTGCCATCCTCGGTGAGGGAACCAGGAAGTGAAGCGCTCCGGCTTAACACGGCCAGTTCCCTACGGCGCATGCGCGAGTCGCGATGCGCCGTGCTGACTGGCTCCCGTTGTGTTCTGGGAGCCGAGTGTTTCCCAGAACAAAAGGGGGGGGGGCGGGAGGTGATGTCCTGCCCGCAGTCTACCCGCAGACTGTGTGGCCGGAAGTGGGTGCAAATACCTGTCTTTACACAGGTATCTGCACCCCCTCCCCCTGAAAGGTGTCAAATGTGACACCAGAGGGGGGGAGGGTTCCGATTCGCGGGAGTGGAGGTGGAGGGTGGGGCTCCGCTTTAAGACATTATTAACCACTTGCCGTCATTATACGGTGTCAGTTCGGCACGTTCCCATGAATCTCTCTACCTGTATGTCGGGTCATATATGAGCCTTAGCAGGCATGCACCCGCTGCACGGTGGAGAACCCGATGCACGTGGCCGGTGGGCGGAATCACGTGAAAGAGAGCCAGAATGTCAATGTAAACAGACAGATCCCTGTTCTGAGAGGGGAGGAGAGATAGATCTGCTGTTCCTAGTGATTAGGAACAGCGATCTCTCTCCTCCTCCAGTCAGTCCCCTCCACCCCCCAGGGGACACATTTAACCCCTTCATTGCCCCCTAGTTTTAACCCCTTTATTGCCAGTGACATTTACACTGTATCAGTGCATTTTTATAGCACTGATTGCTGTATAAATGTCAATGGTCCCAAAAATGTGTCAAAAGTGTCCAATCTGTCTGCCGCAATGTCGCAGTCCTGCTACAAATCGCAGATCGCCACCATTACTAGTAAAAAAAAAATCAGAATAAAAATGCCATAAATATATCTCCTATTTTCTAGACGCTATAACTTTTGCGCAAACCAATCAATATACGCTTATTGCGATTTATTTTTTACCAAAAATATGTAGAAGAATACATATTGGCTTAAACTGATAAAGACATTTTTTATTTATTTTTGGGGGGATATTTATTATTGCAAAAAGAAAAAAATATTGTTGTTGTTTTTTTCAAAATTGTCACTCATTTTTCGTTTATAGCACAAAAAATAAAAACCGCGGAGGTGATAAAATACCACCAAAATAAATCTCTATTTGTGGGGAAAAAAGGACGCCTATTTTGTTTGTGTAAAATGTTACACGATCGCGCAATTGTCAGTTAAAGTGACGCATTGCCGTTTTGCAAAAAATGGCCTGGTCATAAAGGGGGCAAATCATTTTGAGGCTGAAGTGGTTAATTTTCATAACTTTGAAGCAGACATCTTTTTGAGTCCTAGATTGTAAGTATACTTTACTATGGGAGTATACAGGGTCTCCAATGAAGCGGTTAAAAAAGATCTGCACATTTTTGCTAAAGGCCAAGGAAACAAAGCAACTTAAATTCCTAGGAGCCTAGTTAGTAATTCTGAACTTCAGAAATAATGACTTCACCACGCAAAAATAAGTACATTTTCATCTATTCCCACTCATCTATTTAAGCTGAACTCTTTAGACATTTCATTTTCATCCTGGGATAGAAAAAAAAATAACTTATATAAATGTGAAATTACCGTATCCCTTTGTTAGATGAAAATGGCTCTTGTACTTGAGAATGTTTTAGAGAGTACCAGAAGCAAAGAAACAATTCCTTCTATTCACCATGCAATTGGGCATGTTAGTGAGAGCTGAAAGAAAGAGCGGCATTACAACTACACAATGCCTTTTCTTTGGATATAATATCCTTTCTGCAACTATTAATGGATTCTGGGGACTGTCCAGGTTTAATCTAAAAGCAAAGTACTATAGCTAAAACCTTACATAACCTCCATATACTGACTTAAGTTTTATCTATAATAACATGCATTTATATAAATGCCTTTTACCAAACAGTTCACTTTGTTAACATAATTAATGCTGCAGTTATTGGGGCGTATTTACGTAGACAATTTTCATAAAATTAATACTAAAAGTAGCATAGTAGGAAAGACATTATGGTTCTATTTGTTCAAGTGCTCCTTGACCCAATAAAAGTCTCTTGAAAAAAGCTTGTCGTGCTTGGTCCAGACAAATAAACAATTATAATACGTTCTGCTCTGAATGCTATGACATGCTTATGGTAGAACATCTAAATTTTATGGCTTTGGATAATTACTTATAGGGTTCCGCCAGCTGCGGCATATATCCTCAATGACCCTGATGCACACAAGTTTTATAAGCTAGGTTGGTATTTTTTAACTGAAGGTGCATTGCACACCCATAAAGTAGGAGCATGAGCATGCTCACCTTAGGTTATCTCTGATATGCTTTCACGTGACCTTGTCACCACAGGGTCACTTTGACAAAATAAGTCTCTTGGAAAAAAAAAAATCACTTTACCTTTCTGGTGGCCCATGTATTGAAAACTGCTGCATTTCTGGTCCCCAGCAGCGGCAAGTATTCTAAACTTAAAGGTGTAGCCCTTTTTTTGGGGTGTTGCAATTGCAATAAACAGGTTCACCTACTAATATACACAGGACAGACCTAGCTATCTGGCACTGTGCATGTGAGATAATACCAATTGGCAGTGCTTTTTTTTAGGGGGAATGCCGTTCCGGAACCTCCAGCACCGAATGTATGTAATGGCAAGCGGTGCTGGGGTGGGCTGAAGGGTCTATTGATATTGGCGCTGGGGGATCTATTGTTGCTGGTGGGATTCTATTTTTGAGTGGGGGATCTATTGTTGCTGGGGAGGTCTATTGTTACTGGTGGGGGATCTATTATTGCTGGGAGTTTTTTATTTTTATTTCCAGAGGTTCAGTTGTTTCTGGGAGGGATCTACTGTTGAGAGAGAGGTTTACTGTTGCTGAGGAGATTAAGGGGGGATATAATCAACAATTACAAATATATAAGGGGTCCATATAGTGAACTTGGTGTTGAGTTATTCACTTTATGGTCAACACTGAGCACAAGGGGGCATCCTTTACATCTAGAGGAAACGGGATTTCACCTCCAAATACAGAAAGGTTTCTTCACAGTAAGAGCTGTGAAAATGTGGAATAGACTCCCTCCAGAGGTGGTTCTGGCCAGCTTAGTAGATTGCTTTAAGAAAGGCCTGGATACTTTCCTAAATGTACATAATATAACTGAGTACTGACAGTTACAGGTAAAGTTGATCCAGGGAAAATCCGATTGCCTCTCGGAAGATCAGGAAGGAATTTTTTCCCCTGCTGTAGCAAATTGGATCATGCTCTGCTGGGGTTTTTCGCCTTCCTCTGGATCAACTGTGTGTATAGAAATGGGTATATGGGATTGTATGATATTATTATTGTTTTTATTATTTAATTTTATGGTTGAACTGGATGGACTTATGTCTTTTTTAAAACTGACTAACTATGTAACTATGGCTGCTGGAGGGTCTATTGATTTTGGCTGCTGGGAAATCTGTTGTTGCTGCTGGAGGTCTATTGTTGCTGGGGTGGTCATTTGTTGCAGGGGGGCTTTGTTGCAGGGGGGCTTTGTTGTGTGGGCGATCTATTGTTGTAGGCTGCATGGGATCTGTTTTGCTGATGTTCTTGTTATAATTAACAACAAGACTCGACAAGACTCTGGTCCGGCCGCACCTGGAGTATGCTGTTTAGTTCTGTGCACCAGTCCTCAGGAAGGATGTACTGGAAATGGAGTGAGTACGAAGAAGTGCAACAAAGCTAATAAAGGGTCTGGAGGACATTAGTTATGAGGAAAGTTTGCAAGCACTGAACTTATTCTCCCTGGAGAAGAGACGCTTGAGAGGGGATATGATTTAAATTTACAAATGACGTACTGGTGACCCCACAATAGGGATAAAACATTTTTGCGGAAGGGAGTTCAACAAGACACGTGGCCACTCATTAAAATTAGAAGAAAAGAGGTTTAACCTTAAACTACATAAAGGGTTCTTTACTGTAAGAGCGGCAAGGATGTGGAATTCCCTTCCAAAGGCGGTGGTCTCAGCGGGGAGCATCGATAGTTTTAAAAAACTATTAAATAAGCACCTGAACGACCACAACATACAGGGATATACAATGTAATACTGACATATAATCACACGCAAAGGTTGGACTTGATGGATCTGTGTCTTTTTCAACTCCACCTACTATGTACCTATGACATTCACTCCTAGCAGTGCCATACATTGGTTGTGGGTTACTGAGTGGTCACAATGCAATTTAACCGGTCTGCCAACCCAGGTGGCTGATATATGAAATTTCTAAGTAGGAATGAAGTCGGGTGTGCACAGATATTACTCCAAACCCAAACAGTTGTAGCTTGGGCCTTCCCTGCCCTGCAGCCACGTGTATACAAGGAGGGTGTGTATACGCATGGCTGCAGGGCAGGGATTGACTCAGACACTTATAATGGCCCTGTACAGGTAACAACTTCTTGCCAGGCTCTCTCAGGTGTGTACAGACTAGGATTCCTCTACACTCAAGCTCATCCCTAGTCCTAGTGAAATACAGAACTCCCTCTAGTGGCTAACCTACAAATCTCTATAGTTAGTACAACAGAAAAATTATGGAAAATAAAGCACGTAAGAATGTGCAGGCCAAAAATTACTTTAACAGCTTGCCTACTGGGCACTTTTACCCCCTTCCTGCCCAGGCCAGTTTCCAACTTTTAGTGCTGTCACACTTTGAATGACAATTGCGTGGTCATGCAACACTGTACTCATATGACATTTTTATAAAACTTTCCACACAAATAGAGCTTTCTTTTGGTATTTAATCACCACTATTTGTTTTCATTTTTTTCAAAACAAATGTAAAAAGATAGACAATTTTGATTTTTTTTTTCATAGTTTGTTATAACATTTTGCAATTTTTCTCCTTCATTGATGTGCACTGATAAGCTGCACTGATGAACACTGATGAGGCGTCACTGATGGGCACTGATTGGTCGGCACTAATGGGCACTAATAGGTGGAACTGATGGGCACTGATGAGGTTGCACTGGTGGGCACTGATGAGGCTGCACTGATAGGTGGCACTGATGGACACTGATAGGTGGCACTTATGGGCACTAATAGATGGCACTGATGGGCTCTGATAGGTGACGTGGAAGGGCAATGAAAGGCAGCACTGAAGGGTGGCACTGATGGGCATTAATAGGCGGCACTGATGGGTACTGGTAGGCAGCACTGATAGGGGACACTGATGAGGAGGCACTGATGAGTACTGATTGTCAGCACAGGTGGGCAATGATTGTCAGCAGTGGTGGGCACTGTTGAGACTGCACTGATAATCAGTGCCCTAATTATCAGTGCCAATGTCCCTTTTAACACAAGTCGGTTATCTGCTCTCTTCTTCTATCAACACTGACGGCGTGATAAAAAGAAAAGCAAATAACCGGCTTGTGTTTACATCTGTGATGAGCTGTGTCCATTTGGTAAAGGGCTGCTGTTATTGGCCCTTTACTCTGATATGTGATCAGCTGAGTCTAAAGGACTCAGCTATCACAGAGCATGCCGCGATAACAAATCAAGATATGTCTTTAAGGAAGAAAATATTTTTTCTTTAAAGCGGTAATAAATCCAAAACTGTAATATATCGAAACCCACCAATCATGAGATGTGGTGCCTGCATTTGTTTTTTTCTTCTTTTTTTTTTTTTCGTCTCACATGGTAATCTGGCTAGTAACACACCTCCTCTATTAGAGTGCCTCAACTCTGGATGATGGAGCACAGGGGGCACCTTTGGACAGCAGCATTATCAATCTGGAGTGAGGGAAGTGTTTTGGGAGTACTAGCAGATTTAGCCAAACTCCAGCTAGTACTTTATAAGCAATTCCAGCAACATTTTTTTGGGGGGGGTGAAGGTTTTACATAATCAAATAAAAGCTGACCATGGTACGCACCCCTGTCAGTAGGTAAATGGCTTGTCTCAACCCTCAAACTGCTACATCTGCAGAAAAGCTTGTTCTGCTGAAAAATAACAGACTTAAAACAGAAAATGAGAGCCGGTTCACACTGGGCACGACTTAAGGCGGTGGTTCACCCACAATAACAACATTCTAGCATTAAATTAAGCATAGTAGCGCGAGCTACAGTATGCCTTTATTTATTTTTTTAGCCCGGTACTCACTGTTTAATCCTATAGTGAAGATTCCGACTCCCCGCGGGGAATGGGCGTTCCTATCCAGAGGGAAGATGATTGACGGCCGGCTATGGCACGTCACGCTCCCCGAAGATAGGCGGAGTAGGTCTCGGCTCTTCACGGCGCTATACGGTGCCTGCGCACAGACTAGGCGCAGGCGCCGTGAAGAGCCAAGTCCTATTTCGGCTATTTCCGGAGAAGCGTGACGCGCCAGAGCCGGCCGTCAATCATCTTCCCTCTGGATAGGAGCGCCCATTCCCCGCGGGGAGTCTGAATCTTCACTATAGGATTAAACAGTGAGTACCGGGCTAAAAAAATAAATAAAGGCATACTGTAGCTCGCGCTACTATGCTTAATTTAATGCTAGAAAAAAAAATTATAGGGTGAACCCCCTCTTTAAGGGCGCGACTCGGCAAGGCGTCCTGAAGACGACTTCAGAGGCGACCTGCAAAATGACTTCTGTATAGAAGTCAATGCAAGTCGTCCCGAGCCGCCCCCGAAATCGTACAAGAACCTTTTTCTAAGTCGGAGCGGCTTGCGTCGCTCCTATTAGAACGGTTCTGGTGAATAGAATGGGACGCGACTTGTCAGGCGGCTGAGTCGCCTGACGAGTCGCCCCAGTGTGAACCGGCTCTAAAGGAAAGGAAGCCTAAAAAAGAAAACAAATGCAGCCATCACATCTAACAATTGGTAGCCTGCAATATAATGTTTTTTGGGGTTTAATATTCAGATTAAACATTAGAAATTAGCATTCCTATTGTTGAAATAATTGAATTTACAACAATAGGAATGCCAATCAAGCAGAAAACGCACGCACTTCCCTGCATCTTGTGGTTTTCTTTACATATACATTACCTTCTATTCTGCTATGATATTTTATTTCCTGAAGGCAAGCTGCTTTAAGCAAAGCTGTCAGTACAAGGAGATTGTATATAGCAATCAGCAGTGCTTTGTACTGTACTTGCCTGGCATCTGTTGAAGTACAACAACACCACGACAGGCCACAAAGCCGCACTGGTATCTGTTTGTAGAAAGAGTTAAAGACACCTGAATTGACTGTGAAAACAGGATGTGACTAATGTCAAATAGTGATGTGGGCAAGTGTAACAGCTGTCCCAAGACTTTCACATGGCTGCAGCAGCTGAACACAGTGGTGGAAATGGGGTGATGTAGAGATAGAAGACATATGTACTGACAGCTGCTTTCCCCACCAGCCTACAGACCCCATAAAAAGAATCAGAAGTAACTGAAAAACTTTGGTGGTCCACAGCTATCAGATCTCTCTACAACACGCTGGGGTAGAGGACTAATCACATGTTTCGTTGGCAGGCTATAATCCCAACCATGAATGCTTATTTCAGGCAAATGATGCCTTTAAATGCTGGATGAACTCTCTGACCTCAGACTAATAAGCAGGTTACAGTGTATAATATTCCCATGTCTGGTGGTTTTCTATGTTGTTTTTTCCATTTCGCCATTTTACAACTTTATTGGATTTTTTTGTGGCTTTTCTAGTTGGAGTGGCAGCAAACATCCATCTTTTCTCTTCCCAACTCACTAAAGAACATAGGGCCAGATTCACAGAAGAGATACGACGGCGTATCTCCTAATAAGCCGTCGTATCTCTGAGATACGCTTGTCGTATCTATGCGGCTGATTCATAGAATCAGTTCCGCATAGATAGCCCTAAGATCCGACAGGTGTAATTGACTTACACTGTCGGATCTTAGGATGCAATTCTAGGCCGGCCGCTAGGTGGCGATTCCATTGCGGTCGGCGTAGAATATGCAAATCACTAGTTACGGCGATTCACGAATGTCCGCTTTACCCGATTCTCTAACTTTACATTGTTTCCGTCGAGATATGCCGCGTAAAACTAAGGCTGCCCTCTAGGTGGACAAGCCAATGTTAAGTATGGCCGTCGTTCCCGCGTCGAAATTTGAAAAATCACGTTGTTTGCGTAAGTCGTCCGTGAATGGCGCTGGGCGCCATTTCCGTTAACGTCGAAACCAATGACGTCCTTGCGACGTCATTTAGCGCAATGCACGTCGGGTAATTTTCCCGACGGAGCATGCGCAGTACGTTCGGCGCGGGAACGCGCCTAATTTAAATGGTGCCCGCCCCATTTGAATTAGGCGGGCTTGCGCCGAGCGTATTTACGTTACACCGCCGCAAGTTTACAGGTAAGTGATTTGTGAATCAGGCACTTACGCTGTAAACTTGCGGCGGTGTAACGTAAATGGGATACGTTACGCCGCCGCAGCGTAACATATTTCTCTGTGAATCTGGCCCATAGGGCCAGATTCACAGAAGAGATACGACGGCGTATCTCCTGATACGCCGTCGTATCTCTGAGATTCGCTTGTCGTATCTATGCGGCTGATTCATAGAATCAGTTACGCATAGATAGCCCTAAGATCCGACAGGTGTAATTGACTTACACCGTCGGATCTTAGGATGCAATTCTAGGCCGGCCGCTAGGTGGCGATTCCATTGCGGTCAGCGTAGAATATGCAAATGACTAGGTACGGCGAATCACGAACGTACGCTTTACCCGTCGCTCTAACTTTACGTCGTTTCCGTTGAGATACGCCGCGTAAAACTAAGGCTGCCATCTAGGTGGACTAGCCAATGTTAAGTATGGCCGTCGTTCCCGCGTCGAAATTTGAAAAATCACGTAGTTTGCGTAAGTCGTCCGTGAATGGCGCTGGACGCCATTTACGTTAACGTTGAAACCAATGACGTGCTTGCGACGTCATTTAGCGCAATGCACGTCGGATAATTTTCCCGACGGAGCATGCGCAATACGTTCGGCGCGGGAGCGCGCCTAATTTAAATGGTACCCGCCATATTTGAATTGGGCGGGCTTGCGCCAGACGTGTTTACGATACACCGCCGCAAGTTTACAGGTAAGTGCTTTGTGAATCAGGCACTTACGCTGTAAACCTGCGGCGGTGTAACGTAAATGGGATACGTTACGCCGCTGCGCAACGTAAATGTACCTGAATCTGGCCCACAATGTTTCCACTTGCCGACAATGGGAGGTTACAAATGTTGTAAATTCTTATTATACAGGCTAATAATTAGGGAGCCGTTACTGAAAAGCAGGTCAGATATGTAATAATAATCTCACTGAAATTCGGCCACTTCGTGCAGAAAGGTTTCCACTATTGTAACCCCAAATTCGTGCGATTCTACCGCGATTTTGATGCAATTTGATGTATTCCTGAGGTCTATGGACCTCAAGTCGTATCAAAGTGGGACCAAAGTAGTGCAGGGACTACTTTGAAGTCACTGCGACTTGAAGTCGCACAGATATGAACGGTACTCATTGAAAATCATGGGGTAGGACTTTGCATTCCCAAGTCGCATGGCAAGTCGCACTAGTGGAAACCAAGGCAACGTCTTTATGGCACACCTTCAACTCGTATCCGTTTCTTTGGTGAAAATGTGTTCTTCGCTTGTTACAGCCTACTTTCCACTATACAAATAAATCTTTAATATTAGGCTCATCATTCCCTATTCCAAAGCTATGCAACCATTCATTTTAAGTACTTGTTAATGTATATCTAAACACCCCACTTTTTTTTTTTTCATTTTTAATCTAATTAATGGTTTGTCAGTGGAATGGTTTAAATCAGGGGTCTCCAAGCTTTCTAAACAAAGGGCCAGTTTATTATGCTTCAGACTTTAGGATGGTCAGACTGTGGCCATTGGGAGTAGAAATTGTCAGTTGGAGTAAACAATGTATCTTTGGGATTGATGGGAGGAATAGTGTCCCATTGTTGGTGTCAGTAGGAGGAATAGTGTCCCATTCTTGGTGTCAGTAGGATAAATAGTGTCCCATTGTTGGTGTCAGTGGGATAAATAGTGTCCCATTGTTGATGTCAGTGGAACGAATAGTGCCCCATCGTTGGTGTCAGAGGGACGAATAGTGCCCCATCCTTGGTGTCAGTGGGATGAATAGAGCCCCATCGTTGGTATCAATGGGATTAATAGTGCCCCATCATTGCAGTCAGTGGGACAAATAGTGCCCAATCCTTGGTGTCAGTGGGACGAATAGTGCCCCATTGTTGGTGTCAGTGGGATTAATAGTGCCCCATCATTGCAGTCAGTGGGATGAATAGTTCCCCATCCTTGGTGTCAGTATGAGAAATGGTGCCCCATGATTGATGTGAGTAGCAGGAATTATGCCCCCTTTCTGGTGTCAGTGGGGGAATAGTGTCTTGTATCAGTGGGAAGAAAAATGCCTCAAGGGCCAGATAAAGGCAAACAAAGGGCCACATCTGGCCACTGGGCAGCAGTTTGGAGACCACTGGTTTAAACATCTTGCCCTTTTTCTTTGTCAGCAGAACCAGCACCCCCATTGAAAAATCCCACCTCTATTTCTTTTCTGTTCTGGTGACAATGTAAAATGTTAGATTTTCCCTAATTTACAGTCCTTGTAACAATGGCCAGCAGGACAAAGAGAGGGATGAATCTCCCCTGCTGATTTACAGGCAGCAATAAAAACCTGGCAGGGGTTCCAACCCCTCCTCACTATATCCATAATTAAAAAGTTTTGGCTTTAGATAGATTTTAAGTGGACCTCCATGTTATCACTTGTGAGTAGAGATGAACATTGGGTTCAACCCAAACTTGTGCTGTTCAAGGTTCGCTAAAAGGACACACTTAGTGGCCAAGCAGAACAAAGCAGGTTGGAAATGTCATTTAGTGGTAATAGCTCTTTTTTTCTAAATGTCACTATTGCTGAAGTACACACTACAGGTGTGCCACTTCACTTGCAGGTTTAAAAAAACGCTTGTCGACTGCCTAACACACATATACGTCGGCAGAATGGCACGGCAGGCAAAGCAAGGTACAGGTATGTTGCTTTGAATCTGCGGCCTAGCGGGTGCCGCGACCCTGTTCATGGGACCCGTGGAATCGATGTCCGCCGGTGTCCCGCGATCGTGTCACGGACCGGCAGAACGGGGGGATGCCATTGTAAACAAGGCATCTCCCTGTTCTGCTTAGTGACAGGACACGGATCTTCTGCTCCCTGTCATCGGGAGCAGTGATCGCTGTTGTGTCACATGTAGCCCAGCCCCCTTGCAGTTAGAATCACTCCCTAGGACACCCCTTCCTCGCCCCCAGTGATTAAACCCCTTCCCTGCCAGTGTCATTTACACAGTAATCAGTGCATTTTTATAGCACTGATCACTGTATAAATGACAATGGTCGCAAAATAGCGTCAAAAGTGTCCGATGTGTTCGCTGCAATATCGTAGTCACGATAAAAATCGCAGATCACCGTCAGTACTAGTAAAAAAAAAAATTGGAATAAAAATGGCATAAAACTATCCCCTATTTTGTAGACGCTATAACTTTTGCGCAAACCAATCAATATATGCTTATTTCACTTATTTACCAAAAATATGTAGAATACGTATCGGCCTAAACTGAGGAAATTTTTTTTTTTGTCCAAATTGTCACTCTTTTTTTGTTTATAGTGCAAAAAATAAAAAACACAGAGATGATCAAATACCACCAAAAGAAAGCTCTATTTGTGGGGGAAAAAAAGGACATTTATTTTGTTTAGGAGCCATGTTGCACAGCTGCGCAATTGTCAGTTAAAGCGACGCAGTGCCGAATTGCAAAAAGTGGCCAGGTCATTTGTCAGCCAAATCCTCCAGGACTGAAGTGGTTCGAAAGCCTAAACATTTTTCACCTTAATTTCACCATGCGTTAAAGTAAAAAAAATGTTTAGACATCAGCATCCCTCCTTACCCGCCTTTTTTACTTACCTGAGCCCTCATTCGAACCAGCGCTGTGCACATCTGCAGCTCTTCTATCCCATCACTTATGGGTCTTACTGGCTTAGCTGGGGCAGCAAAAACCATTGATTACCAGTGCTGTCAATCAAAGCCAGTGACCAGTGAATGAGGGGCGGGGCAGAGTCCCACTGTCTGTGTTAACCGACACATCAGTGGGGCTCAGGAGCAAGCGCGCACAAGATCGGAGACTTTTTTGGGACCACTGGTATTTATGCAGCCAGCAGTCCTGTCACTGGCAGGGAAGGGGTTAACACTAGGGGGTGATCGAGGGGTTAAATATGGCTTCCCTCTGCATGTTCTAACTGTGTGGGGATGTGAGTGACTAGGAGAGAAGCCCTATCGTTTTTTTACACACACAAATCCCTGTGCTGGCACACGTGCACGCGATCCCACGTGGCTGGCGGCGATCGTGCCCGCCGGCCACGCACATCGGTTCCCCCGCCGCGCACGCGCCCTCTGGCGGCCGAAAGCGAGTAGCACGTACCCGTAAGGGATTTCGTCTACCAGTACAATTGTGCCGCAGTGTATCTGCGTGACACGGTTGGCAACTGGTTAAACTAGAGAGTGGAAAATCTGGTGAATGGTAGCCAATCAGCTTCTAACTTCAGCTTGTTCAATTAAACTTTGATAAAAAAAAAACTGGAAGCTGATTGGTTTCTGTAATGGTCACCACCGTTTACGACCTTCCATCCCATCCAAGACAGCTTATAGACACTCCAACCAACAGGACCCGATCCATATCAATTCCCCAGAACCAAGACAAGACACACAGCTATGTACTTGTTCCAAATGTAATGATCAACTTTAATGGTTTCTTTCAGTCTTATATACAGTACAAGGCATTAAAGGAACAATAAACTCCCCACCCACACACTAAGGCTAATTACTAACCATTCTAGACAGGTCGGCGCCGGCCTATAATTATCATGTCTAATCACTGCACATTCCTTCATTAACAGCATAACAAACAAAACCCCATCACACACTGAGTTCCCTAGGCAGACGTTCCGTCTCCGCATACAGCTTGACACCTATTCACACCTCTGAGCATCACTAGGCTTTAGACAGTGTTATCACACATAAACAGTATTTAGCATATATAATTAGAGGTCTGGGAGCAGACCTGGATTAACACCTGTCCGTTACAACACCTTTACACAAGGACAATGAAATGTCTTCCAGGCCCTGACTCAATTAGCATGTCACTAGTCAGGGCTAAGCATAGAAATGAGTCATAGAATATTCTTTGCAGGCATTAAAGCGGATCTCCACTCTAAAGTGGAGTCCCGCTGATCGGAACCCTCCCCCCCTCCGGTGTCACATTTGACACCTTTCAGGGGGGAGGGGGGTGCAGATACCTGTCTACAGACAGGTATCTGCACCCACTTCCGGCCCTACGATACGGGCAAAGGACGGGTTTTTCCTCCGCTTCCCGTCGCCCCCCCCCGTTGTATGCTGGGAACACTCGGCTCCCAGCACACAGCGGGAGCCAATCGGCGGGCGCAGCGCGACTCGCGCATGCGCCGTAGGGAACCGGGCAGTGAAGCCGGAGCGCTTCACTTCCTGGTTCCCTCACCGTGGATGGAGGGGGGAGCAGCAGGGTGACGAGCGATCGGCTCGTCATCTGCTGCGATCACCGCTGGACTCCAGGACAGGTAAGTGTCCTTATATTAAAAGTCAGCAGCTGCAGTATTTGTAGCTGCTTGCTTTTAATATAGTTTTTTAGTGGCACATCCGCTTTAAGGAATATACTGTAAATCACTGTCCACGCCAAAACAATCCAACATGTGTACCCCATCTCCTGGCTCAATCTGTGCCCAAAAGTCACTCCTGTTACAGTTTCTATACAGAGCTGCACCCGATCTTGCACTCCCCAGTTTTAGTAAATCACCCCCAGACGTCAGACAAATCTGAATCGGCCAAACACATTTCAAGAAACCTCTCACTCTTCAGGACCCTCCCCTCCTAAAATTCTGTCTGTAGGTTTGGCAAATAGGAACTGCACAGACAGCAGCATTGTGTTTTTTTTCTGACACTTGATTCATGTTAGTGTCAGTAATGTAACCCTGAACCATGATTACCGTGGGCCTTGATAAGTGTTAGCTTTTCTCTACGTCTCCATGCATCAGCACATGACAATATAGGAGTATGTAGTACAAAGAGCAATATTTCTAAGTCTGATTATAAATAATTTTTGCATTTCTGTTCTATATTTTAACATGTGCCCACACTGGCTCAGAGCTTAACTAAAGGGCGATATTATTTATGCATGGTGAAGCATGCAAGCAAACTCTCAGAATTCTGTCAAGTGTAGTGAAATAGTCTTGTAAATGTAAACTAGTAGTCAGAAGTATTCCTTCAAAAGGCTTCAGCCGGCATTCATTATAATATTAAAACTTTAATATAAAGCCACGGTAAAATGTTAACAGTATGTGTACTTTTAGGGCGGATTTTAAATGTACTATAAGTGACTTAGAATGAATAAAATGCTGAAAACAATTCATTGCTCACGTGTTATCCCAGGCTGGATTTTAGTCATCTGGTAACAATGGCTATTTTATTCTGTGCCAGTCTATGACCACAGATCTCTGAATCAGCATTCTACAGTATATTTAAGAAGTATTCTGCGTGTAAAGATATGCTAATGAATTGTAGCTTTTTCTTCGCATGCTTATAAAGAGAGGTGAACAAAAGGCAACTGTAAACTTCCTGTAAGAGGCTTGAGTCATTTAAACATACACTATATTGCCAAAAGTATTGGGACGCCTGCCTTTACACACACATGAACTTTAATGGCATCCCAGTCTTAGTCCGTAGGGTTCAATATTGAGTTGGCCCACCCTTTGTAGCTATAACAGCTTCAACTCTTCTGGGAAGGCTGTCCACAAGGTTTAGGAGTGTGTCTATGGCAGTGATGGCGAACCTTGGCACCCCAGATGTTTTGGAACTACATTTCCCATGATGCTCAGCTACACTGCAGAGTGCATGAGCACCATGGGAAATGTAGTTCCAAAACATCTGGGGTGCCAAGGTTCGCCATCACTGGTCTATGGGAATGTTTGACCATTCTTCCAGAAGCGCATTTCTGAGATCAGGCACTGATGTTGGACAAGAATGGCCTGGCTCGCAGTCTCCACTCTAATTCATCCCAAAGGTGTTCTATCGGGTTGAGGTCAGGACTCTGTCTGTGCAAGCCAGGCAAGTTCCTCCACCCCAAACTCACTCATCCGTGTCTTTATGAACCTTGCTTTGTGCACTGGTGCGCAGTCATGTTGGAACAGGAAGGGGCTATCCTCAAACTGTTTCCACAAAGTTAGGAGCATGACATTTTACAAAATGTATTGGTATGCTGATGCCTGAAGAGTTCCCTTCACTGGAACTAAGGGGCCAAGCCCAACCACTTAACCACTTAAGACCCGGACCAAAATGCAGCTAAAAGGTCCCGGCCAGATTTTGCGATTCGGCACTGCGTCGGTTTAACAGACAATTGCGCGGTCGTACGACGTGGCTCCCAAAAAAATTGGCGTCCTTTTTTTCCCACAAATAGAGCTTTCTTTTGGTGGTATTTGATCACCTCTGCGGTTTTTATTTTTTGCGCTATAAACAAAAATAGAGCGACAATTTTGAAAAAAAAAACAATATTTTTTACTTTTTGGTATAATAAATATCCCCCAAAAATATATAAAAAAACGTTTTTTTCCTCAGTTTAGGCCGATACGTATTCTTCTACCAATTTTTGGTAAAAAAAAAATCGCAATAAGCGTTTATCGGTTGGTTTGCGCAAAATTTATAGCGTTTACAAAATAGGGGCTAGTTTTATTGCATTTTTATTATTATTTATTTTTTTACTACTTATGGCGGCGATCAGCGATTTTTTTCATGACTGCGATATTATGGCAGACACTTCGGAAATTTTGACACATTTTTGGGACCATTGTCATTTTCACAGCAAAAAATGCATTTAAAATGCATTGTTTATTGTGAAAATGACAGTTGCAGTTTGGGAGTTAACCACAGGGGGCGCTGATGGGGTTATGTGTGACCTCATGTGTGCTTACAACTGTAGAGGGGTGTGGCTGTAGGTGTGACATCATCGATTATGTATCACTATAAAAGGGATCACATGATCGATGACGCTGCCACAGTAAAGAACGTGGAAGCCGTGTTTACACATGGCTCATCCCCGTTCTTCAGCTCCAGGGACCGATCGCGGGACTCCAGCGGCAATCGGGTCCGCGGGTCCCGGTCACGGAGCTTCGGGCACGCGCCCGCTACCCACGGCTGGACAATAGCACAGCACGTACCTGTACGTGCATGTGCCCAACCGTGCCATTCTGCCGACGTAAATGTGCAGGAGGCGGTCCTTTAGTGGTTAAAGACAACCCCACACCATAATCCCCCCTCCACCAAATGATTTATACCAGTGCACAAGGTCCATGTGCAGTGAGGTGTTTGGTAATATAATGAGTAATGGGACAAGCTTTGAAAGTAAATTAAAGCCCAGCTACAGCCACATTTTATTTTTATTTTCTTACTTTTTAACAGTATAGGTAAGAGGTGGAACCGCCTACAAAATGATAGTGATACTAGTGATATCAGGGCAAATATTACACTGTGTCATGTACCTGGGTGTGTTTGAAGCGGAATCTTCCTGGTCCCACAGCTGCAGCCTTACCTATTGTGCTACGGAGGAGATCTGGACTTTTGGAAATGTCCTTGCAGTATTAAGCATTACCTAGGACTCACTAGCCCTACCTGCTGCCAGCTGTGGACAATTTTCAATCAATGTAGCCCATAAATAGGAAGTGAAGCTATTGCTCAGTGCCTGTTTGTGTGGATTAGCTCCCTGGGTGTTCTGACGGCTTGTGATTTTGATTATTGTGTTGAACTTCTCTCTAGCCTGCTGATTTTGTACTTCATCACCAGCTCATGTATGACCTTTGCCTGCCTGACCACTCTCTGGATTTTGATTGTGTACCGTTTTGCCTGACCTGTTGCCAACCTAACCTGCCTGACTACGTATTTCGCCTGAATCCTCGGCACACAAGTTCCACTTCGGAGACTACCTACCACAGGTACCTTACACACTGAGACACTGAGACAGTGAAAATAAAGGGGGATGTTCTACAGTCGGGTACACACTAACCCTCTGGGTTGCAGGAAAGAAAAACTTACAGCTCCGATCAGAGCCGCTGTACTAACCATATAAGGTTAGTTCAGCGATCTCCCCTGCTGAGCTATTGTGTTCTGACGGGGACGGCCCCCCGCCAGTATACCCCAATAAGCGATCAGGAGACAGTCTGTTGCTGCTTTTCCAGCATGCATGTCCAACAGAAGTTGGCCGAACGGACAGCTTCTGTCAGACAGATCGACATAAACACGGGCCAAATGTTGACTGTTTTTTTTAACCAGCTGTTGTCTCCCGATATTCGGCCCCGTGTGTATGGGGCTTAAGCCTTCTTCATGCTTAGAAAAGATGAGTGCTTTTGTGGTTGTCTCATCAGAGATGTTGCATCACATACTGTTCTTTGACACCTTGTTTCCAGAAAAGGAAGTGAGCATAACTCTTCCAAGAGCAGGAACACAAAAAGCAAATAAAGCCCCATAGAATTTGTAAACCATCCCCACATATAAAAAGAAAAAAAAGGGGGGGGGGGGTTAACCACAGGTTTAAACTGCACTTACAGTACCTTCAAGAGTTTGCAAAATGGAGTACTTAAAGCGGTAGTTCACCCCCCCCCCGACACATTTTACCATCGAGACAGGCATTGTAGCGCGAGCTACAGTATGCCTGTCCCGATTTTTTTAACCCCGTACTCACCTTGTACTCGGACATCGTAGATTTCGGCTCCCGCGGGGAATGGGCGTGCCTATGGAGAGGGAGGATGATTGACGGCCGGCCCTGGCACGTCACTCTCCCCGAAGACAGCCGGAGTAGGTCTCGGCTCTTCACGGCGCCTGCGCACAGGCTATGCGCACGCGTCGTGAAGACCAAGCCTATTTCGGCTATTTCCGGAGAAGCCTGACGCGCCAGAGCCGGCCGTCAATCATCCTCCGTCTCCATAGGCACGCCCATTCCCCGGTATCTTCGATGGACGACTACAAGGTGAGTACGGGGGTAAAAAATTTGGGACAGGCATACTGTAGCTCGCGCTACAATGCCTGATTTTAAGGTAAAAGAAAAAAAAAATTTTTTTTTTTCGTCGATAGGGTGAACCCCCGCTTTAACTTGCATGGCTCCTCTAAAACCTGGGTAGCCAGTGACTAGATCTTGTGTAGTCTTCATGTGGTCTGTCATTTCCTTCCTGGGGCCAATAGGGACTACAGAAAAGCAGAAAGGTGTTGGGCACAGCCCGACAAAGAAGGATCTGGTTTTTACCTACTTATTAGAGTGTCCTGAGCTTTGAAGCCCCGCTCATTTTTTGCTTTTTAAGCCTTTTATAAACCTTTTTTTCCTGAAGTATTCTGGAAGTTGGTAACATCATGTACCTCCTCATTCGTGGCCAGGGTGTACTGTAAAGCATGGTGGACTGTACAGCCATGTAATGTGATGCCACACCCAGGGGGCATAATATTGACAGCTTGCTTGAGTATTGCAGTGAGAGCTGCTTTTTAATGTTTGCAACTATACAAAAACAAAAATGTTTAAACTAAACCCTCTAAAACATTGATCCTAAAAAAAAAAAAAGGTAATCTAATCATTCCAAGTACTAAACTAGCAAGTAGAATTTCATTGGATTGCTTCTTTTCGAGAAAGTGTACCTTGATTTCAAATTCTTCCTTTTCTGTTACTTTAAAAGTATTTTTTATTTTATTTTCTTTACTCAATTCCTAATACACCTAAGTTATTAAAGGGACCAAAGGCTTCCAAAATGATTAAAGGGAACATACACTACAAACAAGTATAATCAATTTATCATCTGAGAATACAAGTTGATTGGCACACATGATAATCTCTGAGTTCAATGCTTTCTGATTCACAGGCCAGTAACAAGCATGCAGCAAGTGAAATCAAGTGAAGAGTTATTGATCTGCCTTCTTGTTCCTCATTAGTGCCTTAAAGAGTATTGATAATAGTGAAGCTTTCCCGGGTTTCATTATTCTACATGGCACTTATTTTTCATGACTTATTCTAAGCTTGCTCGTTCTGTAGCTTTCTAAATTAGGTGGTTTACAGTAAGTGACTTTAAGAACTCACTGTGAAAATTACAGGTCTTAAAGATCTAAAAGTTTGGTGCCATTTTGGCCATTAATACATTAATATTATACTTTGCAGTCTTTACAACCATATTTTGTTTTCTTTTTTCCAATATGCCTGTTTGGCTGGTATTGGGGGTTAAATTCCAGGGGTAGCAGGATATGTTCTCTGACATCCAGGAAAGTCAATGCTGCAGTAAAAATGAGAGTCTAAATGCAGCAAAGGCCGGAAAGATGCATGTAGGAGAGAACAAATAGGATAGATTGTGGACAAGGCAATGGATGCCAAACAATTTGTAATCTTCCATTTGTTTGGGTTCAATATATTGTAAATAATAGTTCAATTTGGGTATTTGGTAGGGTGTGGGGGGATCAAAAATGGTGGTATACATTAATATCACTACTAGCAACGTTTGGATGGATTGTCCTCAAAATAGTTATTAACTAAGTTCAAATGTAGAACCTACAAAGTAGCATTTTCTGAAGAACTCCTAGTGCCATGGACTACACTGGAGTGGCAATAGGAGCTTAGAGTGCTAAATCAATGGGATTGTAGGTGCTAAATACATAGAAGCTGATACAAAAAGGAGATTTTTTCAGGCATGTGGAGAAGAAGACTGACTATTTGCTTAGTTACAGGTTCTATAGTAAGAAAGTGTTGCAGCCTAAAGTGGACATTCTTACCCCTGAACACCAATGTCAGGGGGCAGATTCCCTACTCATTACCAGTGTAAGGGGGTAGTCTTCCCACTGATCATTGATATAAGGAGTCACTGCCCTGACCACCGATATAAAATTATTTTTCCTTTTTCATGAGCACTACAATTTATACTATCTGTGTTTCATTTCTAGCCATTATTTTTATGTATTTAATGGTTTTTACTTGATTTTTGGATTACAGTGGAACCTCGGTTTAAGAGTAACTTGGTTTGAGAGCGTTTTGATTTGCGAGCAACTTTTTTTTTTTAATTCTGACTCGGTTTGCGAGTGTTTACTCGCAAGACAAGCAGAATTCAAGCTAAATAGGCCTGCAGTACCTCATTTGGCCTGAGTTACGGGGGCGCAGGAGCCGAGAAAAGCCAAATATTGCCCTGCAGTACCTCATTTGGCCTGAGGTACGGGGCACAGGAAACGAGCCGACGTGTCCTCGGGCCTTTTCGGCCATTTTCGTCACTCTCTGGTGCCCCCCACCTCTGGCCGCATTCAGTATTGCATCCCATTGAAGTCAATGCGGAACAAATTATTTTCGTTTCCATTGACTTCAATGGCAAAACTCGCTTTGATATGCAAGTACTTTGGATTACGAGCATACTCCTGGAACGGACAATGCTCGTAATTCGAGGTTTAACTGTACTGGACTTTAGGGGATGTTGAAAAGTGTTTTGTTCTGGGTGCCAAATATTCTAGATATACCATATCCCTTATTAATTTTTCTATGGACAACTTACTGATCACACAAATGTACAGTGAGCAGTAGATATACTTATTTTAAACAGGGATTGCCTGAGATGTAAACGGTCCAAAGGCTTCTCCATGGTAAACAGGTTAAGAAAGGCTTAGGCAGACCATAGATGGTGCAAATGTCTTTCCTGCAAAGGGAGAAGACGGTGATTATTGTTAGTGGCTATAGTAGCCACTAGCAATATTCGCAACTGAATCAGACAGGCTGGTTGTACCCAGGTTGATCAGTCAATCAACTTGCCACATTCAGCATGCCCACACACGGTTTGAATCTCCTCTGGTTCCTACTGAACTGGCCGAGATTCGAACCGTCTATGGCCAGCCTTAGTTAGAATGTTGGAGAATATAGGAATTAGGATTAAGGAGAGGAAAGGATCAGAAAAAGGAAAACATATGAAGGCTGAGGATTTGGAGAAAGTAGAGATAAATAGAGATATAATGGTGAGGGCAGCAAGGGCAATAAAGGGGAAATTACAACTGCATATTTTAGTAAAACAATCAAATCTATTTGGAAAATTATGTGTGTATGAAATACGACTTCCTAGTATTGCTTATGTGGATATTGTTTATGATCTAGTGAGTATAATAAAAACCTGACTGAAGGCCCACTCCCTCTTAGCAAAAAAACTGTGCGACGCCCACCTTGCGACAACGCCCCATCAGGTTAAGGATGCCTCGGGCTGCCTCCAATCTCACCCCAGGGACGTGGCCAGCACGTTTGCTGACTTTTACATGGATCTCTACAATAACCCCGACATTCCCAGCGATCCTCTCTCCCCGGGCGTTTCCCGTAGCATGGAACGATACCTGGAACAGAGCGGGGTCTCTAGGCTCCAACCCTCTGACCTAACTTCCCTGAATATGCGCATTACTGAAGAGGAGATTGAGCAGACCATCAAATCCCTACCCTCCCGTAAGTCCCCAGGCCCAGATGGCCTACCTTATGAATATTATAAAGCTTTCCTGCCCCTCCTGCTCCCCCATATGTGCAAACTATTTAATGCATTCCTCCGAGACAGCCCCGTCCCGCCAGACATGCAGCGCTCCTTTATCACCCTGATTCCTAAGCCGGACAAGGACCCTGTTCTTTGTGCCAATTATAGACCTATCGCCCTATTGAACTCAGACCTAAAAATCTTTACAAAACTACTTTCAATCCGTTTGAACATGGTCCTCCCTTCCCTCATTCACAAGGATCAGGTGGGCTTCGTGCCACTTAGGCAGGCAGGCGATAACACCCGAAAAGTAATAGACCTGGTGGATGTGGCGAACAGAGATAACACAGCGTCCTTGCTACTTATCTTGGACGCTGAGAAGGCCTTTGACCGGCTTGGATGGCCCTTCATGTTCGCCACGTTGCACCATGTGGGAATCCGGGGCCCATTTATGACAGCGATTCGCCACCTCTACTCAAACCCCTCTACCCAGGTCAAAACACCCTTCGCCCTCTCTTCCTCCTTTCCCATCACTAATGGCACTCGGCAGGGGTGTCCACTTTCACCCTTGCTATTTGCTTTATGTGTTGAACCCCTAGCGGCCACTATCCGGAACAACCCGTCTATCCGGGGGATCCCTGTCAGGGACAGGGAATTTAAAATGTCTTTGTTTGCGGATGACATTATCCTTTCCCTGACTCAACCCAGAATTTCCCTCCCGAACCTTCATGCTGAATTGGCCCGGTACGGAGCCCTGTCAGGCTATAAAATTAACACGTCTAAATCAGAGGCCCTCCCAATTAATATTGCCGGGACGGAGATAGCTCACCTACAGGCCAACTTCTCCTACCACTGGAAAACGACCTCCCTGAAATATTTGGGCATACACATTACCCCACGCTTCACCACTCTGTATCAGGAAAATTTCCCTCCCCTGTTTCGTTCGGTAAGATCCCTACTAACACAATGGAAGAAACACCATATTTCCCTGCTCGGCCGTATCGTCTCAGTCAAAATGACAATACTCCCAAAGCTCCTCTACCTTTTCCAAACGTTGCCCATCTCCGTCCCCTACAAACATCTGAGGAAACTCCAGTCTGACCTAATTAAATTCACCTGGAACCACAAGAGACATAGGATACCCCAGACAGTATTAATGGCGGCGCGCTCAGACGGGGGCCTGGCGTTTCCCAATCTTGTCAAATACTACCAAGCCACTCAACTCAGGGCGATAGCTTCTTGGTTTACGCAACGTTCTTATAATAAGTGGACAGAGATTGAAAAATTATGTCTAGCCCTGACTCATCCTAATAACTTACTTTGGTGCGCGGACGCGGAGGTTCCCCCTGAATGTCTGCTGGGATCTATGACACAGCTCAGGCATCTTTGGCGTCGGCTGTCGAGGCCGCTTGGCTTGTCCTCGGAGCGTTCGCTCATGACTTCATTTATGTGTAACCCCAAGGTGCCAGACAGCCTCACACACCATATGTCCCATCTGTGGACATCTCGGAACCTGTTTCACTTTGGGACCCTAGTAGATCCCATTTCACGCAAATTACTGCCCTTCTCTAGCCTCCAGACCAAATTTAACCTCCCTAGGCAGGTTTTCTACAGCTATCTGCAAATTCACCATTACGCCCTATCCATAGCACCTGACCTGCAATTCTCCCCCCCAGTGCCCTTTGAGACTTTGATCCTGGCCGGATCGACCCAGAAAGGCCTCATCTCCGACATATACAAGATACTAAACACCTACCGATCGGAAACCCAGGGTAAACACTCCTATATGACCCGATGGGAAAAAGCCCTTAATGAAGTAATTCCAATAGAGCAATGGCGGATAATATGGTCCCAGGCGGCGAAGAGTTCACTTTGTACACTGTACAAAGAGAACACATACAAAGTACTTCTCTTCTGGTATATGACCCCCGACGTACTACATGCCATATACCCCTCTAGCTCAGATCGCTGTTGGCGATGTCAAACGGATAGGGGCTCCCTCTTTCATATTTACTGGAGCTGCCCGGGGATCTCCCCCTACTGGACTGCAGTCCAACAACTTCTGGGCCGCCTCCTAGACACGCAGGTCCCCCTATGCCCCAAATTCTTTTTGTTGGGCCTGTCACCCCTGAGGATATCCAAGCCATATAAAAAGTTGACGCGTCATGTTCTCACAGCTGCACGCTGTCTCATAGCCCTCAACTGGAAAAATCGTTCTCCCCCCACCCCTGAGGCTTTATACGCTAGAGTTAAAGATGTGGAGCTGATGGAGAGAATGACCGCCAGGATACAGGACAGGCTGGAAGCCCATGACGTTGTCTGGGAGCCGTGGCGCCTCCGGGAGGACCCATTATAAACCAGGTGAACGAGCTGATCCGATGACACCTTTCCCTCCCCCCCTTTTTTTTTTTCCTTTTTCCCCCCTACCCCCCCCCCCTTCCTTTTTCTCTTTCTTTTTTTTCCTCACCACTTCCCTTTCTTTTTCTTCCTTTATCCCTTTCCTCTGTGAGCACCCTTGTGGCTCATTCCAGGTTTAATGTTTTGCAAAGTCCTAATGCAAGCTTCAGTCAGTTAACAAACTTGACTTTGGATATGTGCTTACTATTGCTTATTAGTGTACTGACAAACCATACTCTTTTTATTACCGGAAGGTCTGTGACGTATGCTGGTTTGTGTCCTTTTTGTACATCTTCCTTTATGCTATATCCCATGCTTTTGTATGCTGTGAGCAACTATTTTCAATAAAAAGTTATTTGAGGGAAAAAAAAAAAAAACCTGACTGAATAAAGTCATGATTGCATATAAATTACAAAAAAAGAAGCCATATTGCTTATGAAATTAAATGAAATCCCAAAACCCTAAGAGAAAGAAATATGATAAATATATGACATCTAAAATATCATTTCAAAAATACATTTGGGAGGACAAAGCACAATCTGAGTAGTGAGTAGACCACTCACATTTTTGGAAATATTTTATTAGATCTTTTCACGTGACACCACTGAAGAAATTACACTTTGCTATAATGTAAAGTAGTGAATGTACAGCTTGTATAACAGTGTAAGTTTGCTGGCCCCTCAAAATAACTCAACACATTGTCTAAACCGCTTTCAACAAAAGTGAGTACACCCATAAGTCAATATGTCAAAATTGGGCCCAATTAGCCATTTTTCCATTTTTTGTGACTCGTTAGTGTTAAAAAGTCTCAGGTGTGAACGGGGAGCAGGTGTGTTAAATTTGGTGTTATCGCTCTCACTCTCTCATATTGGTCACTGGAAGTTTACAAGAACTATCTGAGGATCTGAAAAAAAATTGCTCTGCATAAAGATGGCCTAGGCCAGGGGTGCCCAACCAGTGGCCCGCGGAGCCCTCTGATGTGGCCCGGGACCTCCTGCTCCTGGATGGAATAGAATACTGTTATTAAAAGTCAGTTTGTTACTAAAATCAGTGTATATATGGGCATATATGTTCTGCCCTACTGGGCTGCTTTCAAACAAATCCGCAGGTGAACGGGTTTACCTGCGGGTTACCTGCACTGAGCCATAAACTTCTGTTATTAACTGGGAGTTTGGTGAGCTTTTTGAAAGTGCACCAAAACTGCAGAATATAATAGAAGTCTATTGCAAAGTGCAGGAAAGCCAAAGGTACACTGAGTTGCACCCATGGTGCGGGTAAACCGAAGCGCATCAGTGTGAAAACAGCCATGGGCCCATTTCACACGGTTAGTCCGACCCAATTGGACCCTCCATTCACCTCCAAGGAGTGGCAGATGTAAACAGACTTGTGTCCTACCTCCAATATGATCTGGCTGTGTCTGTGTCTGCTCTGCATATGCCCATATGGACCATCTGCCCCCTCCGCTGATTGTGGCCCACAACCAGTTACCAAGTCGCTTAAGTGGCCCTCACGCTTCAAAAGGTTGGGCACCCCTGGCCTAGGCTATAAGAAGATTGGCAAGACCCTGAAACTGAGCTGCAGCATGGTGGCCAAGAGCATACAGCAGTTTAACAGGCCGGAGTTCCACTCAGAACAGGCCTCGCCATGGTCAACCAAAGAAATTTAGTGCACATGCTCAGCGTCATATTTGGGAAATAGACGTATGTCTTTTGGAAATAGACTTATGAGTGCTGCCAGCATTGCTGCAGAGGTTGAAGGGGTGGCAGGTCAGCCTGTCAGTGCTTAGACCATACGCCCCACACTGCATCAAATTTGTCTGCATTGCTATTCTCCCAGAAGGAAGTCTCTTTTACAGATGACAAAAAATCCTGAAAAAGTTTGCTGAAGACAAGCAGACTAAGGAAATTTATTACTGGAACCATGTCCTGTGGTCTGGGTGTCAGGGGTTGAGTTCACCTGCTGGTGGCACTGGGGTTCGCTTTGCAGATGGTTGCAGTTCCAGTGTCCACCAGCAGGTGTCTCCCAGAAGCCATCAGGTTCTGATCAACCACACCTGGCTCCAGCTGCCAGGTGGATATTTAAGGCTACTCCTCCCTTCCCCCAGGGCATCACTATCCTGTCTGCTTGCCTCCTTGCTACCAGCTTGTGCCTGATAACTTTCCTGAACCTTCCAGTGTCCTGATCCATCCTGCACCCATCTGCCTTGTTCCATGCCCTTGTACCCAGTCGTGTTTCCCCTCCTTGCATCCCTGTTACCTTGTCCCTTATGTTGTAGATATTGTATATAGATAGCAGTTAGGTTCATTAGTTATTCTTGTTCTTGTTTGCTGGAGTGGTTTATGTTCTCACTGGTTGCTGTGTATGTTTATTGGTGTGTGTTCACTGTAAATAAATATCACTTTAATGATAAATACTTTGTTTGGTCTCAGTTCCTCCGTGTAGCTATGTGTCTGGTGGTCTTAGCTGCTGATCCTGACACTGGGGCTGCATGAGTGCTGCTGGTACTGGGGAGCTACAGTTCATTGAGGGAACCATGAATGCCAACAGGTACAGTGACTTACTGAAGCAGAGCATGATCCCCTGCCTTCAGAGACTGGGCCGCAGGGCGGTACTCCAACAAAACGACCCCAAACACACCTCCAAGACGACCACTGCCTTGCTAAAGAAGCTGGGCGTAAAGGTCATGGACTGATCAAGCATGTCTCTAGACCTAAACCCTATTGAGCATGGGTGCTCAACCTGTGGCTCTCCAGCTGTTGCAAAACTACAATTCCCATAATGCCTCAGCCTTTGGGAGACATGCTTGTACCTGTCAGCGGCTTGCAATGCCTCATGGGAATTGTAGTTCCGCAACAGCTGGAGAGCCACAGGTTGAGCACCCATGCTATTGAGCATCTGTGGGGCATCCAAAAATGGAATGTGGAGGAGCGCAAGGTCTCTAACATCCACCAGCCCAGTGATGCTCCAGTGGCAACCTGTGAAGCTCTGGTGAACTCCATGCCCAAGAGAGTTAAGGCTGGAAAAGAATGATAGCCACACAAAATATTGTAAAGTAGTGAGTGCACAGCTTGTATAACAGTGTACATTTTCTGTCCCCTCAAAATAACTCAACACATAGCCATTAATGTCTAAACTGCTGGCAACAAAAGTCAGTATACCCCTAAGTGAAAATGTCCAAATTGGGCACTTTGGGCCCAATTTGGACATTTTCACTTAGGGGTATACTGACTTTTGTTGCCAGCAGTTTAGACATTAATGGCTATGTGTTGAGTTATTTTGAGGGGACAGAAAATTTACACTGTTATACAAGCTGTGCACTCACTACTTTATCTTGTAGAAAAGTGTAATTTCTTCAGTGAGGGGTGTACTCACTTTTGTGAGATACTGTATATTTTCCATCTCTCTTTACAAAGGAGTTTGTCAGAAATGGAAAGACCAAAGCTCTCATTCAACATTTCTTACTTAACACATGAAGAGGTTATGGCTTTTCCTTAACAAACTTAGTCTAGATAAAGCACTTGACCTAGATGGCATCCATCCCTGCGTGCCAAAGAAATTAATCTCAGTAATTGATAAGCCACTGTATCTTATTTTTGTAAAGTATCCTCTAACTAGGACACTTCCACATGACTGGCATGCCGTGTCTCATGTTGTATTATTATTTAGGAAGGGTAAAAACATAGCAACAGGAATGTATTGATCTGTAACGCTGGGATTGATCCGCGGATCAGTTCCAGCAGATAGATACGGTAGTGTGTACGGACTTGCGGACATTTTCAGGCGGACGTTTGTCCAGCCGACGGTTTTCAAGCGGATAAAAATTTCTTAGCATGCTAAGAAATATATCCGCTTGAAACCTGTCCAGCGGACTTATCCGGTCGTCTGTACAGACTCACCGGATAAGTCCGTCCGATCCCATCCCTCGCATGATTCGTAATGATTCGACGCATGCGTGGAAGTATTTACCTTCCAGGCTCGCGCACGTTGCTGCGTCATCGTCGCGGCGACGGCGCGGCCACGTCACCGCGGATGTATTCCGCTGGGATTTTGATCTGATGGTGTGTACAGCCATCAGATCAAAAACCGCCAGAGGATTTATCCGCTGGAAACGGTCCGGCGGACCGTTTTTTAGCAGATATCCTCTCGTCTGTACAAGGCCTAAGGCCCCGTACACACGATAGAATCCATCCGCAGATAAATCCCAGCAAATGGGTTTCTGCGGATAGATCCTATGGTGTGTACACGCCAGCGGATCTGTTTCCGCGGAGAAATCTCCTCTGGGATGGATTCCAGCAGATCGGATATTTGTTGTGCTGCACAACATATCCATCTGCTGGAATCCATTCCAACGGATGGATCCGCTCGTCTGTACAGACTTACCGGATCCATTCGTCCAAAGGGATTCCCCGCACGCGTCGTAATGATTTGACGCATGCGTGGAATTCCTTATATGACAGCGTCGCGCCCGTCGCCGCGTCATAATCGCGGCGACGGCGCGACACGTCATCGGCAGAGGATTTCCGCGCGGATTTCAATGCGATGGTGTGTACACTCCATCCCATCGAAATCAGCGGAAATCTTTGAGAGGATTTATCCGTGGAAACGGTCCGCTGGACCGTATCTGCGGATAAATCCTCTCGTGTGTATGGGGCCTTAAGTCTGACTTTTTTGGGGGGAAATTATTTGGAAGTATTCCAGGTATGATATACAAAGATATATAGAATAGAATAATGTAAAAGTATGGTAGGCTAAGTATGGTAGGGTAAGATACTTTTTGGAGGAAGAAGCGTTTTTTGAGGATGAAAGTTTAAATCTGAATGTTACAGATGATAAGCTCAAACATGCATGCCTTTCTCTGCAGCCTCAGCTGCACAGGACAGTGAATGAATGGGAAGTGCTCTGTGCTGAGAAGCTTCCTGTTCATTCACAAACTGAAGCTTATTATGCTTCAGTTATGAATGAACACAGTGATCCTTTAGAAAAGGAAGGCGCTGGTAAATTACATATTTACTAGCCCCTCTCTCCACTCTCCATCCTGAAACATCCCCCACTGCAGCTGCGGGGAGAGGCGAGGATTCCCTCCTAAATCTGCGGGGGGGCAACAAAGGGGGAAGCCCAGGCAGTAGGGGAAATTGGCTCTGCACGTAGTGCGTAGTGATTAGGGTGTGCCCAGGCACACCTGGCACACCCCCTGTGCACACCTATGAGCCTGAGGGAATGACAACCGGGTCCCACTTTGTATACCATGAGTGCTGACAGCAGTTTCTAACTGCAAAAAGTTACAGTACAATGAGAGATTGGTTGCGCCTGATGCTGGCCATATACACAACATATACCTACATCCACACTAAACAGCACAGATAGATGAATTTCCCAATGCGGCCACTGTATTCTGCTAGCCAGCCTCGCCAGCTGACAAAATAACTGGACAGCTGATTAAGGTAATTCAACCCCCCCCCCCCCATAACAACATTTAAACATTCCTAATTACATCTACTATTTATCTGTGTGATTCCTCTAATAGAAATTGCCTGGTGATCCTGTTCCAAGGGCTCCCTCCTTCTTGGTGGTAACAATCTGCAGGTTCATAGAGTCTCTGAAGTGTTGCCACCACAGTGCATATACTCTCCATTTAGCTAAGTAAGTAAGGCATGTTTTACTATACACAACTTTCTTCCTAGGTCACATAATCGTAGTACAAACCCACCCTTCCATACCATTTAGAACAAAGTACACTGTCAGTCAGGCATGTCCTCTGCCTGCACCCCACCAGGTAAGGCAGCCAGATTGCTGACCTCAGTTTTCTCTACTGCAGTGAAAGTAGAACTAAGGGCAAAACCTTTTTTTAAAATTTAGGATAGGGTAAGGGAGGGTTATAACCCTTATGTTTTTTTGCCATCTGTGTCCCATTAGAGATTTCCTTTTACATCCTGTCCCATAGTCAAAACAGGATGTAAGGGAAATCCAGCCCAAATCCCTGGTTGTCAGGGCTCAAGTCCTGCGGGAACGCGTGGGAACTGAGTTCCTGTACTTTTTTCACAGCAGGAACTCAGTTCCCTTTACAGGACTAGAGCAGCCGAGCCGCCCGAGCCAATCCTTCACTAAGCGGTGATACCCAGCTCGAGTCACTGTCAGGGGCAGGCGAACCTTAGTAATCCTTTATGTTACTGGACGCTTCCTGTATATGGATTCATCAGGTAGTGTGCGGGTATTCCGTCACTTCCTCGATACTGCAATGTCTCCTGGGAGCTTTTGTCATTGTTCCCAGGAGACATTGCGGAGGTCTGCCGCGAGTTATCACGGGATTTAGAAAGAACTTAAAGTGACGTAATACCCGAACACTACCCAATGAATCCATATACAGGAAGCGGGCAGTAACATAAAGGATTACTAAGGTACAGTGGATCGAAAAAAAAAAAAAAAATCATGCAGTTTAGTAATTATGCATATGAACGTATAATTTTTTTTTTTGGTGGGGGAGAGGATCTTGGGTGGGAGTTCCCACACTTTTTTCCCCAGGACTTGACCCCTGCTGGTTGTCACCAGGGTTGCTAGTGAACTAGTGTGCCCATTGGAAGATTTCTCTTCTGTTACTGTTTTAGGGACAACCCAAAATCTGCAATTTTTCTTTACTTTCACTTTTAATAATAATGGTAGACAAATAGAGGGTGGGCACAGACAACAATAAAAACCTGACAGGTGTTCTAATTCTTTTCCACTCTTTCCAAAGCTAAAAAAAAATGCCTTTAGTTATATTTTATGTCACCAACTTGCTCCCAGTCTGTGACTAGATAATAAAGGGGAGGCGGAATACTTATGAAGTTATCATTTTGCTCTCTCTTCGTATGCATTTATGGCTCACTAGAGCTTTAAATATAGAATAGTTGGATCTAAGGTCCCCAAACCAAAAAAACAAAATGAAGAAAGGGGGGGCAATAGGACTATTACGGTACTGATACACAAATATAAGGATGAAAATGTAATTTTAAAACAGGAAAGAAAGTTTTGTTCAAACACAAATCCAAAAGGGGTACAGAAATTAAAATGGTGATAACCAAATACAAAACCAAACCGGGGGGGGGGGGGGCAGCACGATGGGTTGGAGGTTATAACAGTCTCAACTAGTTTTGCGGTGTATATCGCTTCATCAGGAGCAAATCTAAAATGAATTGAACAGTCAATTAATAATTAAGTTAAAAACAGCAACAATATACAACAGGGTATAAGTGGGGGACACTGGGCTGAGCTGCTTACCTAAAAAGATCCCGCTAGATGGAAACAGCGGGCGCAACCAGATAGGGTCCCGTGTGGTAGCCATGGGGGGCGCACATGTGGGAGGATCTACTTGTCTATTGTATGGAATGTATGGAATGTAAGGATATATTGATTAATATCTTGGGGGCCAAACCTGGAGCAATGGGGGTGTGTAACATGCATATTGGTGATATAAAGAATTGGGAACGTGGATGTGGGGGTGTGAGTAAAACAATGAGCGGAAAAAAGAAGAGGGCATAGAAAGTAGGGGGTGGAAGAAGGGGGAAGGGGGGAAGAGGGGGAGGGAGAAAATGGGGGGGAAGAGGGGGAGGGAGAAAATGGGGGGGAAGGGGGGACCATGTGGGGGATAGGTACGGGAAAAGGAGGGGGAGGGAAGAGGGGTAAGAGCTGGAAAAGCAGGGAGGGATGAGGGAAGGGAAAAAGGGAAGATAAAAAAGATCAAATTAATAATGAGGATGATGAAAAGAGGAGGAAAAAAAGTTAAGAGTACCTGGATGGCAGGAAAGGGGCCCCATGAGAGGCTCCTGGGATCCTGTGATAATAAAGCGGTAGTAAACTTCACTAACATTACTACTTTTTAGAGGCCTTGAGGTAGGTTATGCCACAATGTACAAGAATGCACAGCATATTAGCACATTAGGGTACACTTAAATTGTCAGACTGAGCCCTCCAGTGCTGCGCTGTGATCAGTCCGGCAAGTCCCAGGTGCTTCCATCTTCACCCCGGTCTTCCTTCTGGGTTCTGTGCCTTCGGTCACTTGCCTTGGCTGGGCTGAATTGATGTCATTCCCATGCATGTTCATGTGCATCCTCTCTCTCTCTCATCCCCCCCTTTCTCTCTCATCCTCCCTCCCTTACCCCTCACCCCTCTCTCATCCTCTCTCGCTCTTTCTCATCCTAGCTCTCTCTCTTTAATTGTATTTATTATAACAAAAAATTGTTTGTATATTTATGTATTTATTATTTATAAAAGGCCCACCAAAATCCTTAGCACCAGGCCCATGATGTTCTTAATCTGGCCCTGCATATAGGGCCAATGAAATACGTTCAGGGTGTTTAAGGAAAGCCACAGGTATGCCCCCACAATGATAAATTGCATTGGGGCAAACTGTGCATTCAGTCTAAAACTTTTTGGGTTGCTCTGTCCAGTCTGAGGGTGATCAAACCAGGGACAGTAGGGCAAACCAACAGTTGGTGCCTCAGGCTATGCCCAGCCTTGTCGCAACAAATCAGTCCCGAAGTCACACCAACTAATAAAAATTAAAGTAAAAATCAATAATGCTCAATAAATGAGAGGCTTCTCCCCAGGAAAACTGGGGAGTGTTGGGTAGGCGGAATTGCAGGAAGCGCGGCCAAACGCCGATTGCATGCCGCCATACGAGGGCCCAGGTGTGTTATCCACCTAATACAATATGAAATGAGCTTGTCAGGACTGCATTTGGATAACAAACCTTCAACAAGTGCCAAGTTCATTTTAAGCCGGTTATTAGCTACTGAAATACAATGGGGCTGATTTAAACAAAAAAAAATGCAAGAATGGAAAATACCTGTATTACCCAAGATCAGGTCCAAGCTGTCTTCTTTTCTTATAACAATTAATTATAAGTATTTGTTTGATTGCAAGGAAAATACTGTGCTTTCCTTTAGTTTGATGAACCTGGGAAATTATACATTAGCTAGCTGTGCATAATTAATTCACTATGCTAAAAGCTAGGCTATAAATATAATGTCACAACTTACGCACTATGTGAACTGTGAAGAAGAAACTCAGACAAGCATATCTAGGGAGATCATTAACTGGGAAAAGGATAATACTAAAGAACACACAGGTGGTTTTATTTGTAAAAGATTGTTGCTATAACAGCAACTGACAGTAAGATGTGTCCCATACATCTCTCAAGTGGGTTTACCAATGATAGCATCAATTTTTTTCTGATAAAATATGTTCTGTTCTGGCTTTGTCACTCACTCAAGCAAACAGTCAAATTAAGTATAACGCTACAGAGTTGTGTCACCTAAGACTTTATTTTTTATTATGGCACATATATACTATGCAAATTACCCAACAATCTGGCAGCTGGTTATGTGATTATGAAACCCTATCAAATGGAAGCTATAAATTATTTATCATGAATTTTTATAAAACATTTACGGTACATCAAAGCTCCCAACTGTCCCTGATTTTCGATATGGAGCTCCTCATCTGTCCCTCATTTTAGTCTGATCTATATAGGTGTATATAAAATGTACTTTTTATCTTTCAAAAAGTGTTTCCCAGCGCTAAAGCTTTCATCCAATTTCTAAATTGCTACATTTGTAAATTTCAAAAGCCAGTATAAAGGAATAGTAGTGGAGGAAAAAAGCACCTGTGGGTTTAACATTTTTTTTTGTATAATTAACCTTTAAGGGGGTGTGACAGGGTGTGTCCTATGCCTACATACTTTTGCTAGTAGGTGTCCCTCATTTCCATCTCAAAAAGGTGGAAGGTATGTTTACAATTTTACATGCTTGCTGTGTGCCATATTATCATGACTGCTGAGGCGCAATGGGCCTAGGTACGAATCAACTGTAATAGTACAATATAATTTCCCCCACATCCTTGCCCCCTTACCCATTTAATAAAACACACTTACAACCATTAGGTTGGAAAAGGCAAGGCCACAGCTTTATTTAAAATTCCAACACATAACCATATTAACACTTTAAACCAGTGCCAGTCACAGTTGCACTGTGAGTACGCAATTCCAAAATGGGAGGCCTGTCCTTACCATAAGTGCTGGACAGACAGCCTACTTCTAATTTTCCATCAAGGGCTTAGCCCATTGCAACAACTTTACTGCTGGAAAGGTCAAGAAACCGCAGTAAGCTGTGACATACCAAAAAGAAAAAAGGAGCGGGAGGGTGGGCAGCTCTTCCAGCCACCTTCTTCCAAAAGGCCCATAATTCCCTGGGGCAAAACTTTACTGAGCTCCGGCCCAGCCCATCCCACAAATTTGATCAATCACGACCTTACACCTAACTTGTCCAGCACCTGGCCATGCCCCCATCAGTCAAGGCTCTTTCCCTAGGTGGTTCAAGAGGCCTTCATTATTGTAATACAGACAGATTTGCAGGCTCTAAAATTTAATAGAGGAGGCACGCTATTGGCTCAAAACTTGCATTTGTTAGCTAAAGATAAAACTTGCATAGCTAAGGGATCAAACAAAATCTAAAAAAGAGTTTTGAATCACACTAATTTGTATCTTTTGAATTATTAAATACAATGAACACATGATTGCTTGCGATTGTCAATAGTTTTTAACTCTGGACGATGTTCCTTGTATTGTCTGTTAAACTACCAATACATATATTTTCAACCCTAAATAAAATGAACTTATGGAAGTGGGGTGTCTGCAAAAGGCAGGCGCTGGTGCTAAAAAACGTAGAATGTTACAAGATATCAAAACTAATAACTGTAATTTGTTTGCTGCTGTGGTTTGGAGAGGGTTGATTTACTAAAGGCGAAAAAGCACTTTGCAAATGTAGCTGCACTCCGCAAGAGCATGTGCTCCAGAGCTTATTAAATGAGCAGAAGCTTTGCTGACTTCCATAATCCAATCGAGTTCGAAAATCAAGGGAAAATTCAGTTTTTTTACATTTTCCTTGCAGGTGATTGGGTATTCTTTGCAAAGTGAAGATTTACTTTATTTACTAAGTTCTGGAGCAACTGCACTTACAGAGTGCAACCGCACTTTGAAAAATGCACAGTCAATTTGCCTTTAGTAAATCTACCCCAAAATGTCTACCACATTTACCACGTTTACCAAAACATTTACCATGCATTTACTGCACGTGTCAGAGAGACATATTTAATTATTTATAAAGCACATTGGTCATACATTCCCCACATTCACTAAATAATGACTTTCAAGCATACCTGTGCTTTGATCATGTACAGAAACCAACAGGTTTGATCTATTGGAACCTTTACAAGCATTTTGTACAAACCTAGCCTTCACTATACCAACACCTTATTTGGCCACCAGGAATGAAGAAAAATGCCTTATACTTCTAGGCATGAAGAACATATGACTCATTCCTTGGTGACAATATTGACATATTACAATAAGAATGAGTGAATCGGCATGGGTGAGGTTCAAGATTCACTCTTTGAACAGAGTTCCTTGTTAGACTTGTCAACAAGCTTGCTTTGCGTACACACTGTCAAAACAAAATCTCCTCGTTCTTAAACGCGGTGACGTACAACACATACAACGACAGGGGAAGTTCGATTCCACTGGTACAACCCTTGGGGCTCCTTTTGCTAATCTCATGTTACTGCGTGTTAAGTAAAAGTTTGGTCGGAGACGATTTGCACTTTTCAGTCTGTTACAGCGTGAAAAATGTGTTATCTTCATTACAAATGCTGCTTTTACTCCCGTCTCAAACTTTATTCTAAGCATGCGCGGGTTTCTTAGCATACACACGCTCGAGTTTATCGTCGAAAACCAGCCCGACGAGGAACGCGACGAGGAAATTGAGACTCCCGTCGAGGAAAAAGATAACTTGTTCTCTTTTTTTCTCTCGTCGAGTTCCTCGACAGTTTCCTCGATGAAAAACATACACACGACCTGTTTCCTCGGCAAAAAAGCTCTCCCACCAAGTTTCTTGATGGATTCTGCCGAGGAAAACGGTCGTGTGTACGAGGCCTAAGCCTGAAGATTTTGACAGTTAGCTTGATGGCTTTGTGCGCAGTATGTTGTAGCACTTTTTCATGTAATGCCAAAAAGTTTAGTACTTATTTATATTTCCTACTTTTATTGATATAGTACCGATGATCCTAACAGCAATTTTATACAAAGGCACCAGTCTTTGGGGAACCAAAGCTAGGGCTTCAGTGCAGGATTACAGGCCACTATGCTAATTAGGGATGGATGAATTGGTTCAGTTCATGGGTCGTTTGTTTATAGCCATCGTAAAGTCCAAAAAAAAACATTGAACCCCATTAAAGTTTATAGTGGGCTAGTCTTGAAAATCAATTCTGTTTTTTTTCAAGGCTCCACATTGTAAGAAGAGCCCAGAGATGTAGTTGAGGTCAAATCAAAAAGCTATTTTACCTCAGAGAACCACATGCAGATAATGGCAGGGGAAGTCCTTGTTGCAATCATCATCACCTTTGCGAGGACAAAAAAAGACCCTAGAAAAACGATGATGGTAAAGTAAAATATACTTCACTCATAATAATAAGATACTAAACCCCTAACCCTAAAACGCTATACCTGAAACACCAACCTTAAAGGGGTTGTAAAGGAAAAAAATGTTTCCCTAAATAGCTTTCTTTACCTTAGTGCAGTCCTCCTTCACTTACCTCATCCTTCGATTTTGCTTTTAAATGTCCTTATTTCTTCTGAGAAATCCTCACTTCCTGTTCTTCTGTCTGTAACTCACCACCGTAATGCGAGGCTTTCTCCCTGGTGTGGAGAAAGCCTCTTGAGGGGGAGAGGGCAAGCAGGCAAGTCAGGACACTCTCTACTTTGCAGATAAAGTTTCTGTGTGTTAGTGGGCATCCTGACACTCGTAAATTACCTATTTGCAAACTTTTAAAACAAATTTTTTTTTTTTCCAAATTTTCGGACTTTAACAAAAAGTAAAAATCCAGCAGTGATTAAATACCACCAAAAGAAAGCTCTATTTGTGGGAAAAGTGATAAAAAAGGTATTTGGGTACAGTGTTGTATGACAACACAATTGTCATTCAAAGTGTAACAGCGCTGAAAATTGATCTGGGCAGGAACGGGGGTTTAAGTGCCCAGTAAGCAAGTGGTTAAAGCTGAAGTTTAGCTAAAAAAATCCCTTTAGCTTTTGTCATATCATTTACTTGTAATAAAGGGTCGCATGTGGCCCCAGACAGCTATGAATGTAGCCCAACAAAAAATCGTAAACTTTTAGATTTTTTTGTAAAACTGCATCTACGCTTAGCAAAAACACATGTGGTCGATGAAGGATTTGACAGTGTCTCTTTACTAGACTTTTATAAGTTTTATCTTCCCAAATTAAAATATCTCACTCTTTACAATCACACCTTATTCATGTCTTCAGTTTTCGGCAGCACCTATATTTGTAAGCAACTATTTTCAGGGATGAAGCACACAAAGGGCAAAATTAGAACCAAAATAATTGATAAGCACCCTGAAAATTCATTGTGAATTGCTACTACATTCATCGAACCAGATAATTATGCGTTTGTTTATCAAAACAAATATTGCACTAGTTTTATGTTGCTCTTTTTTACTTAAAGCCCCATACACACTATCAGTTTTCCTGCAGGTTTTTCTCTTCAGGTTTACCAAAACCATCTAATATGAGGTCAAACCTTAAAGCCCCATACACACTATCAGTTTTCCTGATGGTTTTCTCTTCAGGTTTACCAAAACCATCTAATATAAGGTCAAACCTTAAGCGTTTCAATTTGAATGAAATCAGGCAGGTCCTTGTACTACATGGTTTTGGTAAACCTGAAGAGAAAACCAGCAGGAAAACTGATAGTGTGTATGGGGCTTAAAGAGGAGTTCCACCCATTTTTTTATGTTTGGCTGTGCTGCATGCCCTTAGTGCGTAGTTTTCAGAATGGGCAATTTTTTTTTTTTTGGATGGTGAATACCTTTTTTCCCGTTTTTATCCACAGCTTCCTGGCTTAATAGCCTAGGCGATTAAGGCATAAGGCTATTTGCAAGGGTTTCTGGGATATCGGCGTCATGTATCCAATGGCTCCTTGCGAATTCGCCTCCTCCTGAAATCTCGTGTTTTTTTCCCTGTGTGCAGGGAGAGAGAGAGAGGAGCTTTCTGAAGTCATCGGTGAAGTCGAGGTGGGCGGGACAAAGCAGCTATCAATCGCCAGCCAATTCTATGGCTTCTAAAGAAAGGGGGCGGAGCCACATGCACGTAGCGGCCCGCCCTGACCCCATCCTATTGGCTGGCGATCGATGGCTGCTCTGTCCCGCCCACCCCGACATCGCCAATGAATTCTAAAAGCTCCTCTCTCTCCCTAGATCACACACCTGTCACTTTGTATAGCAATGTGCAATGTTGAGCCGTGCTGGAGGGGGAGAGAGAGAGTGGAGCTTTTAGAATATTCATCAGCGATGTCGGGGTGGGTGGGACAGAGCAACTATCGAACGCCAGCCAATAGGATGGGGTCAGGGCGGAGCCGCATACATAAATAATTGGCTGGTGTTCAATAGCTGCTTTGTCCCGCCTGCCCCAAACATCGCCAATGAATATTCGGAAAGCTCCCCTCTCTCTCTCTCTCTCTCTCTGCACAAAGTTATATTATAATACAGAGTCACACAAAACAGAGGCAGACTAAGGGAGTGATTACTGATCAGAGAAAAAAATAGGCCAGGAACGTCAGGGGCGCCAGATGTGCAAAATTAAAATAAAGACAGTAATTATTTAAAAACAACATAAGGATTGTGTCACCCTGTTTCGGTCCACACTTCTCTTTCCTCTCCTCGCCTGTGTTGTGATTGACAGGTTGCTATAGCATGGGGGCGGGAACTTCCACAGACTCGAGATTGCCATAGCAACCTGTCAGGAAGACGGACGGCCTCCCTGAAGCTTTACTGAGCATGTGCGAGATTTGCTGGTGCATGATGGGTAGATAGCTGCAAAGAAATCCAGGACATATACACGAGAAGGCTTCAGATGCCCACAACTAGAATGGAAACTGCCTGCTTCCGAGATCAGTAAGTAAAGTATTTTTAAAGAAAGTAAAAGCGCTAAAAGAATGACATGTTAGAAATATTCATTTTCAGGTTATGACAGTTACAGAGCAGTGTTTAAAAAAAAAATGTTTGGGGGACTGGAGCTCCCCTTTAACAATAAATAATAGGTACATCATGTATAACAGTGATCGTTAACTTGTGATCTGCATGACTTTTTGTGCTCATCAGCTATCCTTATTGTTAGTCTTCTTCCAATGTGGCCCATGAAGGTAAAGAGGTTGGACACCCCTGTACACACAGTTGGATCCTGGAGAAATCTTCATTGCAGGGATGCTTATCCTCTTTCTGTCTCTGAACGTCCAGTGCTGCAATGGTTAACATCTATGGTGTATGCATATGGATTCTATAATCGATTAGTGATTTTATTATAGTCAACTATTTGTGTGTGAACTCTGGGACTTAGTGAAGCTTCATTAAGTACATTTTCTGTATTTCTTTTAGCTTATGCCTCGTTTCCACTGAGCGGAACGGTTCGGGTCGGTACAGTTTGGAAGGGTTAGAATGGTCCGGCCTATTCAGGTGAGCGTTTCCACTGCAAGTCGGACCGTCAGGGGCCATACAGGGTTTAGAAAAAATGTCTAGCGTGTCCACCAATCAGTGGAATGTATTGTAGCTCCACCATAACCAAACCGTACCATTTTCTATGGCCCCACATCTGAAGCAGGACCCAGAATGGTGCGGTATGGTTCAGTTGTATGGGCCGCTTTCATAATAGAAACACTCAAAATTGCATAGCGTACCGAACCGATCCAAACTGATCCGCTCAGTGGAAACAAAGCATTTGTTTCTCTGTAAAACCATTCATATATAGAAGATGGTAGAAGTATTTCCTAAACTAGCATCAAGGTCCACAACTGGTAACAGGTTGAGTATCCGTGAAGATCCTATGTAAAATCAGGAGGCTTGTAAGTAGCATGAGGAGATTTGCATATAGCCAGCCACTTGTAAGGTACCACGCTACCCACAAACATTTAGGCAATTTTGAATCAAAGGTTTATTCATCTAAAAGTAAAAATGTATGCTAAGAGCTGTGATTTTGTTTTGGGGTTTTCCATTAGTCAAGCTCAGCATGAGGAGAGAGGCACAGACAAGGATAGTGCACATTTCTCTTTTGAGTTGATTCTTGTTTGGTTGCTCAACTGGTGCCCTTTACCAATGATTACTTCTCTTTGCACTGGCTTTGCTTGATAAGGCTTATTCATATCTTTATAGTGCTGCTTGTTTGCAAGCCACAGCATCAGTCTATTGTAAACAAGGATAACAAGTTCCCCCCTCTGACATCTATACAGTATCATATATATATATATATATATATATATATATATATATATATATATATATATATATATATATATATATATATATATATATATATATTGGTTAACCACATAGTATCTACTGGAGCTATTGAACTACCCAGGAACTGAAGGTTTGATTTCTTGGTTTCTTATTTTATGACAAGAAAAACTTTAGAGCTGCAATTATGTCTTCCTGGAAATCAGTGGCCACTGGAAAGTAAAATAAAAACCATAAAATATATAGCTACCCTGCCAAACCAAAGGGTTTCACATCTGCCAAAAACACTGAAATGTGAAAAAGAAAAGTACTGTGGGCTAGTCACACCATACAGTGTAACTGACCCTTTGTACCATCAAAAGTTCAGTTTAGAAAATGAATGTCATGACGTGAGAGGGAAAGCACCTGGGTATTCGTGTTCCGTTTCATTAATCCTGGAAACAGAAATCATCTGGAAATCTTCAACTGTACCGTGAGTTGATCATAAGAACTGATTTAATACAGCTCACAAAGTTACATGCAGGTTATAAATGTAAATGAATGAAAATCTAAATGAAATCTCATATAAGCTTTAACATATTGATGGAATTTCAAAAGTTTAAATAAAAAATACCTGTTGATCTTGCCATGAAGGTCTTTACTATGGGTATACGGTTGCAGCTGTCTTTCAGTTGAGTTCCTGCATTGTCTCCCTCTCACATACTGTATGCCCTCTGCTGAAGAAAACAGTACCAACATTTTTCCCAGGTATGGTCCACTATTGTCATTATCAGGAAGTTGGTCCAAAGAAATTATGTGAAGCCCCCAGTACAGTGAGCGCATGTAGATAGTGGTTGAAAGAGGCTCTAGAACAGTGATTCTCAACCGTGCTAGTGCCGTGACCCCTTGATACATTTTCCAAAGTTGTGGGGACCCCTAACAGCAAAATTATTTTCGTAGCGTGGGTTGTCAGCACCCAAGGCAGGCTTCTTGATTACTTTGCGGCCCTAACCCACGGACAATTAGCGCTCCCTGGGTACCTTCCACTCATACAGTATTAAAACCCCTTATGGTACATTTTAGGATGAACCACTCTTTCTCTTTGTTCTCCTTTCTTTCCCTTTTATCTCTCTCTATCCTAATTTCTTGTTTTTTTTTTTCTCCCCCATCCCTCTCTTTAGCTTTTTCTTTCTATTATTCTTTCTCTCCCTTTTTCTTTGTTCCTCCCCTCTTTTTATCTGCTTTTTATGTATTCAAGACCAGTTCTCAACCTGGGGGTCGGGACCCTCTCGGGGGTTGAATGACGATTTGCCAGGGGTCACCGAATCCTGGGCTGTTCCTGAAGCCTGCACCACTCTCCTAGCCTTTTCGCGACCGAGACAGAAACACAGTGAGTAACACAACCTGTAATTAGAGTTGGAATGGCTGAGAAACCCTTTAGCATCAATTGCATAAACAGAAGCAGAATACAGCAACCAATGACATGATAATTTACTGGCAAATAGAATATACTAGGTCTTTCTTTGAGTTTTCATACCTGATGAGCAATTGTCAAAGTTGAGGCCCCCACAAATAACACCAAAAGCCACCAGCTCCTCCACATCCCGGTGCCAGTGTACCTGAAATTCTTCTTAGACTGCGAGCGTCCATTGTTTAAATATCGCGGCTTCCTCCTGGTCCCGTTCCATGATAGGCGTTTCCAGCAGGCACTGTGTTCAGTGTTCCGCCAATCACGGACGTCTTTTCATCCTCGGACAAAAGAACGTCCATGGTAGGCGAAACACTGAACACAGTCTCTGCTGGGAAACGGAGTCCGAGAATGAGAGGACCTATGTGATAGGCGGAACACTCAACACAGTGTTTTGCTGGAAATGCCTATCACGGAACAGGACCAGGAGGAAGCTGCGATATTTAAACAATAGACGCCGCCAGCAGTCTAAGAAGATTTTCAGGTACACTGACTCGAGTATAAGCCGAGGGGTGTATATTCAGCCCTAAAAAAAGGGCTGAAAAACTTGGCTTATACTTGAGTATATACAGTATATTTTTTTCAAATAAACATGCATTTTTAATTCCTTTCTACGTTTCTAGCATTTAACAAATGATCACACTGATAAAGGCTTATGCAGCATTTCTCTGTGCTGCTCATTGTGATGCAGTGTGCACAGTCGCTGGCCTTAGCCTTGACTGCTGGACTGCGTCGGTCAGCTGTTATAATAAGACAGCAGATATCACCTCAACCCGTACATATTTTTCTCTCTGTTGCCAGTACTAAAGTGCCTGACAGTTGTACTATAAAATAAGCATTATCTTTCTGCTTGTGTTTTATGGACTACCTTGTAATTTAGTTGCTGTCTGGGACTGTTTACACTTGTTTCTCTATGAGTTATATGTTCAATATGCAGCAAATGTTCGATGACAAAGTCTGACACATGCAATGTACTGCAGATGAGGATATCCCATAGAGAATAAAGTCAGACCCCCATCTCTATTTACGTGAATGTGTCAGGCCTAACTGCCAAAGAGCATTTGTAATGTAAAAATAGAAATAATCTCTGTTGAAGTAGATCTAAAGCAATATAACACTTTAGCATCTAAGCTGTGGTTATACATTAACTATCTGAAAACTTTACTTTTATCTCTGGGAAATCATACATTCCTAACGTGTCCTGGTCTCTGTCAGAGGACTTCAGGGACTGATGTGGAGGTAGAACTGGTCAGTCAGCAGCCCTGCCTGACCAATGACCTGATGTCAGTCCCCCAAGGGACATTGGAACAAGTTGCATTAAAACCATCAGTATATCAATCAGATTATGATAGGTCACAGTGGCTCCGTTAAGGCTGTTCTCAAGAAAAGTGGGGTGTTACAAAAGCAGGGAGCTCAGATTTAAAAATTCATGTATACAAATTCCAATAACAGTGCCAAACAAAAGGTCCTGAGAGTTCAAATGCTTTTAATATTGATATGTGCTCTCGAAGAGACAACACAGAATAGCTGTTTTGTGTTGTCTCTTTGTGAGCAAATATCAATATTAAAAGCGGACCCATTATTTTACACAGTTATTGGATTTCGTACACCCAAGGGACCTCAAGACATTAAGGTCTTAAAATTAGCATATCATTTTTACATGAAGGCTGCATTTTTATAGTAATGTAAAATACATTCAGTGCTATGGCTCATATTGCAAACCCCCTATCCACCCCCCGGTTTAATTTTTCGGTGTCTTTTCAAGGCAAGACAATATTTTACAATATTTTAAAATAAAAACAGTTTAATTAGGTTAAAACAGAATTCACCACAGTTGCCCGAATTTCCCCCACTCCCTCCTTCAACCTCCTGTCCCCTGTTTGATGGTCAGTAAAATGATGAACATTTTGGCATAAGTGGTTAATAGGGAAAAAAAGATGCCCTGATGTTTGTGTCATTGGAAGTAACAATATAAGGGGCTTTGAAGTACACTAAGGACTCTGTATGAGGCTGGAAGGCTCTGGATGGGGTTTAGTGTTATTGTGGGAGGATGGGGGATCTGGAGGGGGTGAGAGGAATCTGCAACAGATTTGATGGCCATGTGGGGGATTAGGATACTGGAGGGGGCTTGGAGAAACTGTGGAAAGACAGGGTCTCTGGAATGATGCTTGGGTGTCTTCTCGAGGGGATGGGGACTTTTGTGAGAGAAAAATGTGGGAGCCTAGGGAGCACTGTAGGGGATGGGAGGAACTGTGGGAGGTTAGAGGCTCTGTGGGACACTGTTAGAGGTATGGTAGGCTGATGGCTCTTCAGCAGACTGGGGGTACTGTGGAAGGTTGGGGAGGGGGGGTACTGGGGGAGATTACTGATGGCTGGGGGAGACTGAGCAGTGGGTTGTGGGACTAAGGTAAGAAGAGTGCTGAATTCTGAATTGTACGCAACATATGATGCCAGCAAACACCTGTGTTAGTCTTCAGATCAATTTCTGTATCCCTGGGAAGCACCCTTAGATTCTAGGACAAGGTTGTACACCCACAGAACATTTATTTCCTTGCAAGTCAAAATGAACCCCCTCCTTTTGTTAACCTAAGGGTTACCACATGGCAAGCTTATTGTTTAGCTGGATCCTAGTGGAAAGGCAGGCATTTGCAGATGGTGGCTGTAGGTTACTGAGCACCTGCTCTTTGCTCTGCTGTTTCAATTTTTGTATGCCTGAAGTGGACTTTCACCCAATTCATCTACAGCAGACCACAGATCACAGTGACCCCACTGTTTCTCCAGTAGCTACTTTTATGGTTTTCTCTGTGCATGAAACCACTTTGGCTGTTCCTGTAGGAACAAAAGAAAATATAACATTGCAAAGACACTTACATTTTATTGTAAGAGCCCGAGCAGAGATTTCATGTGCAAGAGGAGCTGCTGTGGATATAAGGGCAAGGAAGCTCTTAGACAACCAAAGCCAGTCCCAGACCCTCCAGTTATTTTGAGCCATACTTAGGTAGAATTTTTAGTGTGTCTTAGATCATTATCTTGAAAGATCCATTTCTGGTTCAGTTTCAAATGTTGGACTTTTGGACAGATGGCCTCACATTCTCATCAAGCACACTTTAAAATTGCAGAATTCATAATTGATTCAAGCACTGCAAGTTGCCCACATCCTGAAGCATTAAAGCCACCCCAATCCCCAAGATTTTCATGGCCATATTTCACAGTTGATATAAGATACAAAGTTCTTCTACCATGCTGTTTTCGGTTTGCAACAAACATGTCTACTGCTACTGTGGCCAAACATCTCAATCCTCAATTCATTAGTCCCTGGCATGTCCTTGAGTGCCTCCTGTAGAATGTCTGTAACCCCTGACTGTCTCCTGTAGAATGTCTGCAGTCCCTAAGTGCCTGCCATTGAACATCTGCAGTTTCTTACTATCTCCTGTAGAACCTTCCCATTCTTTGACTGTCTCCTGTAACATGTAACATGACTGTCCTCTGTCGAATGTCCACAGTACCTGGCCGTCTCTTGTTGAATGTATTCAGTTCCTGACCCCTGACAATGAATGCAGTCCTTGACTTCCTCCTATACACCTGTGTGACAACAACTAATTTTAAAAGCCATGCCAGGTTTCCTGCCGTGTATAGTTCTAGGAAAGGTGGAAAACACTAGTTAAGTCTTCACCCTGTTATTCAACTGTTAGGTGTTAACAACTGTGACTTCATTCTGATGCTCTGGCTTTTGGTAGTTAAAAGAAAGGTGAGACTGCACCTTAGGGACTTTCTTGCTGTGCTAGGTTTTCTTTAATTAAATACAATTTACACAAAGTGATTTTCAAGGAACTATGACATTAAATTCATGTTCCCATAATAACATAACACAAACAAGGGAAAGTCAGTGTCTTTCTGCAATTAATTCACAATGGATAGCTTGTTTAAAGCCTATTCCAGCTAGAATGTATTTTGTTGTTTGTTTTACTTAAACAGGGTAGAGTTAAAATTTCGGTCAGGTTTTCTATTTCTTTTGTCTCTGAGATACCCTTACAAGAAGGCTTGGACAGCAAAAAATATTGTCAGAAATTCTAACCTTTCCTCATTCTACTAAAAATGTAAACTTCCAGTCAATTAGATAACTAAAATGTTATGCTGCAACTATTTCAAAATACAAAAGCACATTAAATTCCCCTATGCTTAAGGTTATATAAATTGTCATTGAACTTCTTCATGTGCTGTCTCTTGTCACATGATCCTCTATCTCACACACTTGCAAAACTATAGCCATGGCAGCTAAATAAAACAAACAGTGCACCTTTGAATATAATTCAAATTTAAATATGTATAATATAGTCCCGACCAGAGTCGCTAAAATGCACCCGTCCGCATCGCCCAATTGCTTCAGACGTTGTGGTCAGATGGGTACAATGCTTCATGTTTGGTGGCAGTGCCCCGTGGTCACTAGATTTTGGATTCGCATATTTAATTTAATTTACTCGGTATCGGGGGTTAATTTACGTCGATCCCCGCAATCAGCGCTTTTTCATAAGTTGCCTGGTGAGGTTCCCAAGAAATCAATAAATCTAATCACATATGTGTTTTTAGCAGCAAGAATAACTATTGCTAGACACTGGAAGCAGTCGGTGGTTCCCCTTGATTATGTGAAGAATAAACTTAATTGGATCATGGTTAACGACAGACTCACCTGTATCATTCGCAATTCTACTAAGCAGTTTGATATAACATGGGATCCGTGGATACGTTGCATATCTCCACCTTAGGGTGCTTCCGGCTGGCCCTCTTCTCTTCTCTCCTATTCTTTTCTTCTTCTTTTTTTTTATTCTTCTCTTTCCTTTTCTTTTTTCTTTCAAAATATTTACTGTTGAATTGGCCATTGTTGTTATTGTGGCTAACTATAGGATGCTTTGACGGAATTTCTGTCTCTACATTGACATGATGCTGGTAGTAGTATATGAAGGGTTCCCCTTTTCTCCCCTTCCCTACTCTTCCTTATCCTCCCTTACCCTTCCTCCCTGTGTGCATCACTCTCAAGATTATGGGTTAATGTGGCTTCCTGAGACAACCACTAGTTGGACCCTAGGGAGTCAAGAATAAATCTCATTAGCTTCACTCTTATTTTATTTTTTATTTTTCTATTTCTTTACCATTCCATGAATGGTTTAACTACTGAAGAGGGGAAAGATACGGTATAAAGGGGACATACAATTTTTCCTTGATTATTCTCATGTCATATGGTTATATTAATGGGCTTTCCCGTTACCTGTATTTTTTGTTGAGTCTCTTTTTATCTACAGGTTTTATGTTTACAACTATTTGTATAAGTAATATAATTTGACAGAGCTCGATTGTTATTTCTGTCTTTGTCACTTGTGCCTTATACAACTTTGTTTATTTTCAATAAAAATATTGAAATATAAATATGTATAATAACACTGGAGAGGATGCTGTTCATACTGATCATGACCCCTGCGAAGTCTGCAGTTAGGAAAACCTGATGTCAGACATACAGGAGGAATCCTTGGGATCATCACTAGTCACAACTTCTTTGCTTTCTTTGTTCAATGAGCAGCATTTGTTCAGCCATTTTAAATGCTGTCCATAGATGGTTCATTCTTTTTCGATCAGTCAAAAGGGTTAATTACAAAAAAAAAGAAAAAACACCGGATTCCTCCTTCTACACAAGTGAACAGGAATTGCCACACATAGAGAAAACATTGGTTGGTCCCCGCCGAACCTGCCATATTTTGATCCATTTATGACCAACATAAGTGTTAAGATCTGTCAATAAACCAGGAGATGTGTCATTTACAGGTGGTACCACTACTGCCTGCAAATGACAGATCCTTACCTGCTTGTTGTAAAGAAATGGTTAGGGATTGAGGGAGAAATTTCCAACTCTCCCTGAACAATGGAGGAAATCTCTACTGCTTCAAAATCTTTTTAAAATGCCACAGGCCCAGGACCAGGCAGCTTATTGGCTCTCTATTTTAGATACAAATTGGTCCTGTCCTAATTCCCAAACTTGGCAGATTGGATAGCCATATCTTTCAAGGCCACCAGTTCCCAAAAGATGTTTTATGTCAACATTTCCCTACTACTGAAACCGCATATGGGTCGTACCCTACCACAGAAGAACTGCCTTATCTCAGCCATTGATAATGATCTCACATTGTTCAGCAAAATTCTTCCAACACATTGCCCCCTATTATCTCAAATTTCAGACAACATCATACTAGCCATGAATACGATCCAGGATGTCAATCAACATGCCAAAATATTTCTTATGCTTAGTTTGGATGTTCGCAAAGCTTTTGAAACAGTTCCAAAGGAACTTAAACTAGGTATGTATGCATATGATATACTGCCGTTTATTCCTCAGCCAGTTTGGTAAGGTTCAGGCCCAAGAAGACTCAACATCTGCTACCATGCCTATAAACATTTCATGCCCAGCCTGGAAATTACTTACTTACTAATTGATTTTTTGTTGTCTCCTAACAAATTACCATACTGTGATTCTCATCTTTTATTATGACCATAATTATTTACCTACAAGAAATTGACATGTTTGCTCAACAAATGGTCATTTTACACCCTCATGCCGCATATACACGATAATTTTTCGGCATGAAAAAACGTCATTTAAAATGATCGTGTTTTCGGCTTCTGAAAAACGACAAAAAAAAATTCGAACATGCTGCATTTTTTAACGTCGTTTTAAAAAATTTCGTTTTTCGGGTTGTAAAAAATAATCGTGTGTGGGCTAAAACAACGTTTTAAACCCGCGAATGCTCAGAAGCAAGTTATGAGACTGGAGCACTCGTTCTGGTAAAACTACCGTTCATAATGGAGTAAGCACATTCATCACGCTGTAACAGACAGAAAAGCGCAAATCGTCTTTTACTAACATGGAATCAGCTAAAGCAGCCCAAAGGCTCCCCTTTAGAGTGCTGTCGTACGTGTTGTATGTCACCGCGCTTTGTTCATCATTTTTCAAAAACGATGGTGTGTGAGCAACGTCGTTTTTAATGATGAAGTTGGAAAAACTTTGTTTTTTTGGACATGCTGAAAAACAAAGGGCCAGATTCAAGAAGCAATTGCGCCTGTGTAACCATAGGTTACACAGCGCAATTGCTTACTTGCTCCGGCGTAGCGAATGCTCCTGATTCAGGAACATCGCTACGCCGACTGCAGCCTAAAATCTGCGTGGCATAAGGCTCTTATGCCACGCAGATTTTAGGCTGCATTCTTGCGTTGGCCGCTAGGGGGCGCTCCCATTGTGATCTGTGTATAGTATGCAAATTGCATACTAACACCGATTCACAACCTTGCGCGAGCCCTGCGTACGCAAATTACGTAGTTTGCGTACGCCGGGTTTCGCGTAAGGTTACACATCCTAATAGCAGGCGCAGCCAATGCTATAGGATACCCACGTTCCCGCGTCGCGATATTTAAAATCTACGTCGTTTGCGTAAGTGAATCTTGAATGGCGGCCATTCACGTTCACTTTGAAGCAAATGACATCCTTGCAACGTCATTTGCTGCAATGCACGTCGGGAAAGTTTCCCGACGGAGCATGCGCTCTACGCTCGGCGCGGGAGTGCGCCTAATTTAAATGATTCCCGCCCCTGGCGGGATCATTTACATTGCGCGCGCTTACGCCGGGCAATTTTGCCGGCGCGCCCTCGCAATTTACGGAGCTACTGCTCCGTGAATCGAGGGCAGCGCAAAATATTTGCGGGGGCGCAGGGCAAAATCGTTGCCCTGTGCCTCCGCAAATAAAGCGCAAATGTACCTGAATCTGGGCCAAAGTTTTTTTTTCTCATGCCGAAAAATGATCGTGTGTATGCGGCATCACACTTTTAGGTTGGATAATTGCCATCAATATGATGACTAACTTTGCGACGGGAAACTAGACTAGCGGCGACGTAGCGAACGCGAAAAACCGTCTTGGATCGCCGTAACTCCTAATTTGCATACCCGACGCTGGTTTATGACGCGAACTCCCCCCAGCGGCGGACGCGGTACTGCATCCTAAGATCCGACAGTGTAAAACAATTACACTTGTCAGATCTTAGGGATATCTATGCGTAACTGGTTCTATGAATCAGTCGCATAGTTACTCTGAGAGATACGACGGAGTATCTGAGATACTCCGTCGTATCTCCTTTGTGAATCTGGGCCATAGTTCCCAATTTCCCAATAAAAACTCTGAAAATAACCCCTAGACTGTTTTCTGAGCCAGTGGAAGGATGAAGAAAGTGCTGTATATCTGGCTGTATTTGCTCTAAACGGGGGGAAAAATACCCTATTCCAACTACCAGCCACTTCCACATGACAGCATTGGATGACACTACTCTATCCCGTGTACAGTGGCAGCTGATATTCAAAAATATTAAGTTTAAATAATAAGAAACTGCTATAGAACTGTTGATCCAGTGGTACCTCACTTCACACAGACTTAAAATGATGTTCCCAGAGGTTAATAAAGCATTGCTCCAGCGACTGTCAAGAACCTGCCGTTTAAAAAATATATCTTCTGGAGCTGCTCAAATGCCCAAACCCTCTGGAAAAGGGTGGGAAACCTCATCAATCAATTGACTAACAAAATGTTGGCCCTCTCTTTGGCCCACCACTTACTGTTTCTTCCACATCATATGATCCCTATTGGGTTACATACACTACCATTTTAGGGGCTGCATAATGGACCATAACTTACAAATGGAAACCACCCCATCTCCCCTTTTGAACAAATTATCACAAGAGTTGATGACATTCAGCTCATGAAACCAGTCGCCTACTGCCTTATACAGGTAGATTTCTCCCTTCCTGGGCTGGACTGGGACAAAAATTTGGCCCTGGACTTCTTCCAGACTGGCACACTTTGACAGGTCTCTCTCATGGCGGCCGGACAACTCCTGCACCCCCCCCCCCAGCCACCCAAGCCCCCTTTCCCCCTTCACTAGCCACTCTACTTTATTAGAGTAGAACGGCTGGTACTGGTACTCTTATAGGCAGTGGAGAAGCTAGACATTATTTCACCCGGGGCAAAGAATCAGTTCGGTGCCCCCCCCCCTTATGGGACAAGATTAGGCAGAAGTGAGAAACTCCCAGGCCATAGCTGTTGAGTCAGCTGTCTGTCCCCTCCCCCCTGCTCCTCTGGTCCTCCCCCTGCTTCTCTGTTCCCCCCAAGTGAGCGCTGCGGGGAGGGAGAGGAGGTGAGCGCTGCAGGAAGGGAGAGACAGAGGAGTGGAGGGGGGCGGCGGTCCGCTGTCACTAAAGCCGGCCCACTGAGCCATCAGCCCACCGGGAAACTCCCTGTAGTCCCAATGGCCAGTCCATCCCTGCTCCCTTCCAAAAGAACAAGTTAAATGCAGATCCAGATTGAGGAGATTCAGAAAATGTAGTTACCAGCAGCTGTGGAGGTTTAACTAACAAGACACAATGGGGTTGATTCATTAAAGGCAAATCCACCCTGCACTACAAATGCACTGCAAGTACACTTGAAAGTGCACTTGGAAGTGCAGTCGCTGTAAATCTGTGGGGAGGATCTGAAATCAGGGGATGTGCTGCTGATTTTATCATCCAATCATGCACAAGCAAAAATGCTGTTTTTTATTTTCCTTGCATGTCTCCCTCAGATATACAGCGACTGCACTTCCTGTACTTGAAGTGCACTTGTAGTGCAAAGTGGATTTGCCTTTAGTAAATCCACCCCAATGGGGTGGTTTTACTAAACGCAAATAGACTGTGCGCTTTGCAAGTGCAGTTGCTCCAGAGCTTAGTAAATGAGGGGAAGCTTCACTTTATATCCAAATATCCAATTACATGGAAGGAAAACAAAAAAACAGCATTTTTGTTTGCACAGGATTGGATGTTGGAAGTCAGCAGAGCTTCCTCTCATTTACTAAGGTCAGGGGCAACTGCATATGCCGAGTGCAACTGCACTTGCAAAATGCACAGTCTATATGCCTTTAGTAAATCCACCCCAGCGAATGCAAGATGAAATCCATAACCACTTAGCAGTTAGGCAGGCTGTATCTCCTGACTAAATTTAAAGCGCAACTAAACCTTTTACTATTCTTTACAGCAAAGGAAGCTGCCATCTTAGCCTATGCTTTATCTGCAGTTGCCATGGTGCTGCACATGTGATCAGCTATGACACCACCGGCGATCTGATGGCTTGACAATTTGGTTGAAAGAACAAGCAAGTGTTACAGTTATCATTCACAGCATGCCTGGAATGTAAATGCTTTGGAAAATAGTTAAATCTATGGGTTTAGTTATGCTTTAAATGTAACATTAACATCTGATTGAAGTGTAGCTCCAGCATTGCTGCTCATTGTGATGCAGTGCGTACGGTCGCTTGCCTTAGCCTCGACTACTTGACTGTCTCGGTCAGCTGTTCTTATAAGACAGCAGATATCACCTCAACCTGTACATATTTTTCTCCATGTCCCACTCCCCAGTGCTAAAGTACAGGACAGGTGTAACATAAAATAAACATTATCTCTCTGCTTGTGTTTTATGGACCAGCTGGTAATTTAGTTGCTGTCTAGGATTGCTTACACTTGTTTCTCTATGGGTTATATGTTCAATATGCAGCAAATGTTTGATGGCAAAGTCTGACACATGCAATGTACTGCAGATGAGGAAGCGCCATTGAGACTAAAGTCAGACCCCATCTCTATTCATGTGCATGTGCCAGGCCTGACAGCCAAAGAGCATTGGTAATGTAAAAAGTTAAATTATCTCTGCAGTTAGATCAGGTAAAGTAGAAGTAATATTACGATTTACGATGCTGTGATTATACATTAACTACCTGAAACCAGGCTTTATCTCTAAAAAGGGAAACCCCACATTCCACAAATGTTCTGTTCTCTGTCAGGTTATATCAGGGACTGATGTTGAGGTAGAGCTGGTGAATCAGAAGCTCTGCCTGACCAATGACCTGATGTCAGTCCCCATAGGGACACTGGCATATACAGTAATTGTGACATGGAGGCTGCATTTTTATAGTAATCCACTTGTTAGCAGGTTGTCGACTCTTGTTCAGTCAGTCTACCTGGCTTCACAGGTTGGGAGGGAAGGGGTTATTGCTTGTGCCTCCTTTCTTGTGTGTTTGTGGGTTTTCCTCTAGGGCCCAACCTCCCTCATGTGTTATATAAAGGGAAGAGGCCTGAATCCTAGGGATGGGGACCTAGATTGGGCCAGGGATGCACACACGTAATTAAAGCTATGTCTTAAGAAGCTTACTGGTCAGCTTGGAATGAACTCCCTTGCTCGAGCTATCTTCAGTTTGGACTCTTCCCAAAAATGCTACATCCATACAGGTAACCTGGGGCAACCACAATTAGGTTTAGTTAGGGAAAAAAATATTCCACTGCTCAAGGGCTGCTCTGAAGTTATTTAGGGGTTCATGTGGGGTCCTGGCTTCTCTCTCTAAGGCCCCGTACACACGAGAGGATCGATCCGCTGAAATTGATCCGCGGATCGGTTTCAGCGGATAGATCCGCTGGTGTGTACGATCCAGCGGATATTTATCCGCGGATATATTTTGGGCCGACCGATTTTCCAGCGGATAAAAATTTCTTAGCATGCTAAGAAATCTATCCGCTGGAATCGGCTCCAGCGGATCGATCCGGTGGTCTGTACAGACTCACCGGATCGATCCGTCCGATTCCCTCCCTCGCATGCGTCGTAATGATTTGACGCATGCGTGGATATCCTTATATGACAGCGTCGCGCACGTCGCCACGTCATCATCGCGGCGACGGCGCCCAGGAGATCAAAATCCGCCAGAGGATTTATCCGCGGATACGGTCCGGAGGACCGTTTCCACGGATAAATCCTCTCGTGTATACCCGGCATAAGGAACCAGGGTCTAAATTAGCACATTGGCATCTGTGAAGCATCACTCACTACAACAAAAGGTTAACTTGCAAGGAAGTTGCTATGGGTATGCGGTAGGTAGAACAGCAACTAATCGCTGGCGTGTTACCTGAAGAGGTGACATGACCTCCGGTAGTGAGGGGGGTTTGGTGTTCTTCTCTCTCCCTAGCTGTATGTCTCTGTCAGTCACCAGGAGTGGATTAGCGTTACGGAAATCTAATACCTGGTCACTTGGTACAGAACGAGAAGGGTTAAGTGGGGCACACACTGTGTGCTTGGTGGGACCCCATTCTGTTACTGGGAGTGAGGTAACAGAGGTACGCTGATTGGTGGAGTGGGCATGGGCTTTGCATGTCCCTCCTGATGCAATAAATACACCTGTTCAAGTGTGTAGGACAAGGGACAACATCTTCTGGAGAAACTCTGCATACAACACTACACACAAGTGGCTATTCTCTGAGTTGGGGGACTGTCTTAATGTTTGACTTCACATGGCCTGGCATAACCCAATGAATTCACCGTGGGGAAGGCCTCCTATGTGACCCACATTAATTTAATGGGGAACATGTAGACAGTGTTACCAACCTGCCGCCACACACTATACATCAGGAGCTGGGAAAAGGTCATCCAGTGACCATATGAAGCTATACTGACTGAGAACTTCCCTCCCCACCCCCGCTTTATAAGGTATAAGGTATTAGTCAGTGTCTTTTTAAGATAAGAAAATAAAACAGGATTTTTTTAATTAAGTTAAAACAAGATTCACTCACAGCTGCCCCAACTGCCCAGAGGCGTCCCTAGGGGGGGACCAGAGGGGGCCCTGACCCCCCCAACATAATGCTGTGCCCCACCATGTGCCCCCCCCAAAAAAAATAAAAAAATTTGCAATTTTTGTATTTTGCTCCCCGAGAGGGAGAGCGTCCCCAGTCAGCTCTGCGGGGGATTCCTCCCCCTCCCTGTGCTCGCCGACACTGCATAATGCGAGTGCTCACACAACCAGATATTCTAGCCTGGGCCGTGTTTAAGTGTGTGCACTGCAGACTGCAGTACACTGAAATCACTGAACTACATTATCTCCATCCCTTCTCTCCCCCCCCATCTGTCTCCCTCCCCCTCTCCTGTTCTTTCAAAACATTCACAATTTACTTTCACTTTCAGTTAGGCAGATAATATACGGTGCAAATTTCTTTCCTACATCCACAGATTGCAGGAAAGAAACTTGCATGATTCCCCCATCAACAGACAGTGGTGACAGGGGAATATCCCTCCTGCCCAGCAATTATATTCTCCCGACAAACAGTGATTATCACCAGTGGCTATACAGCAACCACTAGTGATAATTATAAGAGAATCCGCTCATTAATGGTTCAAATCTCAGCCAGTTTCTGCTGAACCAGCTGAGATTTAAACTGTCTATGGCTGGTCTTAGCTCTTAGGCAGCCCATACATTGATTAGCACTGTGGAGTGTCGGCTTCCTGGCGTGATCGGGCATGTGGGATTTCAAACACACCCGAGCCCATCTCTATTGGTTGTAGACAGTTGAGCTCCCTGCAGATTGCTTAGCAGCAGTGGACCCTTCTCTGACATGCTGATCGGGATGCAATCCAGGTGATGCTCTTAGTCAAATCCTAGTCATAAATATCAGTGATTTTATTGATCAAAGCCCACACTTTACAGGCATAGAGCCCACATGGCTGCTGATCATACGGTTGATTATATTTATGTGGTTGTACTCTTGATGCTAATAAATACTGTGTTTATTAGATCTGACTGGGAGCATCACCTGGATCACATGCCAATCAGCATGTCAACAGAGAAGGTTATACAGCATTACTGCTGCTAGGTGACCAGCTGGGGGCTCGGCTCTCTATAACCAATAGTGCCAGCCTTCCCCTGCATGCACCCATAATGTCACCAGCACTAGGTCCTAATAGACTGCCGCCGCTGCCAAGGAGACATATGCCAGACCAGCGCTGTAAATAGCAGGGACAGGACAGCTGGGGATCCCCACTGTGGCAGAACACCAGGGCCCGCTGGCAAGATAACCTTTGCAACCCTGATAGTTCTCCCACTGCTTTGGACCCTTATATTTTCTTGGTGTGCTGGTGACATATATCTCTTGTTTTCTGCCACCCTAGTATAGTAGGAAGGGAGCTCACTGCAGAACATGTGAAAGGGCCCGTTGTGGGATCGTAGTAAAGGGCCCCAGGAGATATATATATATATATATATATATATATATATATATATAATTGCATTTTATAGTTGGCCCCCCTACTTTTGTCCCTGTCCCCCCATGTGCCCCCCCTAAATATGAAAGCTGGAGACGCCACTGCAACTGCCCCCTACCCTTTGTGATGATCAGTAGGAGGAGAAAAATGTAGTGTGTCACTGTGGAAGGTTGGGGGCACGGTGTGTGCTGGGGGCTCTCTGGGGGCCTAGGGAAATGCTGGAGGTTAGGTTATCTGAAGCTAGCTGGAGAACCTTCAGGGAGCTAGGTGGAGCACAGTGATAGCTGAACGGAGGACATATTCCAATCCCTTGCCCCCACTTACTTCAGACCTGCTATTACTGGTGCTGCCGGGAAGGGAAACGTTTTCCCCTCCCCAGTGATGTGACTGGTCACATCACAGGGGAGAGGAAGTACAGGGCATTCACTCCTCAGCAGGTTTCCATACTGATGGTAGGTCAAATGCTGCTTTGTACCAATGGAGGCATTGATCTACAATGTCTCTTTGTGATGTCTAGTAGAGTAGCACCCAACTGCCACTCTGCAGTCCTAACAAAAGGTAGTAGACACTGCAGCCCTTCACATGAAAACACAGCACAGTTTTCTTCAGTTTATGACCTTGTGTCAACCAGAATTTGGGGGGGTGGTTGTCAATGGGAAAAGAAGGCTTGGACAGCAAAATACTAAACTGTCAGCAGTTCTAACCTTTCCTCATTCTACAATAAATGTCAATTAACTATCTAAAAATGCTATTCATGAAACACTGCAACTATTTAAAAATATAAACGCACATTAAATTCACCTCTGCTTAAGTCTATATATATATTTTCACTGAATTTATTGGTATGCTGTAGTCTCTTGTCACATGATTCTGTGGTGTGCAGCCTCCATCTCATACACTGGCATAACTATAGCCATAGCAGCCATATGAAATAAATGAACATTGTGTGAAGATAATACAAATCCAGTTTTGTAGCATAATATTGGAGAGGATGCAGTTCATACTTACCATGAATCCCTACGCAGTCTGCAGTTATGAAAAGCTGATGTCAGGCATACAGGAGTCCTCAGGATCATCAATAGTCATAACCTTCCTTCACTTTATCTGTGCAGCAAGCAGCATGTGTTTAGCTGCTGCAAATGCTTCTGGGTATCGAAATATTAAGAACTGATAGCACTACTGCTGCTAAATGACAGATCCCCGACAGCTATTGTTTGTCAACAAACCAGGAAATCTGTCATTTAGAGCCGGTTCACACAGGGGCAACACGACTTCCAGCACGACTTTGGAAGGCAACTTGGAAACGACTTGAGTATGAATCATCAGGCAACTTCAAGTTGCCTCCAGGACAGTACAAGGCAACTTCAAGTCGCCTTCAGGACAGGAGGCTTTTCAGTGGCCAATCAAACAACAATCAGCTCTGTGGAAGGGAGGGGGAGGGGTTTGCCTGAGAAATGTATGTTATCTTCCTGTATTGTTGCTTCAGTTAAGACAGTGATCAGACTTCTGAGGCAACTTCTATTGAAATCAATGGGTACAAGTTGCCTAGAAGTAGGATTGAAGTAGTACAGGAACCTTTTCTGAAGTCGGAGCTACTGCAGTAGTGTGTATTAAGACGGCTCCATTCACTTCCATTGATTTTCTCAACCACACGACTTGGGACGACTTGGGGCAAGTCGGATCCCAGGTCGCCCCTGTGTGAACCGGCTCTTACAGGTGGTAGCATTATTACCAGTATAAATGGCAGATCCCTGAAGGTTTGTTTGTAAACAAAAGGATCCAGGATTGTGAGTGATGTCATTGACCAAATTCCTAACACTCCCTGCACAGAGGAGGTAATCTTCACTACTCTAAAATTCTTTAAAACAGTCCAAAAGCCCAAATGGCTGCTTGGAAATGTATTTTAAATCACGTTGTCCTCTCCTAATTCCCAAACTATTCACACTCTATAACCATGTAGCACCCCATAGTGTGACTAGAGTGCTAATGGTAGGATTCTTGTTAGTGTAGGAAAATGTGTTTTTCTGGGTCAGGGTTGAGTGACTCAGGCAGGCTGGATTACTCAGCAACAGCATCTCTGGTGACTCCCCCTGTTTACTGAAAGCTTGGAGAAGATTCCAGAAGAAGTTGGGAGGAGCTAGCTGGAGTGTCCTGGGGGCCCTGACCAGGGCTGGACTGGGACAAAAATGTGGCCCTGGACTTCATCCAGACTGGCCCACTTTGACAGGTCTCTCCCATGACGGCCGGACAACTGCTGCACCCCCCCTCACCGCCCGGCCACCCCCCCTCTCCCCCTTTACTAGCCACTAGCCATTCTACTTTATTAGAGTAGAACGGCTGGTACTGGTACTCTTATAGGCAGTACCAGTGGGGAAGCTAGACATTATTTCACCCGGGGCAAAAAATCAGTTTGGTGCCCCCCTTATGGGACAAGATTAGGCAGAAGTGAGAAACTCCCAGGCTATAGCTGTTCAGTCAGCTGTCTGTCCCCTCCCCCATGCTCCTCTGTCGTCCCCCCTGCTCCTCTGCTCCTCCCCCTGCTTCTCTGTTCCACCCAGGTGAGCGCTGCGGGAAGGGAGAGAGAGGAGCGGAGGGGGCGGCGGTCTGCTGTCACTGAGCCATCGGCCCACCGGGAAACTCCCTGTAGTCCCAATGGCCAGTCCCTGTAGTCCCAATGGCCAGTCCATCCCTGGCCCTGACCAATCCCCAACAGATGGATTGGCAGGGGGAAGGCCCCCTCAAATAATCAGGGTCAGCCCAGCTGGAGCAGTGGAGTTCAGGTAGAGGATGGAAATTAAGTGTTGCCTATCGGAGGCCTTTGGGAGTAGCCCCCCCCTGTCTGGGGGGAGAACTCGGACCTGGGCTCGGGTGCAGAAGGGACCCTTTCTCATGACACATGGAGAGATCCTGACCAAGAAGAGGACAGCAGAAGGAAACTGCCAGGCAAATCTCCAGGGAGGAAAACAGCCAAGGGGGCTGGTGAGTATTGCAGTCAGAGGACCAAGAGGCATGCCTGAAGGGACTGGGTGCAAGCAGTCTGGGATGGATGCAGAGTCAGTCTGGGAGGACTGTGGAGATGTAGCCAGGAGGGCTAGTGAAAGGGGCAGCTACAGCCAGGCAGGCTGACAGTGCCTGAAGAGGTGGTACTTGGAGCAGTAGCCACAGGAATAGGATAGCTAAGCACTATAGACCTCTCTTTTTGCTACACTACCAAAATGGGCCCGCGGTCCCTGCCTGCAAAGGGCATTCACTTGGATTTGACTGAGCCTATGTTTGTTTAAACTGTCAGTGCTAGCTGGTCTTGGGAGTTGTAGTTCTAAAAGCAAATCTGTGCTGGAGGTAGAAGAGGAGAAGTGTGTGTGTATACTGGATGTATATAGTTGTATAGTGTCCCTGAAGATTTCTTTGTTAATCAAGTAGCAGTCAATCAACAAAGTTGCATTGACTGCTTCTTGTCTCCAGAGTGAGTGGAAAATGTATGTGCCTGGCTGAGCAGGGTGGGGGATACCCATGTTCACCAGCAGCTTCTGCGTGGGTAGCACTACAACCATATCCTCCAGGACCACCAGTTCCAAGAAGAGATGTTATATTCTAACATGTCCCTGATACTGAAACCGGATAAGGATTATATCCTACCACAGGATTACTGCCCTACCTCAAATCGTTCAGCAAAATTCTTTCCAGAATTCTGGCCCCTATTATCTCCTCATCACGTGTTTTATGGCAAATCTCAGACAACAGAAGACGAACTGTAAATACAATCCACGATGCCAATCACTCCTTCAAAAGATTTCTTATGCATAGTTTGAATGTTCAAAAAGATTTTAATATTGTTTTAACAGAATTTAAACTAGGTACGTATGCAGATGATATACTGTAGACATGTGCAGACTGGAATATTTAGTTTCGTTTTTTCGTTTTCGTTTGGAAAATACATTTATTTAGTTACTCCCGAAAATCGTTTTGATTTATTTCGTTTTTCGTTGGGGAATGGCTTTCGTCCGAAAATCCAATAATACTTGGTTTCTGTCGAATAGTCAAAAGAATATTCGACGGAACGTCGAATCTTTGTTGGTTTCTGTCTAATGGAGGAAAAAATATTCGACGGAACGTCGAATCTTTACGCCGAATCGTACATTTCCGTTCGAATATTCTGCCTACAAGAATTCTAATGTTGTATGACTAGTAATAATGTTGAATCTATTCTCTATAATGTCGAATCTATTTTCTCATAAATCGAAATCTTTTCTCTGTAATGTCGAATCTATTATTTCTATAGTGTCGAATCTTTTCTCTATAATGTCAAATCTTTTCCCTATAATGTCGAATCTCTCTATATCGAATTTTTACCGCAACGAAAACGAAAATAAAGCATTTTTTATGTCGGATCTTTCGGTTTTCGTTTCTTGCACTTTCGTTATCGTTTGTTAAAACGATAACGAAAAAAACAGATTTTCGGACGAAAATGCATTCTAACCAAAACAAATGCACATGTCTAATATACTGCTGTTTATTTCACAGCAGCTAATTCCCTTCTCAATCTGCTATCGCTCCTGGATGCCTGCAATGAGGCCTCAGGCCTAAACATTAGCTTTGCTAAATCCATTGCCATGCCTATAAACATCCCATGCCCAGCGTGTAAATTACTGGAAGCTGATTTTTTTTTTTGTGTAATGCCTAACAAATTACCACACCTTGGGGTAGTCCTCATCGATCATTCTCATCTCTTTATTACAATAATTATGTACATATAAGAAATTGACACATTTGCTCAAAGACTGGTCCTTTTACACCCTCACACTTTTGGGTCAGATTATGGCCATCAAGTTGATGATTGTCCCACAGATTTTGCATCTTTTTAAAACCCTGCTCCTCTACATACCTCATAAAGCCATCAGTAAATTTCAATCCCAAATTAACCACTTTGTCTAGTTAATCAGAAAACCCAGGACATATTCACCTTTGTAGATTTCAACAATAAGGGGGTTTGGGTCTTTACTAACTAGCCTCCCAACTATCACAAATGCTCCAATGATAAACTAATTGGACCTATAGGTGGGGTTTAAAAAAAGAAAGGCCCTTCTAACTACTGGGGGTTCTGTGGGGATCTTGGTTATGGCCAGAGTCTTGACCTCATATAACTCCTTGGTAACGTTTGCTTTGTAACTCTGGTTCATGTATCACTCCAAATTTAGTCTGACCACTCCCCCCCCCATGGCTCCCCTATGCACATTCTTGGAGAATGCTGATTTTCCCCCAGCTTTTTTACTCTGAGCACAATTTGATTGATTGATTGATTGATTGATTGATTTTTGAGCTTAGTTAGGCGCCAAATGCCCACTGTGAAGTGAGCGTCTAAGCGTCTTAGTGAATAGACAATTCACTAAGTTTTGCCATTTTTTTTCGAATGGCAGATACATTTATTTCATTGAATCTCCTCAAATTTCCAGCCAATAATTATTGCTAGTGGCTAGAGCCGCCAGCAGTAAGCGCAGGTAAAAAATCATGCACACTGGTTGTACCCAAGTTGATTGATTTACTAACAATCACAGCATGCGTGATGAATAGGTTATTCAGGTAGGTAGATACTATGCTTTTACATTAAATGACTAAAATTTGAATTTAGGTTTAATGTCACGTTAACATTATATTCCTAAAGATTGACAAGCTGCCACATTAAAACATATTTTCTGCAGCTACCCAATTGCCCAAACCCTCTGGAGAAGGGTGGGAAACCTTATCCAATCAGTTGACTAACATCATGTCAGATCCCTCTTTGGCCCACAACATATTATTTGTCCCACATCTAACTGGGGTTCTGTATACCCTCTTAGGAACTGCACAATGGGCCATAGCTTACCAATGGAAATAACGTAGCCCCCCCTTGGCACAAATTATCACTAGTGTTGATTCAATTCCTCTCATGAAACCAGTCTACCACCTTTTACATGACCTCCTTCCAAAATAGCAAGTCAAATGGGAACCTTGGCTAACTCATAGGCATTGCCTGTAATGCCCCGTACACACGATCGGAATTTCCGTTGTGATAAAATCAGACAGATTTTGCTGATGGAATTCCATTCAAGCTGTCTTGCATACACACTGTCACACCAAATTCCGACCACCTAAAACGCGGTGACATACAACACTTCGACAAGCCGAGAAAAATGAAGTTCAATGCTTCTGAGCATGCATGTTTTTTTCTCCGTCGGAGTTCCATACAGACGAACGGAATTTCATTGGAAAAAAAGAGAACATGTTCTCTTTCTAAGTCCATTGGAATTTCCAATGGAAAAACTCAGATGGGGCACACACACGGTCGGAATATCCGATGAAAAAATTCCATCTGACTTTTTCCATCCGAAATTTTGATCGTGTGTACAAGGCATTAGGCTGCTTTTACAAATACGTACAGTGGGGATCGAAAGTTTGGGCACCCCAGGTAAAAATTTGTATTAATGTGCATAACGAAGCCAAGGAAAGATGGAGAAATCTCCAAAAGGCATCAAATTACAGATTAGACATTATTATAATATGTCAAAAAAGTTAGATTTTATTTCCATCATTTACACTTTCAAAATTACAGAAAACAAAAAAATGGCGTCTGCAAAAGTTTGGGCACCCTGCAGAGTTAATATCTTGTACTGCCCCCTTTGGCAAGTATCACAGCTTGTAAACGCTTTTTGTAGCCAGCCAAGAGTCTTTCAGTTCTTGTTTGAGGTATCTTTGCCCATTCTTCCTTACAAAAGTCTTCCAGTTCTTTAAGATTTCTGGGCTGTCTGTCACCCACTGCTCTTTTAAGGTCTATCCATAGATTTTCAATTATGTTGAGGTCAGGAGATTGTGAAGGCCATGGCAAAACCTTCAGTTTACGCCTCTTGATGTAATCCCCTGTGGATTTTGAGGTGTGTTTAGGATCATTATCCATTTGTAGAAGCCATCCTCTCTTTAACTTCAGCTTTTTCACAGATGGCATCAAGTTACAATCCAAAATTTGCTGAAATTTTATTGAATCCATTTTTCCTTCTACTCGTGAAACGTTCCCTGTGCCACTGGCTGCAATACAACCCCAAAGCATGATTGATCCACCCCCATGCTTAACAGTTGGACAGAGGTTCTTTTCATTAAATTCTGTGCCCTTTCTTCTCCAAACGTACCTTTGCTCATTCCGGCCAAAAAGTTCTATTTTAACCTTATCGGTCCACAGAACTTGTTACCAAAATGCATCAGGCTTGTCTATATGTTCATTTGCAAAGTTCAAATGCTGATTTTTGTGGTGAGGACGTAGAAGAGGTTTTCTTCTGATGACTCTTCCATGAAGACCATAGTATATCTTTATAGTGGAATAGTGTACCACAACTCCAGTGTCTGTCAGATCTTTCTGGAGGGATCGTGCAGTCAAACGTGGGTTTTGAATTGCTTTTCTCACAATCCTGCGAGCTGTTTTGTCTGATATTTTTCTTGGTCTTCCAGATCTTGCTTTAACTTCCACTGTTCCTGATGACTGCCATTTCTTAATTACATTCCGAACAGAGGATATTGACATCTGAAAACGCTTTGCTATCTTCTTATAACCTTCTCCAGCTTTTTGAGCGTCAACTATTTTCAGTTTCCGTTTTCTAGACAACTGCTTAGAAGATCCCATGGTGCTGATTGTTGGGGGAAGGTCAGATGAGTCTGGGCATTTAAAACCTTTGAGATTGACATCACCTGGTCTTCCCAGACGATGATTGAGAACAATCCATGACACTGGTAGGTCTCAGCTTTGCAAAGGGGGCAGTGCATGCTATAAATTCTGCAGGGTGCCCAAACTTTTGCAGACGCCATTTTTTTGCTTTCTGTAATTTTGAAAGTGTAAATGATGGAAATAAAATCTAACTTTTTTAGACATATCATAAGAATGTCTAATCTGTAATTTGATGCTTTTTGGAGATTTCTTCATTTTTCCTTGGCTTTGTTATGCACATTAAAGCGGAGGTTCACCCAAATAACAACATGTACATAAGATCATATTCTTTATGGCTATTTTCCACCCGGCCTCCGGGTACTCACTCCCACGGGAGTAGGTGTTTCTATGCTGTGCTGCAATGTCATCTGGGACTTCGCCCAGATGATTGACGTCCTTGAGAAAAAGTTCCCCCCTGGCGGATAAGGCCCCCCCTATTGCATAGGCGCGTCACGAGTCACGGAGTTTCTGAAAGTAGCCGAACTGCGAGTCAGCTCTATACGGTGCCTGCGCAGTCAGCTCTACACGGCTCCTAGTCGGTGCGCAGGCGCTGTGTAGAGCTGACTCGTTCGGCTACTTTTGGAAACTCCGTGACTCGTGATGCGCCTACGCAATAGGGGGAGGGGGCCTTATCCGAGGGGGGGACATTTTTCTCAAGGACGTCAATCATCTGGGCGAAGTCCCAGATGACATTGCGGCACAGCATAGAAACGCCTACACAGAGTACACAGAAGCCGGGTGGAAAATAGCCATAATAAGGTATGTACAGCTAAAAAAAAAAGGGGCATACTGTACATGGAAGTATAAAGAATATGATCTTATATACATGTTATTTGGGTGAACCTCCGCTTTAATACAAATTTTTACCTGGGGTGCCCAAACTTTCGATCCCCACTGTATATTGCTCTTGACTGTGTCATGGTCTTACCTCTCTCCTGTCTCCTTCGTTTGACATGTGCTGGCGGCCATCTTGGTTTCTAGGTCTCTTGTAGCCTCCCACCCTGCGGCTCCTCCTTCCCACTGGGAGGAGCTGGATACCTGGCTCACATATATAGGAGGTCTGTGACTTCAGTTCCTTGCTTGGTCCTCCTGTGTGCACATGCTTCTAAGACTGCTGCTGCTTCTGGTTCCGATCCTGGCTTCGTCTGACTTCTCTGCTGGTTCCTGATCCTGGCTTCGTCTGACTTCCCTGCTGGTTCCTGATCCTGGCTTCGTCTGACTACTCTTCTGGTTCCTGACCTCTGGTTTCACCATCCGTTGGACTTTTGCTTTACAGCTTGATTTTCAATAAAGCCTTCTTATTTTCACTTATCTCTTGTTGTACGTCTGGTTCATGGTTCCGTAACATTAGGACCAAGCCATGAATTTTGACGGTACAGAGCCATCCTCGCTACCCACGCTGGTTGCCAGACTTGATCAGCTGGAGTCCCTGTTGGGTCAGTTCGCCGTGGCGTTGCAAACCCTGCTTGAACGCACGGTTCATGTCGCTCCCGTTGCCGATGGGTCGGTTGTCGCTCCTGGGCCCGCTCCTACTGCCGCTCCGGTTGTTGCGCCAGAGTCTACCCCGACACCTGATGTTGCGCCTGCGGTGTTTCGGGGTATGTCCGGTTCTGCCCCCCTTCCACAGCGATTTGGGGGAGAGCCAACTCAGTGCCGAGGTTTCCTTAACCAAGTGGGCATTTATTTCGAGTTGCTGCCACATGCCTTTCCCACTGAGAGATCAAAGGTGGGGTTCTTGATCTCGCTGCTCTCTGACAAGGCCTTGTCCTGGGCCAGTCCTTTATGGGAGAACAACAATCCGGTGGTTGCCGAGTTTTCCGGTTTTGTTGCTTCTCTTCGGAAGGTATTCGATGTGCCGGCTCGCGCCGCCTCTGCTGCGAAGCTCCTTATGTCCGTCAGACAGGGTTCACGATCCGTAGCCGAATACGCCATTGAGTTTCGTACCCTGGCAGCAGAGGTAGGTTGGAATAATGAGGCCCTGGTCGCTGCTTTCTCTCATGGTCTCTCGGATGCCTTGAAGGATGAGGTTGCAGCTAAGGACCTACCAGTGGAGCTCGAGGCTCTTATTTCTTTCCTGATTTTGATTGACACCAGACTCAGGGAGAGACCTTCCTTTAAGGAGTGCCTGCGGAGGCCTCCTAACAGTTTGGCGCCTAAGTTTGCTGTCCCACCCGTGCCTCCCTCTCCTCCCACGCCTCCTGGGGTTGACTTGTCTGGGGGTGAACCCTCGCAGCTGGGGTTTGCTCGCTTGTCCGAGGGGGAGAGGGTACTCCGGAGACGCGAGGGCCGATGCATGTACTGTGGTCTCGATGGGCATTTTCGGTTGGCATGTCCGAACCGTCCGGGAAACGCTCGCACCTGAGATCCTGTCGGGGGCAGATCTTGGGTGGAGTCTCCTCGTCCCCGGTTTCCCGTGTTGATAAACCACTGATCACTGTTGTCCTCTCCTGGGTCGGGGGCTCGGTGACGACCCAGGCGTTGGTGGACTCTGGTGCTGGTGGTTTTTTCATTGATAGTGAGTTCGCTGCCGCCAATTCCATTCCTCTACAGGCTCGAGGTTCCCCGCTGGCTCTAGAGGCGATAGACGGCAGACCCCTCCAACCGTCACACGTGACTCATGAGACCCTTCCAGTGGGGGTAGCCATTGGTGCCGCTCACAGTGAGTCGGTCTGCTTCCAAGTTATTTCGTCTCCACACTACTCGGTGGTCTTGGGGTACCCCTGGCTCCAGAAGCATAATCCGACTTTTGACTGGAGATCGGCCGAGATCCTCTCATGGTCACCACAGTGTGGGGCTAAGTGCATCCATGGGCCTGTCAAGTTGCTGTGTACTTCCTCGGACTCTCTGTTGCCTCCTGAATACGAGCAGTACCGGGATGTATTCGATAAGGTACGCGCAGTTGCCCTACCTCCGCACCGCCCATATGATTGTGCCATTGAGTTACAACCTGGTGCCGTTCCTCCTCGCGGCAAGGTCTATCCACTGTCGGTTGCGGAGAATGAGGCCATGGAGGAGTACGTGATGGAGGCGCTGTCCCGTGGTCACATTCGCAAATCCTCGTCCCCGGCAGGGGCTGGATTTTTCTTTGTGAAAAAGAAGGGCGGTGAGTTGAGGCCTTGCATCGATTACAGGGGTCTCAATCGCATCACGATCAAGAACGCTTACCCGATACCCTTGATTTCCGAGCTGTTCGATCGCCTTAAAGGGGCCACGGTCTTTACCAAACTCGACCTGAGGGCGGCATATAACCTGGTAAGGATCAAGGCGGGCGATGAGTGGAAGACCGCCTTTAACACCAGGACCGGTCATTATGAATCCTTGGTTATGCCCTTTGGGTTGTGCAATGCGCCCGCAGTCTTTCAGGAATTCATCAACGATGTTTTCCGTGACCTGTTGCAGCAGTGTGTGGTGGTCTATTTGGATGACATCTTGGTATATTCTGAATCCAGGGAGGCCCACATTCTGGATGTCAAACGAGTGTTGCAACGGTTACGAGAGAACAAGCTGTTCGGTAAGCTTGAGAAATGCGAATTTCACCGATCCCAGGTAACCTTCCTAGGTTACATCATTTCCGCTGAGGGGTTCTCCATGGATCCTGAGAAGGTTTCGGCTGTCTTACAGTGGCCTCAGCCCAGTGGTCTTCGTTCCTTGCAGCGTTTTTTGGGCTTCGCCAATTATTATCGGAAGTTCATCAGGGACTTCTCCATGCTGGCCAAGCCTCTCACGGATCTGACCAGGAAGGGCAGTAATTCCCAGGTCTGGCCGCTCGAGGCCATCCGGGCTTTTGAGGCCCTAAAATCCGCCTTTGTGTCAGCTCCGATTCTGTCTCATCCCAACCCTGGGTTGCCCTTTGTCCTCGAGGTGGACGCGTCCGAGACGGGAGTAGGCGCCCTTCTGTCTCAGCGTAGGACACCAGAGGGTCCGCTGCTTCCTTGTGGGTTTTACTCCCGGAAACTGTCATCCGCGGAGTGCAACTATCAGATTGGTGACAGGGAGTTATTGGCCATAGTGCAGGCTCTCAAAGAGTGGAGGCACTTGCTCGAGGGCTCGGTGGTTCCGGTTCTCATCCTGACGGACCACAAGAATCTGACCTACCTTTCTGAGGCCAAGAGATTGACACCACGTCAGGCCAGATGGGCTCTGTTCTTGTCACGTTTTAATTACGTGGTCTCCTACCTACCTGGTTCCAAGAACATCAGGGCGGATGCCTTATCACGGCAGTACTCCGAGCTGTCCAGGGAGGAATCTATACCGACTTCGGTCATACCTCCGAATCAGATCCTGGCCGCCATTCGCACCAGCCTGACCTCTCCCCTTGGTGAGCAGATTTTGGCGGCTCAGTCTGGTGCTCCCTCTGGGACACCCAACGGCAGATGTTTTGTGCCTGAGGAGTTGCGCACTCGGTTGTTGCGAACCTACCATAACTCCAAGACCGCGGGGCATCCTGGTAAGAATCAGCTGTCCTGGGCTGTTTCACGTCTGTTCTGGTGGCCTTCCCTACGTTCCGACATCGCCGCATATGTAGCGGCATGCTCTGTTTGTGCCCAAAGTAAGTCCCCTCGGCACCTTCCGTTGGGCCTGCTGCAACCCATAGCCACCGGGGAGCGCCCATGGTCACACCTGGGGATGGATTTCATTGTGGACCTCCCTGCATCCCGAGGCCATACGGTCATTCTCATGATTGTGGATCGGTTTTCCAAAATGTGCCACTGTATTCCTCTCAAGAAGTTACCCTCTGCACAAGAGTTGGCCACGATTTTTGCCCGGGAGGTCTTCCGGTTGCACGGTTTGCCCAAAGAGATAGTGTCGGATCGGGGGAGTCAGTTTGTGTCCAGGTTCTGGCGCGCCTTTTGCTCCCAGTTGGGGATTCATCTCTCCTTCTCCTCGGCCTACCACCCTCAGTCCAATGGGGCCGCAGAACGATCCAATCAGGCCTTGGAGCAATTCCTTCGTTGCTATGTCTCCGATCACCAGGACAATTGGGTTGACCTCCTGCCTTGGGCTGAGTTTGCCAGGAACACGGCTGTGAACTCTTCCTCTGGGACGTCTCCCTTCATGGCCAATTATGGGTTCCAACCTGCCGTGTTACCGGAGGCATTCTCTCCCCAGGATATTCCGGCTGTGGAGGATCACCTTTCTGCTCTACGTGCTTCTTGGGTACAGATCCAGAGGTCCCTTGAGGTCTCTGCGCAGCGCCAGAAACTCCAGGCTGATCGCAGACGAGCGCCTGCTCCTTCCTACCAGGTCGGAGACCGTGTATGGTTGTCCACCCGCAACCTCAACCTTCGAGTGCCCACTCCCAAGCTGGCTCCTCGCTTTGTTGGTCCCTTCCGAGTGCTTCGCAGGGTAAACCCGGTAGCCTATGCCCTTGCGCTTCCACCTGGCATGCGGATCTCCAACGTGTTTCATGTCTCCCTGTTGAAGCCACTGGTGTGCAATCGCTTCACTTCCTCGGTTCCTCGGCCTCGTCCGGTCCAAGTGGGCAATCACGAGGAGTATGAGGTGAGCAATGTCCTGGACTCACGCCTGGTTCGCGGTCGGGTGCAGTTTTTGGTCCACTGGCGTGGTTATGGTCCTGAGGAGCGTTCCTGGGTTCCCTCCGCAGATGTCCATGCTCCTGCCTTGCTCCGAGCCTTCCACGCACGCTTCCCTCAGAAACCGTTTTTTGCACCGCGGAGGAGGGGCCCTTGAGGGGGAGGTACTGTCATGGTCTTACCTCTCTCCTGTCTCCTTCGTTTGACATGTGCTGGCGGCCATCTTGGTTTCTAGGTCTCTTGTAGCCTCCCACCCTGCGGCTCCTCCTTCCCACTGGGAGGAGCTGGATACCTGGCTCACATATATAGGAGGTCTGTGACTTCAGTTCCTTGCTTGGTCCTCCTGTGTGCACATGCTTCTAAGACTGCTGCTGCTTCTGGTTCCGATCCTGGCTTCGTCTGACTTCTCTGCTGGTTCCTGATCCTGGCTTCGTCTGACTTCCCTGCTGGTTCCTGATCCTGGCTTCGTCTGACTACTCTTCTGGTTCCTGACCTCTGGTTTCACCATCCGTTGGACTTTTGCTTTACAGCTTGATTTTCAATAAAGCCTTCTTATTTTCACTTATCTCTTGTTGTACGTCTGGTTCATGGTTCCGTAACAGACTGGTACACATGATCAACATCGTTCCCAAACTGCAATTTGTCCTTGCCCTTTCTGTTACCACCCAGTAATTGTACTTGTTCTGTGCTATTTACCCTTTAGGGTTTTGTACCATTTATACTAAACAAAACGGTAAACCCGCTGGCCCACATTTTTCAGGTGCACATTAAGGGGATTTTCGAAAATTTAGATTTCAGCAATCATGGGAGTTTAACTAACAAGACAAGATAAAGGCAAGATGAAAACCAGAGCCACTCAGTAGGCAGGTAGGCAGTATCCCCTAACTTAATTGAAATGACTCATATCTGACTGAAGTGTACCTAGCATTGTGGTAAAAGATAATAATCTATAAACCATTTTGGTTACAGAAAGCCTAATCTTCATTATGTTTGAAATGCACAACAATCAAAGCAAATAATACCTCTCATCAAAACTTTCCAGAGGAAAAAATAATCTATATAGTCCGTAGGCTGAAATTATTACTAATTATGTTGTTGTTATTCTTTTCTAACCTTTCAGTAATGTTACATAAAAAGATTACCTAATATATTTCAGTGGGAAGCAAAGCATGGCAAATGAAAAGAAAGAAAGTAGATATTTGTCACAATAGTTTGGCTTCCAACAGGCTTCATTATGATTAGAAATTCATTACCGTTGATATATTGCACACAGCTGTGAGAATATAAAGCTTTTCAGATTATCCATGCTGTAAACGTGATACTAACAAAAGCCTCTTGTGTGGACACCTGGTGCACATCACAGATCAACATGTCAGGTACACAACAGCTGTAGGGTGACTTTGCACTAATCTTACGGTTGCCCCAAAACTGGTAGCCAGGAAGAGAAGTGTAACCTTCACTTAATTTACAACCTTCTAATGTTGCAAGGTATCACTGTGACATTCACACATGTTCTTTTGTGTCGTGATTGCTTGCTGGGCCATGAAGCCTTATTTTAGGAAAAAAACATGTTTTTCACAACACTGAGATCAGCCATGCTCTACTTCTGAAATTCAGTTGCCCACACTACAAAGATAATGCCCTTTACATAGAACACCATTAATATTGTATCAATACTGTATTGTACTGTAGGAATTGGTGCAGGGTTAAAGTTTATCTAAAACTAAAACATTTTTTGAATTATGAATATGTGGGCAGGGGTACCTCTTGCTCATCAATGCCAGGGACCCGCCGGTCATGTAATAATCAAACATTATAGCTTACCCTGCTTAGAGATGAGCCCTACACTGTGCAGTAAAAAATGTTCCTTTGTGAAGTGTTGTCTTATGTCACTACACACACTTCCCTTGCTGTACACTGCATGTAGGAGGGACACTGCAGAGCCCATACCAGTCCAGTGTACCTTTGCCACCTCACTCTGTTTGACAGAATGGGGTTCCGCCCTGCACCTAGCGTGGACCTCATGCGTGTACTTGCTTAGATCCTTCTCTCCTGTACCATGCAGCCAGGCACACAAGATCTCCTTAATGCGGGTTTGGTCCCGCTTGCTTTGGGAAACTGACTGCTAAAAAAAGAGAGCCAGATTACTGACTCCCTTGCTACCAGAGGACCTGTCACTTACTCCAGGTACCATGCTTCACAACTGGCTTCAATATACTTGTCACTGTTCTGGTCACCCATAGCAACTGTATTCCTCCTCCTTGTCTTGCAAAGTAGACCTTCCGTAGTGGCTTTGCTTCATACCCTATGTGTTTTTTACTGACCCTGTTCTTTCATACACCAGAAACCATCATGCACCCCTTTAAATTACTTTAGACCAGGCCTAAAACATTCAATGCACTTTTACTGAACATTTGTGGCAAAGTCCAACAAGTTCATTCCACGCAACATTCCCTATCTAATTCAACTAGGCTGCCCAGGAACACCTTAACAAGGTAGTAGTCCATTAGTGTCATCCTCCAAGGTTTGTCAGTTCTCCAGACTCCCGGTATCTTCCGACGAACTACATGGCGCAGCAGTCTTACTCACTGCTTAATGTTAGTACAGCGTCTCCAGGAACAGGGATGAGAGAGCCCCCTAGAACCCCGCCTTACCCGTTTTTATACTACAGGGTGAATAGGCAGGGTCCAAAAGCCCGGGAACAGAGGTGTAGAACATTGACCCCTTCCCCAGCCTTGGCCAGCCAACTACCTAACTAACATACTGTCTGCAACCTGCCTTATGGAAATCTTGGAAATTAAAATCTTTTTCTTGCTGTCTGTGTACCACTGAGTAGAAATGTCAATACTACCTGTCTTAAAGTGATTGTAAACCCATGATTTCATCTTCTCGGTTTCCTTGCCAGCGCTCCTGGCTCTTCCTCCCTGTTGAGTACAGACCATAGCAAGCCATAGACACACAGAGCACAACTCGACCCCTCACTGGCCATGATTGACAGCATCAAAGTATCTGAGCCTCTGAGGAGGGAGAGTGCCGAAAAGGTGCTACTTCCATACACATTGCTGGATTGAGATCGGTTTAGGTAGGTATGTGGGGTGGTAGCTGCACTCAGAAGGTTTTTTACCTTAATGCACAGAATGCATTAAAGTACAACTAAAGGCAAAACAGCTTGCTTTCATTTATTTATTTACTAGACAGTCTTGCAAAGATTCCAGATCCCAAAAACATTTAATCAGTGATATTGGCATCAGGGGCTTGATAGCTGCTGCTAATCTAGGACTGATTCATTTTGATAAACATCAGCCGGTCAGCGGAGTCTGTGGGCAGACATGCTTGTTTATCTGTCACAAAACCCTCTGCAGCACTGAATGCCCGTTCAGGACAATGGGGGTGCTGCATTCATGACAACGGGGTGCTGCATTCATGGCAATGGGGTGCTGCATTAATGGCAACAGAGATGCTGCATTTATGACAATGGTGGTGCTGCATTAATGACAATGGGGTGCTGCATTCATGGCAACAGGGGCAATGCATTCATGACAACAGGGGTGATGCATTCATGACAACGGGGGTGCTGCATTCATGACAACGGGGGTGCTGCATTCATGACAACGAGGGTGCTACATTCATGACAACGGGGGTGCTGCATTCATGGAAACGGTGGGACTGCAGATGGGCACTGGTTAGGCTGCATTGATGGGCACTGACCCTTATTTTGCTTCACAGTCCTTTATTTAAAATTTAAGATTTTTTCCTGAAACCTCTCTCTTAAAGTGAAGGTGCATCTTATACGCCGATAAATACGGTATATCCAAATAACACACCCAAGCTCATCTCTTCACCACACACAGCCACAAAGGCAAGAGAATTCTTGTTAAGCAGTGTATTAGTGCTCGAACGAACACACTTAGACCGAATTTTAATGGTTCAAAGAATGTCAGGCACAATGGTCAGCCCTCACGCATGTTCACTTCTAAAAATCTGTCCCTCTTTCAAAAAAGTTTGAACACCTCTGGCCTAAACTGTTTCCTTTCAGAAGGAGCGTCTGCAGTGCACTCTTTACTAGATCCATTAGTACTAACCAAAAAAAATCATGTAACCTCTATGGCCTTGTGTGGACCTGAACTCACATTTCAGCTTGCAACCTTTTTTATTTCTAAATGCCTCTTTTTATCCATTGTGTAAAAGAGCAGCAGGGTAAAAAAAAAAAGAAACCCTTAGGATACATATTAAATAAAAGCAGCAGCAGATGTGAACAGTAGCATGGGGATTAACTGAACAAATCATTTTCAGTTATGTATGTTCAGGTAATGATTTAATGTATTACAAGATTGACCATGGAAACATTTGAAGACGAATATTATGTAAATGTCTTCTTTTTTCTAGGTCATACAGTTCTTGCTGAAATGGCATTCAGCTGCTAAAAGACATTATAATAAAAAACACATACAACTTTTAAATTGCAAACAAGTGCTTTTTCTAGTCCATCCAGTTAATTCTTACTACTCTGTAATGACTAGAACATTGTCTTCACTCTCAATTTATCTCCTAATTCAATGTCAAATAGATTCCCTGTAGCTAAGGTGATGTTAAAGCTGAACTGCAGTGGTGGGTTCCCCTTACCACTGCAAGGGTTATTGCTCATTTTGCCTAAGTGATGATGAATATAGAGATATACTTACCTTAGGCCCTGTATACACAGGCAAGAATCTCATCAGGAAAAACCCGTTGTTTTCCCTGACGAGATTCTTGGCAAGAATCTCTTGCCGCCCGAGTGTACACACTCATCTTTTAAAAGAACCGCGGTTCTCTTGAAAGGCAAGAACGTGGTGACGACATCCCGTACGACGAGCATGCGCTCGTCACATTCAATGCCGTCGCCGCCATCTTGCTTCACCCTACCTATGCCGTTGAAGCTATCGCGCATGCGTCAAAGTAATTTTGAGCATGCGCGGGTTTCCACGGCGACAGGTAAGTATACACACTCTCGGATTTCTCGTCGGGAAACAGGCCGGCAAGAATCTCGACGAGAAAAAAGAGAGCCGGTTCTCTTATTTTCTCATCGAGATTCTGGCCAGATTTCCAGACGAGAAACCTGAAAGCCTCGTACACACCAACGGTTTTCTCGGCAAGAAGCAGTTTTCTTGCTGGTTTTTGCCGCGAAAACCGGTCGTGTGTACGAGGCTTCATTCCTCACTCCTGCAGGCTTCATTTGACCATTCGCCCAAAGCTTCTTTCTTTCGCTGCCCAACCAGTTGCAGCTCTCTGTCGCCATCCCATACAAAGCAGGACTGCCGATCGCCGAGGGCCTGACTACATTGCAGAGCATTGGACACAGAATGAGAGATACATTTACTGAGGGAGCGAGAACTAAGTATAGTACCTTATTTATCATTACTTAGGTAATGAGCAGTTAACTCTTGCAGTGGGAAATGGAGGCCACTTCAAGGGTAAATCTTTTTTTTTTTTTTCTTTAAATTAAGATAACTGGAACATCACATATAACATAATGAATTGTATTAGTGGAAAAAACATTAAAGACACATATGTTTACACACATATATTTTAATATGTATCTGGTCTATATCGGTGGTATATTTTTTAAAATGTGAAGTCATGGATCCTATTCAAATGGGTGGTCATTATATACACAGCCTTCTATAAACTGCCTAAATTGTGTGTTTTTGCGTGGAAAAATATCTGTGTCTAAACATCACATTTTCAAAATCTTGCAAAACTGGAACAGTTAAAACATTTTACTAAGGCGAGGTCCTCCATCCCATGCTTTGTATGGAAAAATACATTGTACATTCATCCCACTTTTTTGTGTATCTTTATTACTTGTAACAAGAATCCACAAAAATCTGGACAGTTGCATTGCTGTTCATATTACACATTTAAAGTATATATGAAGCCAAAAGGTTTCTCTTTTTTTAATTTTGGAAAGAGTAATTCCGCGTACACACGATCATTTTTCGGCATGAAAAAAAACAACGTTTTTGGGATATAGAAAAAAATGTTTTTCCAACTTCATCATTAAAACGACGTTGCCCACACACCATCGTTTAAAAAAAATGCTCTAGCAAAGCACGGTGACGTACAACACATACAATGGCACTATAAAGGGGAAGTTCCATGCGGATGACGCCACCCTTGGGGCTAAATCCGTGTTAGTAAAAGACGATTTTCTGTCTGTTACAGCATAATGAATGTGCTTACTCTATTATGAATGGTAGTTTTACCAGAACGAGCGCTCCCGTCTCATAACTTGCTTCTGAGCATGCGCGGGTTTTTAACGTCGTTTTAGCCCACACCCGATAATTTTTTACAACCCGAAAAACGACATTGTTTAAAACGTCGTTAAATGCAGCATGTTTGGAATTTTTTTTTTTTTTCTTTTTTCAGAACCCGAAAAATGATGTGAAGCCCACACACGATCATTTTAAATAAAAAATTTTCAAAATACTTCACCCGATACCTGGGCAGTCAGGTATCGGGTGGTGGGGGGAGTTACTAGTCTTCTCCGAGTTGTCTTCTCCCCCTCCGTGCCGCTCTCCCCCCAGTGCCGTCTTGTTCCCCCGTGTAGCTCTCCCCCCGTGCCGTCTTGTTCCTCCGTGTAGCTCTCCTCCCGTGCCGTCTTGTTCCCCAGTGCCGTCTTGTTCCCCAGTGCCGCTCTCCCCAAAGTCGCTCTCCCTCATGCAGCTCTCCCCCCGTGCCGTCTTGTTCCCCAGTGCCGCTCTCCTCCCCCTGTGCAGCTCTCCCCCCATGCCGCTCTCCCCCCCCCCATGCCGTCTTGTCCCCCTCCGTGCAGCTCTCCCCCCCCCCATTCCGTCTTGTCGCCCCGTGCCGCTCTTTCCCCTCAATCTGTCAGGATGGAGAGCGGAGGTAGGAGCCGCTAAACCCGGCTCCTACCTTTTCCGAATGGACAGAGTCAGTGATCACATTGTCCATTCACATAACTGAGCATCGTAACTTGTGTTTACGATGCTTCAGTTTATGAATGGAGGAGCTTCCCTCCATACATTTCAGCTGAGGCTGCAGAGAAAGGGACTGGGGAATCTGTGTCATTGGTCCCTTTCTCTGTCTTAAAGGGGAGATGTCAGAGGTCTGTTAAGACCCCTGATATCTCACCAAAGCCCCCCCAACAGGACTGATTAAAAAAATGAAAAATAAAATTGTAATAAATAATTAAAAAAATAAAATGTAAATAATAATCAAAAAAGAAAGAAAAAAACACACTGACAATCCACTGCCCCCCCCCCTTTAAAAAAAATCACTGTAAAAAATAAATAGTAAAAAATAAAAATTGTGTAAAAAAATAAAAATAAAAGTCACATGACATTTTAATAAAGTATCGGTATTTGGTATCGGCGAGTACTTGAAAAAAGTATCGGTACTTGTACTCGGTCTCAAAAAAGTGGTATCGGGACAACCCTAGTTAAAACCCCTGTATTTTTTTGCCATCTTTGTCATCCTGGGGAGACTTCCCTTTAGAAGGCAATGCGAGGAAATCTCTCCAAAGTGAAACAAATGCACCCATTGACAGGTGTCCCCGTTGGAAGATTCTTTGTGCAGTGAGGCTGTTTCTAATTTTTAAAAAAGTAATCATGCATTCATGTGCCACTTCTGTCCATGAGCAACAAACACATAGTAGGTAGTTGTCTCCCTAACAGCCATTTTATAACAGACATCTGTCTATCTATGACTACCTTGCCATACCGTGTTTGTGGCATTACAGCCACTTATCTTAGATTTTACTGGGGGACATGGCACATTGATGGAAATAAAACATTTGGTTTCAATTACATAGGCAAAGTATAACCAACAATGATCATAGATATCAATGTTCGGTCTTATCGATCAGGGACAACATCTCTCGAGGATAAACAGTTGTACATAGCAAAACATTGGTTACCATTAGTACAAATAAATTAAGCCAATTAACAACAAAAAAATTACAATAACAAATGTACATTACAAAAGTATTTACTGTCTAGGCCACCAAAGAAGATGAGAAAGAAGAGAGAAAAAAAAGACCCAAAGATAGAAGGCGTCCAGCAGGGGAAAGATCGACAAACATGGCATTCTAAAAGAAAATACCAATGTCTATTTACTCAAGAAAGGCAATAACCGTGAGGAGGCGTAAAATTCCACCCATGGGTCCATATGTTTCTAAACTTAGAATGATTTTCGATGGCTACTAGCATCCATATAATATAGTTCACTTCTGCAACCCCTCCCGTATTGTAGGGATAATGGGAGACATTGCCTGGGAATCAGAGCTTTACTTGTCATTAGCAGGAACCCGAATATCCCCTTTTAAATGGATTTAATTGATCCAGGGATTGTGGAAAGCAAGATGACTTCCAGAGTTTCTGACCATTTTTTGCCTGTGATGAGGTGATTAAACTAGAATATAACTGACCAGAATGGTTTTATTCGTAAAGAGATCTAGGGAGGATATCCATCTTAAAGAGGGACATCTGCCCAAGCCAGGAATGTTGTATTAACGACCAACTCTTGAGACGTTGCTGCATATTAGACAGAGGCCGTAATGCAACCACAGCTTGCAAGAAAGAAATTTGCACAATTTCCCCATCAACACAGACAGTGCTGACAGCGGAATCCTTCCTGCTGAGCTATTGTCTGCTCCTGGGAGGGAGGCAGGGGTAGACAGGGGAAGCCGTCCCTGCCAGGAGAAGACTGATTATTGCTAAAGGCTATAGAAGAAACTAGCGATAATAGCAAGTCAATCCGGCAGGCTGGTTGTCCCCAAGTTGATCGATCAACTTGGTACATGTAGCCTGCCCACAAACTGGCCAAAGATGGTTTGAATCTCGGCCGGTTCAGCAGTCTATGGCCAGCCTTACTTCCTGATGTGTCTCTGGCTGGGACAGGAAGTGAAAAATTAAAAATAAAAGTATGGGCTTTACATACTACAGTATGTTTAACATTCACAAGCTACTTTGCAGAAAACTCTTCCATTATATCATATCATACAAGTGTTTTTAGACCTTGCAAGAATCGGCCTACAATCTTATTTATCTCTAAAAACAAAAAAATTGTACTTCTAAATACTGTGAACAACACTATATGACTTCTAAATACTGTGAATAACACTATATGACTAGGCCTGGGCTGCTGGTAAGACTTGGATCTTCAGATTGAATATGTTCATGTAAGCCTTTCAGAGATATTTATAATTAATGTGCCTCCTTGGCTTTTGCCTTCCTAAACAATTCATGGTTTAAAATATTTACCAGTCGCTTCATAAATTGTTGTATTTCACCAGGACAAACCTAAAGAAATGTGAGTCACCTTTTCCTTCGAATGTTTCTGAGTAAGCTGTGATATATAGGGGGCAAAAGGTCAGCAGATATTGAGAATTGGTAAATGGAGATGTAACAGCATCAGTAATCATTCATGTCTTAGCATTGAATCAGACTTCAAACAATACACCTTATCAGTGAGTCAGGAACCAAAACTGCCTGAAGGTCAAGACACAAAAGAAAACAAAAAACTGTCAGCTCCGGTTGGAGCCACTATACTAACTATGCAAAGTTAGTACAGAGATACATCCCTGCTGAGCTATTGTGTTCTGAAAAGGGAATGGCCCCCACCAGAACACTCCGATCAACGATCTCTGCCATTGGTTAAGAGCGCTGATCGGGAGTCGGTCGGTTGCTAGTTTTTCAGCATGCACATCTGACAGAAGCCGGCCTGACAGACAGACATACGGACCATGTGTACCTGACTTTATTGCTTTTACATAAGATACCTTACCTGGGGAAATTGGTAGGTTAGCATTGCAGACCTCTCTGTCCAAGCTTTTTAGTCTTCTGACTTGCCTTGATGATCCTCACATTCAATACTTTTTAGTTAGTGACCCAAAACAAGCAGGAAGTTCTGACTTCGTATTGACTTTATGTCCTTTGCGTCCATGGGCGTAGGAACCGGGGTGGACGCATCCCCCCCCATGAAATAATGCGGGGGGGACAGGTATGGTAAAATCCCCCCCGCCGCCTAGCGAGCCGCCGAGCAGCGGAGCCGAGCCGTCGGCGCCGTCGCCGAAGCAATCGGCGACGAGCCGAGCGAGTGGGATGTGACATCAGACTACTGAGCCCGCCCGCAGCCGCCCCAGCATCCACAGCGCGCCGCCTCTGCGGCTGGAGAGTTAGCTCCGCTCGGCTCCACCCACCTCTGCCATCTTCAGACAGCGTGGCTAAGAGGGAGAGGAGCGAGCGGAGCATTTTACAGCTGAGCCTGAGCTGCTTGCCGCCTGATTTAGCTTACCTTCCTTCTGCCTGGTCTGACAGTCTGACTGAGTGCCATCTGCCTGCTGCAGTGCCTGTCTTGCTGAGTGCTGACTGCACCTGACCTGGCTGGCTGCCCTGCACCCTGTCTGTAAGTAATTAATTTACTGTTTGCCATTAAATCCAGCCACTGTGCCCATCAAAATCCAGCCACTGTGCCCATCAAAACGCAGCCACTGTGCCGGTCCAAACGCAGCCACTGTGCCGGTCCAAACGCAGCCACTGTGCCGGTCCAAACGCAGCCACTGTGCTGGTCCAAACGCAGCCACTGTGCCGGTCCAAACTCAGCCACTGTGCCGGTCCAAACTCAGCCACTGTGCCCATCCAAACGCAGCCACTGTGCCCATCCAAACGCAGCTACTGTGCTCGTCCAAACGCAGCCACTGTGCCCATCAAAATGCGAGTAAAAATGCTGTCCCCCCAGATTTGTAAGGGTTCCTACACCCATGTTTGCGTCTCCCAGTATGTGTTTACTTCAAAAGGTAGTGATATATATGTAAGATTGTTTCTTAAAAAGGATTTGCGTGGTCATGACCAACATTTATCCCTAAATCCTTCTCTAGAGCATTTCACACCTTTACTTTTTTTCATTTACCTTGCTCCTGTAGCTTTTATTACTGGCTGTGACTTCATCACTAGGCTTGTATAATCTAGTAGGAACAAGTGCTGAGAGAAGGGATCAGCAGAGTGCCCTACATCAGATTGTAATAATGTAGGCACATCTCCAGGAACAACACAAGAGTGCTTTATCTTCACAAAGTATGTGGGAAGGCTCTTTTGAATCAAGGTAGCAGCATTGTTTTGCTGGGAAATAAATCAATGTAGGCATGTGGAGAGGGACGCAGAGTTGGAAATTCTGGGCCTGGATTCAGATACAATTGTGTATCTATCGGCGGGCGTAACGTATCTCAGATACATTACGCCGCCGTAACTTAGGGCGCAAGTTCCGTATTCAGAAAGAACTTGCGCCCTAAGTTACGGTGGCGTAGTGTAAATGTGTCGGCGTAAGCCCGCCTAATTCAAATGTGGATGATGTGGGCGTTTTTTATTTAAATTACATGTGACCCCACGTATTTAACGTTTTTTACGAACGGCGCATGTGCCGTCCGTGAAAGTTTTCAAGTGTGCATGCTCCAAATGATGCTGCAAACTGTCAATGCTTTCGACGTGGACGTAACTTACGTACAGCCCTATTCGCGAACGACTTACGTAAACGACGTAAAATACGACGATGTTCGGTCGTTTCCGACGTCCATACTTAACATGACTTACCCCTGCTTTTTGAGGGGTAACTTTACTCCGGAAAAAGCCTTACGTAAACGACGTAAAAAAATGCGCCGGGCGGGCGTACGTTTCTGAATCGGCGTATCTACCTAATTTGCATATTCAACGCGGAAGTCTAGGGAAGAGCCCCTAGCGGTCAGCCTAAATATTGCACCCTAAGATACGACGGCGTAGGAGACTTACGCCGCTCGTATCTAGGCAACATTGAGGCGTATCTGATTCTATGAATCAGACGCCGAGATGCGACGGCCCGCACTCAGAGTTACAACGGTGTATCTAGAGATACGCCGTCGTAACTGCTTTCTGAATCCGGGCCCTGTAGTCCAACAGGGGAGAACCTGAATAGGGCTGACAACCCTTCTTGGAATGTCAGTGCAGCAGAGACACAGTGGGGTTGATGTACTAAAACTGGAGAGTGCAAAATCTGGTGCAGCTCTGCATAGAAACCAATCAGCTTCCAGTTTTTTTTTTGTTAAAGCTTAATTTAACAAGCTGAAGTTAGAAGCTGATTGGCTACCATGCACGGTAGCCAACAGCTTCTAATTTCATCTCATTCGATTAAAGCGGGGGTTCCGCGGGAAATAGTTTTTTTTTTATCTGTGCATCTACCTCTGTTAATATAGTTATGATTGTACTCGCGTGTCTGATTTGTATAGCCATCCACATGGACATTCGGCCGTAAAGAATAATTTATAAAAATTTGTCCTGTATGGTTCTATCTTGCTTTGTGGGTACTGTGAAGCCCACAAGCAAATACTTCTGGGATACGGTGAATGCTGATGTCCCAGCAATCACCGCTCTATCCCGTGCATGGGCAGTGTTGACGGCGAGCGGCGCCATCAACACTACACGGTTGCCATAACAATGGCCGGCGTACTGAAAAGTCACTCGATATTTGTTCTTTATGCCTTCTGAATCGTCTCCTGGGAAGAGTGCCGCTGTGCTCCCAGGAGACATTGCTAAATAGGAAGCACTGGGGCGCAGGGAGATGAAGCGACACGCCCCCTCCCGCGGGAGGAAAACCAGGAAGTGCCAGCTACAGACTCCAGATCTAAGGTATTGGAATGATATTGCAAAGTATGGATAGCAATCTGTTTACATACACACTCAGATAGTCCGATTAAACAATACTTAAGATTTAGGTGAACCTCCGCTTTAAGCTTTGGCAATAAAACCTGGAAGATGTTTGGTTTTCATGCAGATCTGCACCAGATTTTGCACTCTCCAGTTTCCACATGTATCAGAGCAGGTAAGTATAACATGTTTGTAAGTATACCATTCCACATGTATCAGAGCAGGTAAGTATAACATGTTTGTAAGTATACCATTCCACATGTGTCAGAGCAGGTAAGTATAACATGTTTGTAAGTATACCATTCCACATGTGTCAGAGCAGGTAAGTATAACATGTTTGTAAGTATACCATTCCACATGTGTCAGAGCAGGTAAGTATAACATGTTTATTATTTTAAGAAAAAAAATTATGGTTTTATAACCACGTATTTTAACCACTTTAGCCCAGGAAGGATTTGCCCCCTTAATGACCAGGCCATTTTTTTGTGATATGGCACTGCGTTGATTTAACTGACAATTGCGCAGTCGTGCGACGATGTACCCAAACAAAATTGACGTCCTTTTTTACCCAAAAATAGAGATTTATTTTGGTGGTATTTGATCATCTCTACGGTTTTAATTTTTTGTGCTATAAACAAAAAAAGAGCAACAATTTGCTATAATCCATATACATAACCTGAAGGAGCAGGAAGCAGCTGTTCCTAGGTCCTCCTGTTTCCTGTGGTCATGACTCTGTAATTAGCACCAGGTACGCTGACACACCTGGTGTGAAAGGGAATATTTATTGCAAATGGATATATAATACCCAAACAGTATAAATGAAAAAAACAACAATTCAGAAAATATGTAAAACAATAGCAACTAAGGCATACAATTAATGACAACGAGTAGAATAATGTACAGTCCTAGAACCCTATACTGGGTGTAGCCCTGCCTAAAGGGATTGGTACCACAGTAGTAGTTTGGCAGTCTATTTTAACTACTTGTCTACTGGGCACTTCTACTCCCTTCTTGCCCAGGCCAATTTTCAGCTTCCAGTGCTGTCACACTCTGAAGGACAATGGCGTGGTCATGCAACACTGTACCCAAACATTTTTTTTATGTTTTTGAGACAGATAGAGCTTTTTTTGGCTATTTTAACCACCAATGGGTCTTTTTTTTTTTTTTAAAGACCAAAAATTGTGAAAACAAAATGTTTTTTCTTAGTTTCTGTTAAAAAATTCTGTAAATAAGTAATTTTTCTCCATCACTGATGTGCGCTGATGAGGCTGCACTGATGGGCACTGATAGGCTGCACTCATGGGAACTAATGAGGTGGCACTGATTGGCACTAATGAGGAGGCACTGAAGGGCAATGATGAGGTGGCACTGATGAGGAGGCACAAATATGCAGCACTGATGGGTAATGATAGGCAGCACTGATATGCAGCACTGATAGGCGGCACTGATGCGTGGCACTGATAGGCGGTACTTATGGGCACTGATAGGTGGCACTGATTGGCGGCACTGATGGGTGGCACTGATGAGCAGGCACTGAAATGCATTACTGACTAGCATCACTGATGGGTACTGATTGGCAACACTGCTGGACACTGACTGGCATCACTGATGGGCACTGACTGTTATCACTGATGGGCACTGTTGGGGCTGCACTGATAATCAGGGAACTAATCAGTACCCTGCTTCTCTGTGAAATATCTCCCCTGTGAGGAAATGCCCCTGACCCTGGGAGGTCTCCCTTTGGGAGAGCCCCTCGACCTAGTGCTCGGTGGTTGACTTTGGCTGACCACAAGGAGAGGGGTCCGCCAGGCTTTCTGGCTAGGCCATGTTGTACCCATGTTCTGTACCCTGACAGAAGCCTTGTGCCTCAGAGGATCAAGGTGAGGTTCTACCCCTCCAGGGGTGGACAAAGCAAAGTGGATGTAAACCTCTGTTATCAGCCTGAGAACTCCTAACATATTTGTTTTACTTTTTAGACAAAAGCAGCCTGAATCTTTTGTCAAAGGAGGTTGCTAAAATAGATTAGCAGAGAGCAGCTCCTATTACAAAACAGCTCTGAGAGTCTCTGCCTATGATGAGAGGGGGTGTGTGCCTTTCCTCCAATCAGCAATGTTAGCTATCTTGGCTGTATGCCCAGACATCACACTGTGTGTTAAACAGAAAGAGAAAATCTCCTAACACAATCTCAACTTTCTAAACGGTATATTAATGTGAAGACAGCAGATATACATATAAAATCTATGCAGGGAGATTTGTTTAATCTCTGTGTATCATCTGAGGCTGTTCACTTCACTGTGTGTATGGAGGGTTCACATCCACTTTAAGGGCACTTTTTAGTGTGTGTTCACCTGCACGGTTTTTTGTTCAATTAACGTTTTTTTTTTTAATTTTCAGCACCACCGTGGATTAAAATAAAGGGGGAGGAGATATTTTCTAAGCATGCCCACATGACTGCATACATGAATCATCTTCCCTTACTCAAGATCACTGTAGCTAGAATGTTAGTGGGGCCTTGAAGTGATTTCTCAACAAAATAAAGTATGGATGCATTAGCGAATTTGCTTTGAATGTTAAAAATGTATTAAATAGCATATTCAGTTTGTGGTGCTCAGATATTGTTAACTTCCACTTTAAAGAACAAACCAAAAGTAATGTATTTTACGGCTACAAAAGCTGTCACTAGTAGTTTCATCAAAACAGCATTGACCTGATATATAATAAATGTGTATAGGAAAAAAAATGATATGCTTTGCTCAGGATAGCCAGCCAGTATATGTCTTTAATATTCAAACCTGCCCATGAAATATAAATAGGAGGCGTAGGAAACATGATGGAAACAGCAGGGATCTCCATAAAAAGGCAAACACATTTTTCTATGCAACTTAATAGAGTTACTTTCTTACCCCAGTAACGGACGGTGGTTAAATGAATAGCCTGAAGAAAAATATTCCTATACAGTATTATACTTTAGGAATTGTGTGTCAGTATTTACCTACTTTCATTGCAATGATAGAAAAGTTCATTTGCAGTCCAGTAACTAACTCCCTAATATACAATTTGTTTTGTGTCCACTTTCCTCTTTGTATAATGCTGACTGATGCTCTGCAGTTTACACAGAGTACAACAGGATAGTTCCAGTTGCATCCTAGTAGCTGGGATTTTTTCCCCTAGCTTCAGATATTTTAGCTAGGTCATACCAAAAGAAAATATATTTGTTTTTTTTACAGACAATGTTGTGGAATTTATAAAATATGCTTGCATTAAAGAAAAAAATATAGGCAGCTTTAAAAAATCCCCATTCAACCCAGTTATGCATCTATTAGGCTCCATTCACACCTGAGCGACAGCGGCGTTCGGCGTACACGGCGAATTTTGCCGCGAGTGTGAGACTTTCAATTTATTTATTTATTTTTTAAACTCTTCCCATTGCTGTCAATGGGCGAACGCCAATGTCGCCTGAAAAAAAGGGTCCGGGACTTTTTTTCAGGCGACAGGCGTTCGGCGTCTATGAGATGTGAACCATCTCCATAGACAGCAATCGGAATTCTCCCCTCTAGCGGCAGAAGCGTCCGGCGTCGGGCGTTTTGTCGCTCAGGTGTGAATGCAGCCTAAGAATCATCCTTGCAGGCTGTCTTTACAGTAGCCTCTTGTAGTTCCCGCATTGCATCATTCCAATTGGGAGAAGAAGGAGCAGGGCTGCAAGCCAATCAGGCTTTTTGAAATCGCTCAGTACACTGGATGCTGGTTGAGTGGACGACAGAGCCAGAGACGTAACTAGAACCTTCAGGGCCCCGGGGCAAAAAATCATAAAGGGCCCCCTGACCCCAGACCCCTGACCCCCCACGATGGTGAAACACCAGGGCCTGATCGCAAGTGCGACCTTTGTGACGCTGGTAGTGTCACCACTGGTGTCAGTAGTTTTATTTTGGTTATTTTATTTGTTTATGCGTTTTGACTATTTAATTGTATTTATTTTTATTCCTTATTAATTGAAAAATTAGCTTTGGTGTGATATCAGGGGTCTAAACAAACTTCTGATGTTTCACCTTTGAGACAGAGAAAGGAGATTAAGGCCTCGTACACACAATTGGTTAAACCTATGAGAATGGTCTGATGGACCGTTTTCATCGGTCAAAACCGATCGTGTGTGGGCCCCATCGGTTATTTATCCATAGGTTAAAAAAAAGCAATCTTGTTTTTAATTTAACCGATGGATTCCTAACCGATGGAGAAAAAAACGATCGTTAGTAGGCACAACCATTGGTTAAAAATCCACGCATGCTCAGAATCAAGTCGACGCATGCTTGGAAGGATTGAACTTACTTTTTTTCAGCACGTCGTTGTGTTTTACATCACCGCGTTCTGACACGATAGTTTTTTTAACCGATGGTGTGTAGGCGCGACGGACCATCAGTCAGCTTCATCGGTTAACCGTTGAAAACGTTCCTTCGGTCCGTTCTCATCGGATGGACCGGTCGTGTGTACGCGGCATAAGGACACAGCCCTCAATCTCTATCTCTGCAGTCTCAGCTCCACAGAATGGATGGACAGGAATAGCTCTGAATAGAGGCTTCCTGATCATAAGAAGCATAGTAAACACAGTTTAATATGCCTCAGTTATGAATGAACAGTCAGTGATCAGTACAGATCACTGACTCTAATCATTAAGACAAGGAAGGGGTCACTGACACATTTACTGGCCCCTTTGCCTGCTCTCCATTCTTACAGATCCCCTGCAGCAGCTGGTGGGAGAGGAGAGGAGCAGAGGAACCCAGCAGTGCTGCGAGAGATGAGGGAGCCAGGGGAGTACACAGGAGGTAGATAGTAAGGGCATTGGGGTGGCATGTAGAGGAACCGATCACCTACATTTTGGAGGGGATTTGTTGCTTTATATGCCACCCCCCACTGCCTCTCTTCTATACGCTGCAAGAAATGAATTGGATCTGTCTGGAGTAAGATAAGAACTATATACCCTGTGCACCTGCCTGCATTTATGATTATTGATACACCCTCTGCCTGTATCTTTCTTCTCTCCTATGTTTTACACATAGGGAATAACTCGTTTTTAAAGCTCCTGAAGAAGCGTTTTGTTTCAACGCGCAACATGTCGGGCTGAGCGTCATATGACATTTCTACCTCCTGCAAACCACAAGGGTTATGTTATAATTACCAATAGGAAGTGGTTGCTAGTCCTCCACCTTTATTTGTGTATTGTAACCCTAGGTGATAGGTGCTATGTCATGCTAATTTTCTTGTGTTCATAGGCATTCTTAGGAATGGCCTTATTTGTAAATTTTATGTCTTTCAACAATTTTTATGTTTTTTTTTCAATAAATATTCAATTTTTAATACGCCTTCAAAGTCCATCATCTGCCATATATATTTTTCTAAATCTGATCTATCGGGACGTGGCACTGTGTACTCCTCAAATTCATAACCACAGTTCCACTCTGTGATGATCTGATTTGTTATTTCAGGGAACTGGAGAAAGTACAGAGAAGGGCAACCAAACTGATAAGGGGAATGGAGCCACTCAGCTATGAGGAAAGATTAGAGGAACTAAATGTATTCTCTCTTGAGAGAAGGAGATTAAGGGGTGATATAATCAACATGTATAAATATATAAGTGGTGCATATTGTATGTTGTACGTCTGGAGGAAAAAAGATTTAGGCCCAGATTCACAGAGTGTGGGCGCACATTACGCCGCCATAGCGCAAACGCCATACGCCACGCCGGCATAGTGCAGAGAGGCAAGCATTGAATTCAGCAAGCCAGTGCTCCCAACGCTGCGCCAGCGAGGCGTGAGATTCGAAGGCGTACGCCGGCGTAGGTGGAAGTGGGCGTGACCCATGCAAATGAGGCGTGACCCCATGCAAATGATGGGCCGAGCGCCAGACAGATACGTATCACGAACTGCACATGCGCCATAACGTGGACGCATCCCCCTGCGCCTGCTCACAACCACGTCGGAACAACTGCCTAAACTACGCCGGATCACTGTGTACAGCGTGAACGTAACCTACACCCAGCCAGACACACGTCCAACGTAAAATACGCCGGCTTGTGTTCCCTGGTGCAGACCTTTGCATGTCTGCTGCTGGGTTGCACCTCCTTCATGGGGCATAACTTTACGCCGGACGTACAACTTATGCGCACCTCTCGTAGCCTGCGTCGCGCGCACGCAGGTTCGTGAATCGCCGTATTTCCCTCATTTGCATGTTTGAATAGCTAATCAATGGGAGCGGCACCATGCTCCCAGCCTAAATGTACGCTCACCCTACGTCGGCGTAAGCAAGCTACGTCGGCGGGGTGTAGCCTGGTTTTAGGCGCATATCTGTTTGTGGGTCTGGAGCACTGATACGACGGCGCACATTTGCACTTACGTCGGCGTATCTTGTTAGACGTCGGCGTAAGTGCTTTGTGAATCTGGGCCTTAATCTCCAAATATGGAAAGGTTTCTTCCTGGTTCTGGTCAGCTCAGTAGATTGTTTAAAAAGGCCCCAATTCTTTCCTAAATGTACATAATATAACAAGATACTAACATTTATATGTAGAAATGATCCAGGGAATATCCGATTGCTTCTTGGGAAATCAGGAAGAATCTTTTCCCCCCGCTGGAGAAAATTCATTCATGCTTTGCTTGGGTTTTTTACCTTCCTCTGCATCAACTGTAGGTATAGCATTGTGTATACAAGATTGTATGACCCCCCCCTTTTATTGGTTGAACTAGATGGACTGAACTAGATTCAACCAGACTAACTATGTAACAGGAAAGAAATTACGAAGTTATGCCGGGTAAGATAGCTATTTTGTATTTTAGCTTTACAACTTGAAGTTTAGCCGTTTGCCTTCTCTTCTCTTCTACTTTAATTGCCTTTTAAGAGCAAATTTTGCCTAGTAGATTTTTTCATTAATCGAGTGCTTAATTATTTTAGCTCAACAGACCAAAGACTGACTAAGTCTAATGACATGTCAATCTATTTGATGCAGTATGTCCTGGATTTTTTTTTTTCCTTAACCTCCCTGGCGGTATGATTCTGTCTGGAATTACGTACCAAAAGCGGTACAATTATTTGCAAGGAAATTTGGCGTTTTATACTGTAGGCCTGTAATTCTTAGAAATAACTCACTTAAATCTGACCAAGCAAGAATCTAATAGGCATCCCGGGTATGACATTTTTTTTAAAACAAAATTATAAATTATAATATAATAAATAATTATAAATAATTATAACAAATAATAATATCATTCTAATAAAAATTATTCAATAATGTAATCAAATCAAAATCACTGAAATTTTCTCAATTGCAGAATTGTCGCTGTCATTTTTTTTTTTTTTTTATGACGAATTTCCCCACAAATCGCTATCGCACAATTCTGCAAGTGATTATAATTTATTATCGCTGTTTTTTAGCTGATCTAAAACCATTTTTGACATAAAGGGACACTTTTGGTTGCTATGGACAATCTACAGTTTTCAGGCAGAAAGAAAGGTTTTTATTATATAAAATGACATGTAGGACACTGGGCAGACCACTAGGGACAAGGGGGGTGTGTATTTTTTACATACAGTACTGTAATCTATAAGATTACAGTATACTGTATGTAATGTGTTTGTTTACTTTTTTGAATTTGGCGCCGTTCTCCGCTCCCGTGCGTCGTAACGTCGCAGGGAACGGAGATCGGCGGCACAGAAGGACGCTGTGTGAATCGAACGAGGTCCCGCTCGCTCACACAGCGCGGTGACATCGCTGGATCCAGGACAAGGTAAGCCAGCGCACGCTGCAGGCTTTGCATAGCTAGCCCGAGCGTGACTCGGCGATACCGATCGCAACATGAAAAACCCACCCCGAGTCACGCTCGGGAATACCGCCAGGCAGGTTAAAATACATGCAGCACCATATCTGGACAAACCTTTAAGTATAATCTACATTTTTCTTAAACTCTCAGTCCTCGTACACACAACCGAGTTTCTCGGCAAAAACCAGCAAGAAACTTGCTGGGAGATATTTTTTTTTGCCAAAGAAACCGGTCGTGTGTACATTTTCGTCGAGGAAACTGCCGAGAAACTCGACGAGCCAAAAAGAGAGCAAGTTCTCAATTTTCTCGACGGGAATGGAGAAACTTGGCTTGTCGAGTTTCTCGACAGCCTAACAAGGAACTTGACGAGGAAAACTATGTGTTTCGCCCGTCGAGTTCCTCGGTCGTGTGTACGAGGCTTCAAAACTTTCCATAATATTTTATGTAAAAATAGATGTTCCCAACCGATAAGGTTATGCTTTCAACACAGTTTCCATTCATTAGCCACAAGAAGCACTTTACCTGATATGACTGCTGTGGAGAATTGGAGAAGCTACTTGGGTTCTGGTAATTGTGTACTACAGGGGGAATGTGGGGGAGCTGTGGTTTGTAGTAATAGCACCGCAGCAAGGCCCTCTTTTCTCTGGGGACCTCACCGGGTGGCCTTTGTGAATGCTGCAGTCCCTTATATTATAACATTGCATTGAAATAATTGACCTCTTTTTCACTTGCAAGAGTTTAGGACAAGTACATTTATTTTCATTTATTGTAAAAGGAATTTTCAAGATTTTAATAACTTTGCCTACTTTAACAGTCCATAAATCAGCACCTACTGTATATCATCGATGGCTTGTAAATTGGCAGCCACTAAGGCTTATCACACATGATATGAACTTTACAAAGAATGTGAAAGCATTGCGCATTATATGTGATCATACAACCATGTAGGGTTTAACTAGCCATCATTAATGAGTGATTCTAATGCCGCGTACAGACGGTCGTTTTTTGTGATGAAAAAAAACGACGTTTTAAAAAACGTCATTTAACCACTTGCTTACTGGGCACATAAACCCCCTTCGTTCCCAGGCGAAATCTCAGCGTCCGGCACTGCGTCGCTTTAACTGACAATTGCGCGGTCGTGCGACGTGGCTCCCAAACAAAATTGGCGTCCTTTTTTTCCCACAAATAGAGCTTTCTTTTGGTGGTATTTGATCACCTCTGCGGTTTTTATTTTTTGCGCTATAAACAAAAAAAGAGCAACAATTTAAAAAAAATATATATTTTTTTTACTTGTTGCTATAATAAATATCCCAATTTTTTTTTAAAAAACTATTTTTTTTCTCAGTTAAGGCCGATACGTATTTTTCGACGTATTTTTGTAAAAAAAAAAAAAAAATCACAATAAGCGACTGGTTTGCGCAAAAGTTATAGCGCCTACAAAATGGGGAACAGAATTATGATTTTTTTTATTATTTTTTTTTTTACTAGTAATGGCGGCGATCTGCGATTTTTATTGGGACTGGGATATTGCGGTGGACGTATCGGACACTTTTGACACAAATTTGGCGCCATTCACATTTATACGGCGATCAGTGATATAAAAATGCACTAATTACTGTATAAATGTGACTGGCAGTGAAGGGGTTAACACTAGGGGGTGAGGAAGGGGTTAACTGTGTAGCCTGGGTGTGTTATAACTGTGTGGGGGGAGGGGGGTGACTGGGGGAGGGGACCTATGCTGTGTCTCTATGTACAAGAGACACGGATCGGTCTCCTCTCCTCTCACAGCACGTGGAGCTCTGTGTTTACACACAGAGCTCCACGTTCCTGCTGTCACCTACCGTGTCACCGACAATCGCGTGTACCCGGCGGACATCGCGGCCGCCAGGTACACGCATCGGGTCTTCGGCGATGCGTCGGGACAGTTTTTACCCGCCGCGCGCCACCCAGTGGCGCGCGCGGGTAATGCACATAAAGGCCGTTTTTAAACGGCCACTTGGCACTTGAGAGCCGCGCTGCGGACGTATTTCGTCTATAGCGCGGATCTCAAGTGGTTAAAATGATCATGTGTGGGCAAAACGTTGTTTTATGTCTTCAAAAAAACGACAACATTTTTTTTCGAACAAGCTTGAATTTTTTGTGTCGTTTTTCAAAACGTAGTTTTTTGTTTCACAGAAATTGACCGTGTGTGGCAAAAAACGACGTTTAAAACAACGTTTTTAAACCTGCGCATGCCCAGAAGCTAGTTATGAAGCGAGCTTCAATGGAAAAAAGTGGTGAACGTAACCTTGCTTTGCTAGAGCATTGTGAAAAAAACGATGGTGTGTAGGCAACGTCGTTTTTGAAAATGAAGTTTCAAAAACGTCGTTTTATTTCATGATTTAAAACGTCGTTTTTTTTTATCATAAAAAATGACCGTCTGTACGTGGCATAATAAGCATCAGAAGCACTTGATATGCATAGCAAACTTATGATATGTTGGAAAATCTGTGTATGACAAACAATGAACATTTCCTTTTCCTCTGTTCATTTGCAGTCTTCCTTGTCGACCAAACCAGGAAAAAGATCGCAGTGATGCAAGTTAGGATGAGCATATCTCTCACCACAATTCTTTCCCTTAACCTGCCTGGCGGTATTCCCGAGTCTGACTCGGGGTTAGATTTTCATGCTGCGAGCGGTAACCCTGAGTCAGACTCGGGCTCGCCTCGCTGGATCCACAGGGAGTGTTTACTTACCTTGTCCCTGGATCCAGCGATGCCACCGCGCTGTGTGAGCGAGCGGGACCTCGCTCGATTCACACAGCGTCCTCCTGTGCCGCCGATCTCCGTTCCCTGCGACGTTACGACACACGGGGGCGGAGAACGGCGCCAAATTCAAAAACGTAAACAAACACATTACATACAGTATACTGTAATCTTATAGATTACAGTACTGTATGTAAAAAATACACACCCCCTTGTCCCTAGTGGTCTGCCCAGTGTCCTGCATGTTCTTTTATATAATAAAAACCTTTCTTTCTGCCTGCAAACTGTAGATTGTCCATAGCAACCAAGTGTCCCTTTATGTCAAAAATAGTTTTAGATCAGCTAAAAAACAGCAATAATATATTATAATCACTTGCAGAATTGTGCGATAGCGATTTGTGGGGAAATTCGTCATAAAAAAAAAATGACAGCAACAATTCTGCAACTGAGCAAATTTCAGTGATTTTGATTTGATTACATTATTGAATAATTTTTATTATAATTATATTATTATTTGTTATAATTATTTATTATATTATAATTTTTCATTTTGTTTTGAAAAAAATGTCATACCCGGGATGCCTACTAGACTCTTGTTTGGTCAGATTTAAGTGAGTTAATCCTAAGAATTACAGGCCTACAATATAAAACGCCAAATTTCCTTGCAAATAATGGTACCGCTTTCAGCACCTGTTTTCTGAAAGAATCATACCGCCAGGGAGGTTAATAGAAAGCCTTAGCGTGAATATCGGTGATTACAGCAAAATCCTTATGTTTATTTCCTCGAATCCGCATGTTATAAAGAGGTTGATTTACTAAAGCCATATGAGCTTTGCAAGGGAAGTTGCACTTTGCAAAGTAATATGCTTTGGCAGTGGTCTCAAACTGGCGGCCCTCCAACTGTTGGGAAACTACAAGTCCCATCACGCCTCTGCCTATGGGAGTCATGCTTGTAACTGTCAGCCTTACAATGCTTCATGGGAATTGTACTTCTGCAACAGCTATTGGGCCTCCAGTTTGAGACCCCTGCTTTAGAGCTTAGTGAATGTGGTGAAGCTCTTCTGACTCACAATAAGAAAGAACATTCTTTTGTTTCTTTATAGTATTTCTATACTGGATTGTAAAAAAAAAACTATTGTTTGCATTGTTAGTAGAATGCTGATGTTATAAAATGAAAGTGAATGCCGTGACCATAGATCTCATTTAAGGTAGAGAGATATAAAGTAACATTAATACTTTTTTATATTCTCTATTTCCATCATCTGCAGATCAAAGATTCGATCTGCATATGATGTCAGTTAAAGCAATCTAACAAGTAAAAAAGGAAGGACTCTGATGTAAGGAGGGACTCTGATGGGGACTCTAACATAAGGGGGTCTCTGATGGGTACTCAGATAAAGTGGGGAGACTACGATGGGGATTCTGATGTAAAGGGGAGCCTGGTGTGGTACATGAGGGGATGTGCAGGTGTCAGAGCTGAACTAGTTAAAGCGGAGCTCCGCCCAAAAGGGGAAGCGTAACTTGGCTTCCTCCTCCCGCCCTTCTCTCCACATTTGGCACCTTTTGGGGTGGGGGGGGTGGGTACCTGGTTTTGACAGGTACCCAAACCCACTTCCGGCTCAGTTCGCCACAGCGAACTGAGATGGAACTTTGTCCCCCCTCCTTCCCCCACGGTTTCCCTTAGTCAAGATGGTGGCGGCAGCACCCGATAGCCAATTGAAAAATCGCTTTAGATGAGGACATCGCTGGATTCCTGGACAGGTAAGTGCTCTAATATCAAAAGTCAGCAGCTACAGTATTTGTAGCTGCTGACTTTTAAATATTTGGGGGGGAGGGGCCTGGAGCTCCTATTTAAGTACAGTGGAGAAAGGTAACAAAGGTATTCTTTGTCCTGGTCAACTGCTAAACAGTAAAGGACTTCTGCTACCCTTTAACACAGGGGTAGGCAACCTCAACCCTCCAGCTGTGGTGAAACTACAAATCCCATCATTCCTCTGAAGCCCTGTACACACGACCGGGATTCCCAGCAGTATAAAGTCTGCCGGGAATCCCAGACGGGAAAACCGAGAACCTGCTCGGTAACTTTCCCTATGTACACACTAGAGGTTTTCCCGTTGGGAAAACTGCGGGGAGAGCTTCCCGGCCGTGTGTAGGCTGCCTCTCAGGCCCCGTACACACGTCCGAGGAACTCGATGGGCAAAACTCATCGTTTTTGCTCGTCGAGTTCTGTGTGAAGCCGCCGAAGCCAACTTTCCTCATTGAACAACGAGGAAATAGAGAACATGTTCTCTATTTGGCTCGACGAGGAACTCGTCGGGTTCCTCGGCCGAAAGTGTACACACAGCCGGGTTTCTCAGCAGAATTCAGCTCTGATCGAGTTTCTGGCTGAATTCTGCCGAGAAACTCGGTCGTGTGTACGGGGCCTCAGTGTTTCCCCATAGGAAAACTGCCATGTTTAAAACCGCCGAGAATCCCGGCGGGAAAATAGAGAGCAGGTTCTCTATTTTTCCACCAGGATTCCCGGAAGTTTTCATGTCGGGAAAACTGCGAGGAAGCATACACGCGGTCGGGATTCCCGGCCAAAAGCTCTGCCTGCAGTTTTCCTGGCAGAAAAACCGGTCGTGTGTGCAGGGCTTTAATCTAGGGCCCCGTACACACGACCGAACATGTCTGCTGAAACTGGTCCGCGGACCAGTTTCAGTAGACATGTTCGGTCGTCTGTACAGCCGAGCGGACAGGATTCCAGCGTACATTTGCCCGCCAGACCGTTTTCGAGCGGGCAAATGTTTCTAAACTTGCTTAGAAACATGCCCGCTGGAATTCTGCCCGTCGGACATGTTCGGTCGTCTGTACAGACTTACCGTACATGTCCGAGCGGCCGCCATCCCTCACATGCGTCGAATGACTTGTATCGTGTACGCTCGGATTTCTGTATGATGGTGTGTACAGCCATCATACAGAAATCTCCGGGCGGGCATGTACGCTGAAAACGGTCCGGCGGACCGTTTTTATCGTACATGTTTGCCCGTGTGTACGAGGCCTAGGAGTCATGCCAGTGATTGTCAGGGTCTTGCAAAGTCTCATGGGACTTGTAGTTTCAAAAAAGCTGGAGGGCCGAGGTTGCCTACCCCTGCTTTAACAGCTAATAGAGAAAAAAGCTGATTGTGATAAAAATATTTATATATTTATAATACAAAGGTTTTCCACAAGAAAAATAATAATCTATATATGCCTCCTGTCTTCTATCTATTCCTCCTCAAAAATCATCCATCCTTCTTTTGCCAAATTAAGTTAAAAGTCAAGATATAGACCAGCTGAGGTCATCAGATACCAGATCCTAAATACTTGCCTAGCTCATCATATAGATGATTGTCCATGGGCCGGTAAACAAAGAAGACATCTGTGTGCAGTTGTGTGTGTTATTACCTTGTATGATTACAGAACTGATCATATTTCCTTGTATGGAAACAATGTCGTGTCTGCTCTGCTACGCATTGCCTGCCTTCCGTGAAGCAGCTGCACCTGCAGTTGTGACTGCCACTTAATCCATATTCTATATACTACACGTTAAAAAAAATATTGCAAAATTGGCAGGGTCCTTCAAACTGAGCAATGCTAGTTGCTAGTCAATTCACTTAGAAAATTAATGTTTATTGTATAAGAGGGTATGCCTAGATCTGCCAGTTTGACATGTTTATGACTGACAGACAGAAGGATGGCTTGAGATAGATAGATAGATAGATAGATAGATAGATAGATAGATAGATAGATAGATAGATAGATAGATAGATAGATAGATAGATAGATAGATAGATAGATAGATAGATGTGATAACAGATATGATTTATGAGATGTGAGTGCTACACTTCTCATTTTGCTGCTGAAATTAGATTTTGAAATTACTGTGAATAATTTCTTATTAAAGTGCCATTTGCCATCACAGCTGTTCATTTTATGTGTGAAGAATTTATTCATAGATATTTTGTAAAAAATGAAAGTACATTATCCTTTTGCCTAAAAATAAAGACCCAAACTGAAGTACCACTGGAAACTGCTGCATTGCTTTAAAGATGAAAAGAACAGTTCTTAACCACTTAAGCCCCGGACCATATTGCTGGTCAAAGACCAGAGCACTTTTTGCGATTCGGCACTGCGTCGCTTTAACTGACAATTGCACGGTCGTGCGATGTGGCTCCCAAACAAAATTGCCTTTTTTTTTTCCCCAGAAATATAGCTTTCTTTTGGTGGTATTTGATCACCTCTGCGGTTTTTAGTTTTTGCGCTATAAACAAAAATAGAGCGACAGTTTTGAAAAAAAATAATATTTTTTACTTTTTACCATAATAAATATCCCCCAAAAGTATACAAAAAAAAACATTTTTTTCCTCAGTTTAGGCCGATACGTATTCATCTACATATTTTTCGTAAAAAAAAAACGCAATAAGCGTTTATTGATGGGTTTGCGCAAAAGTTATAGCGTTTACAAAATAGGGGGTAGTTTTATGGCATTTTTATTAATATTTTTTTTTTATTAGTAATGGCGGCGATCAGCGATTTTTTTTTTTTGGTACTACGACATTATGGCAGACACTTCGGACACTTTTGACACATTTTTGGGACCATTAGCATTTTTATAGCGATCAGTGCTATAAAAATGCATTGATTACTATAAAAATGCCACTGGCAGTGAAGGGGTTAACACTAGGGTGGGGAAGGGGTTAAGTATGTTCCCTGGGTGTGTTCTAACTGTAGGGGGGGTGGACTCACTAGGGGAAATGACTGATCGCTGTTCATACATTGTATGAACAGACGGTCAGGCATTTCTCCCCTGTAACGAGCGATCGCGGGTGCCAGGCGGTGACCGTGACTGCCGGGCATGCGCGTGGGAGTCAGGAGCGAGCAGGGGGCGCGTGCGCGCCCCTATTGGCTGCTGGCAGAGATGACGTAGATCGACGTGATCACGCCCAGCAGAACCGACCTGCCGCTGTAAAACTGCGGCGGCTGGTCGGCAAGCAGTTAAACTGGATACACACTTTACAATTTTCTTTATATTTTTACATTTACATTTACCAAAACCATATAATTAGAGGTCAAACCTAAACACTTTCAATGTGTATGCAATCAGGCAGGCCCTTGTACGACATAGTTGAAGGTAAATCTAAAGGAAATTGTTGTATAGTATGTATCCAGCTTTAATCCCCCCAAATATTCTGTAGTGCTGACCAAATGAATGCAGTGCGAATAGATAATATCCATTTTCTAAACATACTGCAGCTATCACAGTGCCTTTACAACACTATTGAATACTTACGGTAACTGAGTTAATATAATTAGCCCAAAAGAAAATACAGTATATATTTAGCCTATTCATTTCAAGGACATGTCATTGTTAAAGTAGAACTATAGTGGGGGAAAAAAATGTGAAGAGGCAGGAGTTTTAATGCAGAAATTTATCTTTTAAATTAAAGCGGGGGTTCACCCTTAGAGGGCACTTTTTCCCCTTAGATTCCTGCTCGTTTTCTCTAGGGGAATCGGCTATTTGTTTTAAAATATGTGCAGTACTTACCCGTTTACGAGATGCATCCTCTCCGTCGCTTCCGGGTATGGGCTGCGGGAATGGGCGTTCCTTCTTGATTGACAGTCTTCCGAGAGGCTTCCGACGGTCGCATCCATCGCGTCACGATTTTCCGAAAGAAGCCGAACGTCGGTGCGCAGGCGCAGTATAGAGCCGCACCGACGTTCGGCTTCTTTCGGCTACGAGTGACGCGATGGATGCGACCGTCGGAAGCCTCTCGGAAGAATGTCAATCAAGAAGGAACGCCCGCTCCCGAAGACCCATACCCGGAAGCGACGGAAGAAGATGCAGCTCGAAAACGGGTAAGTACTGCTCATATTTTAATACAAATAGCCGATTCCCCTAGACCAAACGAGCAGGAATCTAAGGGGAGAAAAAAAAAAAATTTAATACATGGGTGAACTCCCGCTTTAAGGTTTTCACATTTTCTGATCAAGTTTTAAGGCCCCTTTCACACGGGGCGGATCAGTAATGATCCGCCCCGTGAACCTCCACTTGCTCAGCGGGGATCGCTCCGTTGATCCCCGCTGAGCCAGCGGATGACAGGGCGGTCCCCGCACACTGTGCAGGGACCGCCCTGTCTTTTCTCCACTCTCCCCTATGGGGGGATGGGATGAACACGGACCGTCTCCCGAAGACCCATACCCGGAAGCGACGGAACAAGATGCAGCTCGAAAACGGGTAAGTACGGCTCATATTTTAATACAAATAGCCGATTCCCCTAGACCAAACGAGCAGGAATCTAAGGGGAGAAAAAAAAAATTTAATAAATGGGTGAACTCCTGCTTTAAGTGATTGTAAAGGGTATTTTTTTATTAAAATAATAAACATAGCATACATTCCTGCTCTGTGGAATGGCATACAGCTACCCAGAACCACCTACTCTTCTGGGGTCCCCCGCCAGTGCTCTTGGATCCTCCTCTTCTCTGTGTGCCACCATAGGAAGCCACTTCTTATGGTGGCACACCTGTGCGCTCAATACCCGAGCCAGGCTGTGTGTGTCTATTGACACACACAGCCTGGCTCGGCCCAGCTCCCTCCCTCACAGGATTTGATTGACAGCAGCAGGGGTGATACAACTAGTGGGACATTTTTTACCCTAATGCAGGGAATGCATTAAGGTGAAAAATGTCTAGGCTATAGGCCTCGTACACACGACCGTTTTCCTCGACAAAATCCATCAAGAAACTTGGTGGCAGAGCTTTTTTGCCGAGGAAACGGTCGTGTGTATGTTTTTCGTCGAGAAAACTGTCGTGGATCTCAATGAGAACAAAGAGAACATGCCCTCTTTTTTCTCGTCGGGAGTCTCACTTTTCTTGTCATGTTTCTCGTCGGGCTGGTTTACGACGAGAAACACAATTGTGTGTATGCTTAGAAACCCGCGCATGCTCAGAATAAAGTATGAGACGGGAGCGCACCTTCGGTAAAAGTAGCGTTCGTAATGGAGATAGCACATTCGTCACGCTGTAACAGACTGAAAAGCGCGAATCGTCTCTCACCAAACTTTTTCTTAACACGCAGTAACATGAGATTAGAAAAAGCAGCCCCAAGGGTGTCACCAGTGGAATCCAACTTCCCCTTTATAGTGCCGTCGTACGTGTTGTATGTCACCACGTTTTAAGAAAGAGACGAGATTTTGTCTTGACAGTGTGTGTGCAAAGAAAGCTTGACAAGATTCTTGACAAGCCTGACAAGGAACTCGTCGAGGAAAATTATGTTTCTTTTACGACGAGTTTCTCTGTCGTGTGTACGAGGCCTTAGAACTACCTTAAAGTTTCTCACCTGCCTGTCTGCACTGTACAATGAGTAGCACACACGCAACTTAGTGTACAGTTTCAGTAATATTGAGAATAATGAACTTGTTATCTCAGCAGGGGCGACCCATCCATTAGGAGTGCACGGATGGACGGGGGGTTTGAGGCATGTGATTAGAGCCAGAGGCTCTAATAGGCTTCAAAATAGGGTGGGCTTGGGACACAGAGCACTGCAAACCAAGCCCATCCTGTTGTGTGATAATAGCAAAAGAATATTCGCTATTTTCACACTGATTTTCCTCCCATCCATTCATGAAGCAGGTCTGAGACCCATTTCCCGATTGGCCAAAAGGAGAAGCGTTCCGACAGAAGCCACCGTGATGCAGACGGAAGAGAGCAGGGGAAGAGGAAGCCTCCCGTGATGCCCTGTCGCCCGGGTGAAGTGTTGACCACCATAGATAAGTGCTCTGGATGACCCAACCGACAGGGGGGTGCACTGTTTGCCGTCTCCCCCATAAAAATGTACCCACTATATCTGAGCCCAGCCAATGAAAACAGACAAAGATCAATACTCAAAAGCAGATAGGCTGAACATGTCAGCGGCCAGCAGGGAGCTCCAGGATACTGCAGCACTGGATAGAAAGTGGGCATAGTTCCACTTTAAGGGACCTGCAGACATTGGGGTTGATTTATTAAAGGCAAATAGGCTGTTAAATTTTCAAGGGAATTTTCCCTTAGCTTAGAAAACTAGGTAAAGCTCTGTCAATTTTTATCATGTGCAAGCAAGAATATATATATATATATATTTTCTAAGTTTTCCTTGCACGTGATCAAGTATTTTTCGCTAAATTAACTTTCACCACACTCACTAAGCTAAGGAAATTTTCCTTTCCAAAGTGGACATCCTATTTGCCTTTGGTAAATCAACCTTTATATGACAATCAAATAGTAGGCAGGTATGCTTGTAGCATTTCTGTGTGCGTATGTTGGGTGTTCCACGAGAAACAAGATATGAGAATACCTTTCAGATGTCCCAGGAGGCTTAGTTTTCAGCAGCTTCAATACAATAATAAATCCTGGCACACCTTAAAAAAGAAAGCATTTGGATGAGCTTCTATTATCTGTTGTCAGCAGTAGTTTTGCCTTAAGCAGTAGACTTGATGTTTAACCCAAAACTGGTTATGAAGGTAAAATTACAATAATCCTGTAACAGCAAGTCACAAAGTTTCAAATAATTGTGCATTTTTTATTGAACATTTTAAAATTTGATATGAATAATGCCTTGCCTTTTATAGATAAGTGTGTACGGTTTACCATGTACTAACACAGGGCTCAAAATTTCAAGTCCTGAGCTACTAGCCAGGCCTCAAGAGTTACTCGCCACCAGTTGCCCCACCTAATTCATACACTGCCCTGCGCCTAATTGCACCCGTAAAAACGCCCTCATAGATTATCTCATGGAATGAAACTGTTAAATGTTTTATGCAGAATCAAGTTACAAAATTAAATATTACCAACAACAACTTTAACAAAATGGGACAGGGCACTGGGGGCAGACCAGAGGGACAGGGCACTGGGGGCAGACCAGAGGGACAGGGCACTGGGGGCAGACCAGAGGGACAGGGCACTGGGGTCAGATCAGAGGGACAGGGCACTAGAACTGGGTCTCTTCCCCATTCTCTTGCTGTCTCCTCTGCAACTCCCATCCATCCTCTCTCTCCCTCTCCCATTCATCTCATCATCAGGAGCCTGTGTGTGCGGCTCCACGCTTGCATGTCCCCACTTCCCCCTTTTATTCAGGCTGGCAGAGAGGAGAGGAGCTGCAGCACAGCGGGAGGGAGTACAATCCAGCGCTGAGATCCACACAACTGCACAGCCATTGACACCATAGCACAGCGCACATTGACACCGCACAGCACACATTGAGACCAGTCTGTTCACAGTGCTCAGGCTGAACTGCTGGACACTTACATAGAGCACAAGGAGAAAAAAACTACACAAACTAGAAGGCTGCCACTCTCATGTCAGGGCAACTTTCAGTGAGCGCTGCACCAGAGTGTGCGCGGCTCACCAGACTACTTTTCCTGAGCATGCACCTTTCCTCTTCGGCCGCCAATCTCATCGGGACTCTAAGTGTAGGCACAGATTGGAGGGAGATTGGTCATGCAGCCCTGTCATCACTCGCCCCCAGCTTAAATCCACTCGCCAAATGCTAGTAGGCGAGTGGAAATTTTGAGGGCTGTACTAACATATACTTTAACCTGAGCAAATCCTTTATAGAGGGTACGTTTTCTGTGAATCCAGCTACTTACCCCAACACTTTGTATTCCTGATATGTGTCCGCTGTACCATGTACTAGTATGAGAAAGTATCCTGTTCTCTTTGTGTTGATTAAAATCCCTGGTGTTCCTGCTAGTCCCATTGCTTTCCTATTAAAAACTGACCACACTAAGTAGGAGATCACACTGTGGTCAGTTCTATAGCTATGCCGAGAACTCAGTGTACTCTCCTCCAGTGATCAGACTTGTCCTGACACGCTCCCCCCTGCACAGCCATTTACTGGCAAGCTTAGTGTGCTGCTCCCCCCCCCCCAAACTCTTATACCATACCATTTAGAAAGTCCACTGCGGGACAGTTGTTGAGCGGGGGGGGGATCAAAGTTGTTGAGCGGATGCCTCTCACCTTTGCACAGAATGTCTCCTCCCTCAGCAGTTATAGACGCGCCACAGTACTGCCCATTCAGCTACGCCCGCCTCCTCCAATAGTAGGGCTGCCATTAAGCTCCGCCCACCTCCTCCTATAGGCTGCCATTCAGCTCCACCCGCCTCCTCCTATAGGCTGCCATTCAGCTCCACCCGCCTCCTCCAGCAGTACTTCCCATTCAGCTCCGCCCACCTCCTCCTACAGTACTGAGCAGGGGGGGGGCTCGGATCCTCTCAGTGCGGGAAATGTAACCCTTTTGCGGGATTGCGGGAATATGCAGTCAGTGCAGGATAATCCCGCAGAATCCGTGCTTGTTGGGAGGTATGCTTATACAGCCGAGAACTGAAATCTGAAATGGCTGGGAAAAGGAGGAAAGATTCTGATTGGTACATTCATCCACACTTGTAGTGCAAAGTGGATTTGCCTTTAGTAAATAACCCCCTATAACTTTTGTGAAAACCAATCAAATTTACACTTATTGGGATTTTTTTTTCCAAAAATATGTAGCAGAATATATATTGGCCTAAATTGACGAACAAAATTCGATTTTTTTTGTAATCTTTTTATTGAATGTGTTTGATAGCAGAAAGTAAAGAAATATTGTTTTTTTTTTATTTATTTTTTTAATTGTTGGACTTTGTTTGTTTATAGCTCAAAAAAATAAAAAGTACAGAGGTGATTAAATATCACCAAAAGAAAGCTCTATTTGTGGGATATAATTTTATTTTATTTGGGTACAGTGTCGCATTCCCACGTAATTGTCAGTTAAAGTAACGCAGGCCGTATTGCAAAAAATGTTCTGGTCATGAAGGGGGGTAAATCTTCCAGAGCGGAAGTGGTTAAGAAAATTCACCTGCAATGAATATAGGTGAATGTCATACTGACTGCTTTAAAAATACACCCCCTTAAGTGTTAAATATCAGGAGGCGTTTTCTTTTACTATGTTTGGGGTATAGAGTTTGAAGGGTCAGTTTCACAGGTGTCAGAATGATTTACTAAAGTTGAGAATCTGCAGACAATAAATTGTTTGAATATTCACTTTAATTATCCAGTCATGTGCAGGTGAAATAAGTAAACGGGTATTTCTATTTCCTAAGATTGGATGTTTGACGTGAATATTCATATCATTTATTGTGTGAAGATGCCAACTCCTTTATTAATTCACCCTTCATGTCTTATGCTTTTCATTGATGGCACCACTTGGGGCAAAATTCTTCTTTTTGCTAAAGTCAGTACTGACTTGACTGTGTACTATTAATTTACTACTGATCGTTTTATTTCTTTGTGCCAGGAACTAATGAAAAGAAGATTGCTTTTTTTCGTTTGGCAGCACATAAAGGAAAGGTAATGTATAAAATGAGTTATCCCATAGCAGTCAGTCAGATTTTAATGTTTTTTAATGACAAACATGTCCTACTTACCTGCTCTGTGTAATGGTTTTTCACAGAGCAGCCCCGATCCTCCTCTTTTCAGGTCCCCCAGCCGGTGCTCGGGGCTCCTCCTCTTCTCCGTCTGCCACCATGGGAAGCCACTTCTTATGGAGGAACATGTGCAGGCTCGATTCTGAGCCAAGCTGTGTGCATCTTGTTTATTGACACACACAGTGCGGCAGAGACTGCATTAAAGTGGATGTAAACCAAAAAAATATATATATATATTTTATTTTTATGTCACAATGTAGAGTATAAGATTTCCTATCATCTGTGCCCAGTCTTGCCACACAGAGTTAATCCAGCTTTGAGCAATCCTCTTTTATTGTTCAGTGAAATAAAACGGCCTTACAGAGAAAAACCTTTGTCCGTTTCCCCCCCCCCTGTGAGTGACAGGTTATTTACATGTCTCATGCACTAGCCTGGAGACGGGAATTAGTTTTTAATTCCCACCCCCACTCCTTTTCTGAAGTCATGTGGTTACTTTTCTGGATTTTGACTGGATGTTAGTGATTATAGCAGAATTTAGTGTAAGGAATACACAGGAAAAAATGCATGTTGACAAGAGGAGTGTAGAGGATGGCGGGGAGTCTACTGACATCACGACTCCACCCACCGAGCTCCAGACAACAGACCCACCCACATAATCTGCAGTTTTTCAGTTCTTATAACAGACAGAGGGGAAACATTTGACAGGTAAGGATACATGCAGGAGGCTTGTATATCCTTATAGATCAGCACTATGGCAGTAGTTTAGAAAGGATGAGAGTGGGTTTACATCCACTTTAAGGGGGGGGGGACCTTCAGCCTGTACAAACACTTTCATTTATTCTGAATGGATCTGTTGAGGTTGATTTCTGGTTGGTAATGTAGGGGTTAATGCTCACTCCACACTGGTCTTTGACTTAGGTACAAACGTGTTATTTACCTTTCTTCCTTATATGTAGTTTTATGTCTTATAGTTTATTTCTGTGGCTCTTAGGCAAATATCCAGGCAGGAAGTCACACCCGTTAAACTCACTAGCGTTCATGGTTTCCATGTGCAGTGTGTGATTTCTTGGCCCTGGTCTTATTTCCTGATTGTCTCAGCTTTTTTAACTTTTTTTTATGTGTTTATGTATTTTTTTTAGCAAACTTTAAAAAATATTTTAGATCTTTTTCCATTTAAATGTAATGTATTTTGGAAAACTAGGAATAGAGATGGCCTAATGTTCTGTTAGTTGGCACAGCCATATATACTTTGCCTTAGAGCAGCATAATACATTGATTAATAGTTTTAAGAGAGGGATATTCTGGCATGAGGAAACCTGATATTTGTCCACAGAAGCTCACAGCTGCAGATGGTAAGCTCAGCCAAGGTTTGAGATTTGAGAGAACAAAGACGATAACTGCACTACATGGACTGCTGATTACAAAGTATTTGTGTGAGGGTTACAAGAATAACAACATGTAGCTAAAAGCAACAAGGCCTTGAATGTGTTTCATGCTGAATACGCTTGGTTGTACAATAAGCCCTGCAGGAAAGTATACTAAATATAAGAATTAAGCACCCAATTAAAAACATGAAATCACAGATGTCAACTAATGAGCGCACCCAAACATAACTGTGCAACCATTTATTAACGTTTTAAATATTACATCATATACATTTTTTTTTATTATTATTAAATTCCCATAGTAATATAATATACTGTATATTATAAACCCCTGACCATTTCATGGAAAGCAGTTAGGCTACTTTCACACTGAGGCGCTTTGCAAGCGCTATAGCGCTAAAAATAGCACCCTGAAAGTGCCTCTCTGAGGGCTTTCACACTGGAGTGGTGCGCTGTCAGGACAGTAAAAAACAAGTCCTACTAGCCGCATCTTTGAGGGCTTGTAGGAGCGGGGAATACCCCGCTCCTAAAGCGCCCCTGCCCATTGAAGTCAATGGACAGCGCTGCCGAACCGCCAGCAAAAAGGGTTAAAATTGCCCGGGGGTTAAAAGCGACCCGAATAGCGCAGCAAAAACTATGGTAAAACAACGCTTTACCACAGCGCAATGCCTGTGAAAGTAGCCTGAGTGAAACGGAATGTGAGGAAGCAAGTCAAGAATTGTTTTTGTAGTTTTGGATAGAGAAGGGTTTGAACACCTATTAGGTTTTTATTGTTGTCTGTTCCCCCATTAGACCCCTTTCACAATGAGGCACTTTCACGCACCCGAAAACCTTTTTCCATTAAAATCAATGAATGCTTTCACACTGGGGCAGTGCGCTGGCAGGGTGGTGACAAAATGCCCCCTCTCCATTAAAATGAATGGAAAGCTCTTCAAAAGCACATGAAAAGCTCTTCAGAAGCGCTCAGTGTTTTACTGGCAGTTTAGAAGTGCCTCAGTGTAAAAGGGGGCCTTAGGCTACTTTCACACTGAGGCATTGCGCCACGCTATTCGGCCGCTAGTGGGGCGCTTTTAACCCCTGTAGAAAAAGGGTTAAAACCGCCAGCCGGCAGTTTGGTGGCGCTGCCCATTGATTTCAATAGGCAGGGGCGCTGTAGGAGCGGTATATACACCTCTCCTACAGCACCTCAAAGATGCGGCTGGCAGGACATTTTTGAGCGTCTTGCCAGCGCACTGCTCCAGTGTGAAAACCCACTGGAGTGAGAGGAGGGCGCTTTCAGGGCGCTTTGCAGGCACTATTTTTAGATCTATAGTGCCTGCAAAGCGCCTCAGTGTGAAAGTAGCCTTAGGGAGATTCACCCTCTCTATGAACCCTTTCACACTGGGGCATTGTGAGTGTCGTTTTAGCTGTGCTTTTCGGGCGCTAGTGGGATGCTTTTAACCCCTGCTAGCAGCCGAAAAAGGGTTAAAAGCGCCGGCAAAGCGTCGCTGCAGTGGCACTGCCCATTGATTTCAATGGGCAGGGGTGCTTTAGGCCCTATATTACCAAAAGTATTGGGCCACCTCTCCAAATCATTTGGTGGATTTTGGTGTGGGGTTGTTTTTCAGGGGTTAGACTTGGCCCCTTAGTGCCAGTGATGGAAACTCTTAACGCATAAGCACAGGGTTTGACAAATTTGCTTGGAATCTAGGAGCCAGCTAAAGAAGTTAGGAGCCAAAAAACGCACCCCTTCCCGTCAAGCTCGCGCGCAGAAGCGAACGCATACGTGAGTAGCGCTCGCATATGTAAACGGTATTCAAACCACACATTGTGAGGTATAGCCGTGATTGGTAGAACGAGAGCAATAATTCTAGCCCTGGACCTCCTCTGTAACTCAAAACATGCAACATGTAGAATTTTTTTAATAGTCGCCTATGGAGATTTTAAGGAGTAAAAGTTTGTCGCCATTCCACGAGCGGACGCAATTTTGAAGCGTGACATGTTGGGTATCAATTTACTTGGCGTAACATTATCTTTCACAATATAAAAAAAAAGTAGGCTAACTTTACTGTTGTCTTATTTTTTAATTAAAAAAAAAATATTTTTTCCCAAAAAAAGTGCACTTGTAAGACCGCTGCGCAAATCCGGTGTGACAGTGTATTGCAATGACCGCCATTTTATTCTCTAGGGTGTTAGAATAAAAAATATATATAATGTTTGGGGCAGGGGCGTAACTAGAAATCACAGGGCCCCATAGCAAAATGTTGTATGGGGCCCCCCAGAGCCGCCCTAGTGTCAATGCAGCGTGACCTGTGCCCCATACACCGTGACCTGTGCCCCATACACCGTGACCTGTGCCCCATACACCGTGACCTGTGCCCCATACACCGTGACCTGTGCCCCATACAGCGTGACCTGTGCCCCATACACCGTGACCTGTGCCCCATACACCGTGACCTGTGCCCCATACAGCGTGACCTGTGCCCCATACAGCGTGACCTGTGTCTAGGGATAAGCCGAACATACCCGCGTTCGGTTCGCACCAGAACGTTCGAACAGACCGATCGTTTGCGCGAACATTTAGAACCCCATTGAAGTCTATGGGACTCGAACGTTCGAATTCAAAAGTGCTAATTTTAAAGCCCAATATTCAAGTTATTGTTGGAAAACGTCTTTGAGAACCCGGGTCTTGCCCCAGGGAACATGTATCAATGGAAAAAAAGTTTTAAAAACTGTATTTTTTTCTTGAGCATCGATTTTAATAATGCTCTAAGTGAAAAAAAAAATCCTTTAAATATCACACCTGCTGGGTGTCTATAGTAGTGGCACGTGTTTAGAAATGTCCCTGCACAACATGAGATTACTATATACTGTATATACATACACACAGTATATGTATGTTTTATGTACTACTTTTTTAATGAATAAACTGCAATATTTATTGTGAAGCGCCAGTTTATGAGTTGAGGACACATCTAACATTCACATGCATTAAACAAATAAATATACTGTAGCACAGATGTAACAACAAAATAATTTAATCTGTATGCTATACTAACAATAAAACACACCACACTGTGTGATAATGGTTCCCTCGCAGGGAATTTCTAAAACAAGTTGCAACAACTGGGACTCCTTCTGCACTATATTTCTATGCAGGCTCCAATGTGTGTGACCCCGGCTACCCCAATGCGTCTGCACACATGTGTTAATCTGTGCAGAAGAGTAAGTTTGGGATTGCTGAGTGAGTATGCTGGCATGTGGCCCCTCTTCTCAGGCTGCCTGTATTGATTGTGCAAAGTGGGGCCCAGGCCCTGGGCCGCTCACTCCTCAGTGCCCATGAAATGCAGCCTGATTAGTGCCCATCAATGCAGCCTTGCCAGTGCCCATCAAATGCAGCATGATCAGTGCCCATCAAATGCAGCCTTACCAGTGCCCATACAATTCAGCGTGATCAGTGCCCATCAAATGCAGCCTTACCAGTGCCCATCAAATGCAGCTTGATCAGTGCCCATCAAATGCAGCTTGATCAGTGCCCATCAATGCAGCCTTGCCAGTGCTCATCAATACAGCCTTGCCAGTGTCCATCAAATGCAACCTGATCAGTGCCCATCAAATGCAACCTTACCAGTGTCCATCAAATGCAGCCCGATCAGTGCCCATGAAATGCAGCTTGATCAGTGCCCATCAAATGCAACCTGATCAGCGCCCATGAAATGCAGCCTTGCCAGTGTCCATCAAATGCAGCCTAGCCAGTGCCCATCAAATGCAGCCTTGCCAGTGCCCAAATATGGCCTTACGAGTGCCCATCAATGCAGTCTTACCAGTGCCCATCAATGCAGTCTTACCAGTGCCCATCAATGCAGCCTTGCCAGTGTCCATCAAATGCAGCCCGATCAGTGTGCAGCAATGCAGCCTGATCTGTGTCTAGCAATGAAGCCTGGCATGTGTCTGAATCTGGGATTTGAATATCCCAGCGCGATCCCGTCCTCCCCTCTCTCAGTCCACCTCCTCCTTCTCCAGTGGCCGCTGTAACAAAGTCCCGGCTCCTATAATTTACATCACACTGATTCAATTTGCCAATGGATCAGTGTTCACCCATCACTAGAGCTGGGACTTTGTAACAGCGGCCGCTGGAGGAGGAGGAATAGGAGGACCGAGGTAGGGGAGGTCGGTGCACCTTGACAATGAGAACGGCGTTCCTGCTGTGGAAAAAGTAAAGGAACGTTGTTCCCATGCGTTCCCGCAGGACTTGAGCCCTGGGTGTTCACACCCATGTGATTCAATTCCTGTCCGAATTTGCAGATCGCACTGCGATATGCGAACTGATTTGGGGGTGCCATTAAGTTTTAATTGGCACTCCCAGCAGTTCATATGGGGCAGTGTGAACTGCCGACAGGAGACATGCGATGTGGGAACCCCCAGTGGATTTGCAGGGTTCCCGCATTGCAGCAGTATGAACAGGCCTTTAATCCTAATGGCATGCTGCACACACCAGAAATCACACCCACACTGGGAACTTCTCTGCATTTGCGATTCCTGTGCGGGCTGCGACTCCAGAAATGGTGGAGGGTCCTATAGACCTTTTCTTTGTATTTAGGGAGGCACAGCAGCCCACACAGTATAAATGGGCTGCCATGCCCACTAAGGATGAGCTCCGGCGTGTTCGCATAGAACACGTGCAGAGCCCGCCAGGAAGTCGGCACCCGCGCTGCGCTAATCACAGCCAGGCAGACATTTCCCGATCTCTGCAGCCGAGCATCGGGAAATGTCTGCCTGGCTGTGATTAGCGCAGCGCGGGTGCCGACTTCCTGGCGGGCTCTGCACGTGTTCTATGCGAACACGCCGGAGCTCATCCTTAATGCCCACACAAAATACACCTTGCAGAGCCACATCAGTGTGAACTAAAGGAAAAAATCCCCCCTCTACTGCTTAAGAACCCCCCACCCACAAGCAAAACTCCCCACTGCAAAACACCACCCTCCCTCATATATCCCCACAATATTAACCCCCTGTCTCTGATCACACCTCAAGGCAAAAATATCTCCCTCATTTCTAATGCTAAATAATATCTCCCTTCATTTAACAAACTTCCCACCCAGAACCAAATCCCTGCCAATAACCACCCCCTGTAAACTTCTCTACAAGAAACTTACAGGGGGGGAGGGGGGTCCTTCTCTAAAACCAAACCCACCCCCTTTCCTTAACCTCCCCACCAAAAGAATCTCCCCCAGGCAGGAATTCTCACCCCTCCTTCCTCAACATAGAAAGCCATGCTTCTCCACCTACCTGACCTCATCTTCAGAAATCGGCACGGCACAGAGGCAGGAAATGAAATCTTCTGCATCCCCGGTCTCCCTTCGGCTGTGTCAGAGCTGTGAAGTCTCTAGGAGATCCCTCGGCAGTGTGCTCTCATTGGCAGAGCGTGCCTGGAGCAGTGTGTGTGTAAGCAGCCACGGCTGCTAACGGGAACGACGTTCCTGCCGGGCCCCCCTGATCCTCACTCGGCTGCGGGCCCCATAGCGTCCGCGTGGGTCGCTATGGTGGTAGTTCCGCCACTGGTTTGGGGGTTCTAATTAGAGGGAAGGTGATGGCAGTGAAAAAACACATTAGAACTGCTGTTTTTTGCTACTTGTAATGTAATGTATGTAACCTGTAATGCCAACGGCCACCACAAGATGGCCACTCCTAGATTCCTTCTGCAGGCCTCAGCTTCCTTCTGTGAAGGCCGCAAAGCCGCGGCCTCAATTACCGGCCAGCCCGCGCCGGCCAGTAATAGAGGCTGCGGCTTTGTGGCCTTCTTCTGGCCTCAGCTTCCTTCTGTGAAGGCCGCAAAGCCGCGGCCTCAATTACCGGCGGGTGCGGGCCCGCCGCGCCGGCCGGTAATTGAGGCCGCGGCTTTGCGGCCTTCTGCAGCCCTAAGCTTCCCCAGGCACCAGGTCACAATTTCTTGTCGCAATTGCGACCTGGTGCCCGGATTTTATTGAGGCCTGCATAAGCATACCAAGACAATTTGGACAATTTCATGCTCCCAACTTTGTGGGAACAGTTTGTGGATGGCCTCTTCCTGTTGCAACATGATTGTGCACCCAGTGCACAAAGCAAGGTCCATAAAGAAATGGATGAGCAAGTTTGTGGTGGAGGAACTTGACTGGCTTGCACAGAGTCCTGACCTCAACCCGATAGAACACTTTTGGGATGAATTAGAGTTGAGACTGTGAGCCAGGCCTTCTCGTCCACATCAGTGCCTGACCTCACAAATTATTTGTAAAATGTTATATTTAAATACTGTAATTTGTATTGTCGTGTGACCATTGCAACAATTACATTGTTATAGTTACATATTTACAGTTGTGTTACTTATGTTACACTATTGCTATACATTTGTTGTCTGCTCCATAACACGTATTTGTTTTCTTTTATGGTCTTAGGTTGGTAAGTACACTAATGAGTTACCTCAGTAACTATAAGTTTCTAATTGGATGCTTGATGCTCCCTACAGGACTAAACAAGTTACGGGTCTTGTGGGTTCTAGCTATCGCTGTTATCCTTGTAATCTTTGTAATTATCACAATAAAAACTTTGGAATGGGCATGTAATGGAGTGCAGTTAGAGCCCATTCACACCTTGGCGTTTTGTCGCCTGTAGCGCGACGCTCACAAACACCAGAGGGACGAAAATACATGAAAGGCAATGGGGATGGTTCACATCTGCACGCTGATGCGCCTGACGCCGGTCGCCTATAGCCAAAGAAAGTTCCGGACCCTTTTTTGTCGCGCAAATCGCGCGATTTGGGCGTATTTGAGCGTTTTTTGTTTCCCATTGAAATCAATGTAAAACGCCCGATACGCGCGTATTGCGCGACAACAATGTACTGATTAAGCAATAGCAGTAAGGCTTATTACCTCTGCTGTTGTTGCTTAGTTATCCAGTTATGTCTTCATTGCAGTTTAAAGCTGATGTATGGGGGGGAAAAAATGCTCATTTGCACAAAAAAACATAATAACGTGTACCCCATCTCATGAATCCACTTCTGCAGAGTTTAATAAATCTTTAGCTTTTTTTTTAGCCTGCACTCTCCCGTCGGTGCCAAATATCTGGTGCTTAAAACGCATAGTTTTGGGCTGCAGTACACTGATTACAGTGGGTTGCTCTCTCAGCACCTCTTTCATGTAAGGCGGTCTATCAATGGAGGAGGTGTGGATGAACGTCACGATCTCCTCTCCCCCAATAATAAAAAAGCATTGCATTCTTTAAAAATAATGCAAGGCTTTTTCTGAATTAAAGAGGTGACAGGTGAGTGACCCACTGTGATCAGTGTACTGCAGCCAGAACTGCAAGTCCCAGCAGCGGACGTTTGGCACTGACAGGAGGTTTAACTACTGCTGTAGCAACCAGAGATGCTGAACAATTCATTAGAGATAACTAATTATTCCTGTGCTGTAGGCAGGTTGCTTACAGGAGTAAGGTTTTAGCTAGTGGCTGGCCCAGGCTGGGGAAAGAGTTAATGTGTGTGCTGCTGTTCCCGGGCATTTTGGATCCAGCCTAACTGCTGATGATATAAATAGGGAGAACGCTGTGTTTTTAGGGCTCTAGGATCACTATAGGACATGTTGTGAATCCTGTGGAGAAGGACTGCTGCGCAATGCAGTTTGTCAGAGGCACTGGGGATCCAGAGATCAACCAGCCCTTGGAAGACACCAACATGGACTACTACTTTGTAGAGGTATGCCAGGGCAGCAAATCAGTCATAGTTAGGGTCATGATGTAGACACTGTTTATGTTGAACTGTACCACCAGAAAATAGTAGTTTCCTCAACTGTTCTGAGCCTGATCTTGAGGGATGCATGTTGGTTTTGGCGTATCAAAGTAACTTGGGTCAGGAAAGCACATATGGAGTATGAAGATCAGTACTACAAAGGACTATTTGGCAAGACAAGCAGGAGAAGTCATGTAGTTGCTATGGGTAACCAATCTCAAGCGCAAGCTACATGGTAGCCAGTAGCAAAGCATGGTACATGGTATAGGTGACAGGACCTTCAGTAGCACGGGGGTTGAAATTCTGTCTCCCTCCCTGGCAGTCGGTTTCCAGTAGCAACTGGAACCAAACCTGCGTTCAGGGGCGGACTGACAACTCATGGGGCCCCCGGGCAATAGAAGAGTATGGGGCCCCTCTGGCTTACAGATGGCCACTACGCCAGGAGGCAGTGCAGAGTAGTGTTGAGCAGAATATGCCATATTCGATTTCGCGATATATCTCGAATATATATTCGAATATTCGAGATATATTCGCTAAATTCGAATATTCGTGATATTTTATCGAAATTAATTGAATGCGATTTTTCGCTATTGCGAATGCGAAAATAATTGCGATTTTTTTAATAACTGCGGTAGGAGCGCTCTGATTGGCTCAGAATATTCGTGATATTTTATCGAAATATCGCAACATGCGAATGCGATATTTATTGCGCAATTTCGAGATATGCTGGAGGAGCGCTCTGATTGGCTCAGAATATTCGTGATATTTTATCGAAATATCGCAACATGCGAATGCGATATTTATTGCGCAATTTCGAGATATGCTGGAGGAGCGCTCTGATTGGCTCAGAATATTCGTGATATTTTATCGAAATATCGCAACATGCGAATGCGATATTTATTGCGCAATTTCGAGATATGCTGGAGGAGCGCTCTGATTGGCTCAGAATATTCGTGATATTTTATCGAAATATCGCAACATGCGAATGCGAAATTTATTGCAGATATTTCGAAAACTGCTGTAGCAGCACTCTGAAATCGAATATGTATGATATTTTAACCAAAATACATATTGCGATTGCGATTTTTCGATCGCGCATGCGCAATTGCGCGAACAACACGCGACCATTTCCTGGAGCCTTGCCAGTTTCCAACTTATGATCGCAGCGCAATCACACAGCAACATGGTTGGAAGCAATTTCACTAAGTCTGAGGAAAAGTTGCTGATTTGTGTAAGTATTTTGACCACTGTTATTTCATCATCTTCAACTGCATTTAAGTCTAGTTTAAAAGTTAGTATATATGATCAGATATTAGTATTTAACCAAAAATGTGTCTCCTGCTTTTACAAAACTACAAGTCCCAGCATGCCTGGACAGCTGCAGACACCCTGGTTGGCAAATGTGTATTTAGGCACTTTTCCTTGTTATTTAGCATAATGAATTTAACATTTTATTGGACATAGGACGTATGCGAACGTCCTGACTTCAGTGTCCTCAAGGCCCAAGGACGTTCGAATACATATTGCCCTTTAGATGTTGCAGAACTACAACTTCCAGCATGCCTGGGAATGCTGGCACTTCTAGTATTGTAAGTTCTGCAGGCCCCCATTTTTCAGGCCTTTATGCACGGGTCTCTAAACTGTGGCACCCTAGATGCAGCAAAAGTAAAATTCTTAGCATGCACTGAAAGACCGTGGCTGATGGGAGTAGTAGTTTTGCAACAGCTGGAGGTGGACTGGTCTTGAAACCCAGAGTTAGGTAACAAACCCGTAGTGTTTTGCAACCATTCTGCCTCCAGCTGGTTATTTTCTGTTGAAAAGCCTGTGGCGTGCAAAACACAACCCAAAAACTCCACCCGGTGCAAGGAAAAATTTGCACACACCTAAAGAGTGACATCACAAAAAACTGCGACGGTTGCATACGTCAGTGGTCCTCCGAAAAGGTCCCGTCTCTGACCCCCCGGGGCGTTAGGCTCCTGACAGGGAAAAGAGTTACTGTGGTCCATACAGCCGAAGCCATATGGACCCATCTCGGTCCAAGCAGCGCAATCAACACGCGAACAACACGCGACCATTTCCTGGACCCTTGCCAGTTTCCAACTTTATGATCGCAACGCAATCGCAGAGCAAGATGGTTGGAAGTAATTTCACTGTATCTGAGAAAAAGTTGCTGATTTGTGTAAGTATTTTGACCACTGTTATTTCATTATCTTCAACTGCATTTTAGTCTAGTTTAAAAGTTAGTATATATTCATAATTATGCAAATGATAATGGCTGCTATATTTATGTAAAAAAGGTGGCGACCGAAATGGCAGTATATAAAATCTGTCATGTTACCCCTGTCATTGATTAATAAGGCGAGAATGCTTCCAATTGTTGAATAGCATACATTTATGTCATATATCCATAAGGCTGTCAACAAAAGTATTACAATATACTTTGTTCTTCATCTTGCAGAAGTTCCTGGAAACAGGATACGATGAGCTGCGGAGGCAGCAAGAAAAACAGGGAGTTATAAGCTCCCTGATTGAGGAACTAGGCGAAGAACACACTCGCATGGCGATCCTCAAAAAGTGGTCCGACCTGAAGAGGCGCCAGATGAACCGGGTCAGGCGTATCCGGAATAAATATCATCCTGGTAAGTTATTGGTCACAGTTATGTTTTTTTTTCCCTAAAGTGTATTTTGTGCGTGTACTCGAGAGAGGAGCCGGACTGCAGGAGTTGGGAGTAGGCAGGCCTCCCCCAGAGGTAATCTGCCACCTTTCTCCATGCCCCGGGTGGCAATGGCGGGTGTGAGGGGGTCCTCCCACACAGACCGTCCTACCTGCTCCGCTTCGAAGCCCAACGGGGCAGAGGGACTCCCTATAAGGGAGTGAGAGGATTTGCCCGCTCAACCAGCCCCGTTAGTCCTTCGCCTCTCTTTTTAGAGACCGCATGGTCAGAGTGCGTGCATGTTAACCCAATTGCGAGTGCGTGTGTAAGTGTGGTGGTTTTTGTGGGAGGGAGGTGGGCATACTAAGCGCAGGCTTACCTCGCATAGCACACCCACCGGGGGCCGAGCTGAGACCACCAAACTCAATTCACATGTAGCCGAGAGCGGGATCCGAACCCCTAGCTGCAGAGGTGAATGGCTTGTCAGCGCAGTGGCAATCGCGTTGAGCCAGCCCGGGTCCCTTGGGGACAGTTATGTAAGGTCATATGTAATTAATGTAAGGTCAGATGTTGTTAACCAAGACGCCATGTTGTTGTAACATATATCACCACCAGCCAAGGTATTCATAGTACTGTTGGAAAAAAACATGGGACAGCAGACAGGAACACAGAAGTTATGTGGGAACATACTTTTCCCATTGCTTTGCATGGGACTTTAAACAAAAAGCCCGACCCTCACCAATGGGGTTAGTTAAGGGATAAATTAACGATCCTATACTTTAAGTGGACGTATAGATAACATGTGACCAAGTGTTATCGAAATATCTACAGCTGTTATGAAATAACATGTATTTCCCATAGAGTTGAATGGGACTTTAAAGAAAAACCCTGACCAAGGCAAATGGGGGTGGGTATGGGTTAAACCACCAATGCTATATTTGTGGCTGACATATAAGTAACCTGTGTGCCAAGTTTCATGTAAATATCTTTAGCCGTTTGGACGTGATGGTGGAACATACATACATACATGCACACACACGTTGAGTTTTATATATATAGATTCCCACTAAATTCCTGTGTTAGGCGTGGGGTTGTTATAGTAATCCTGTGTACTCCATCAAGTACTTTTTTTTAACATGAGATCGTCTGAACAAAACAAAGGAGACAAAAACAGCTCATTTTACCATGGTGGCAGCCCAGCTCACGCTCAGTCCCCTGTAGTGCCCACAAGACCCTTTAATATAACATTGTCCCATTGGTTAACTGTCTATATAAATTAATTTGTATTCATATACAATACAGTAGAGTACACAGAATTTGCATACGTCATTAGAAAACATTTTTATAATATATGAACATTGTGTTATTATAGGAGCTCCGCTACCAACTGTGCGCCCCAAGCGCACAAGGCGACAGGCCGCAGAGGAGGAGCAGGAGGAGGATGTGGAAGAGGAGGAGAGGGATGAGGAGGAGCAGCCAGGGCCATCCACATCACCACCCTCCTGTGGAGGAGCAAGAGGAGCAAGAGCAAGAGGAGGAGCTGCACCCCCCCCCCGAAACTTCTGGTGGAGTAGTGGGTGACGAGGAAGAGGAGCAGGATGAGACGGTTAATTATACCGTCAATCAGGAGGGTAAATATGTGCACATATATTAATAAAATTTCAACAATAAAATGTAGCTCTAAAAATGGACACATTTAAAGCAGGGCTGTGGAGTCGGTAGATAAATTTTTCGACTCCGACTCCTCAGTTTTATGTACTTCAGACTCCGACTCCCCGACTCCCCGACTCCCCGACTCCGACTCCTCTGTATTAATATGCGAATGTATTTTATAGATTCCTTGAGGGAAAGAAACGCAAACTACCACAGGACTACTGGCTGGGAAGCCAACAGTCTACTGTATTGCACAGTTTAAGCAAAAGACAAACACAATGAAAACAATCAAGTGACTGGATAGTAGCAGCAGGCTTAAACATCAGGAACATGATCTTTAACAGTTCAAAAATACAGACCACATTATTTGGCTGTTTTAGAACCAAAACAAAGCTTATCTATAATGAACCAAAAACAAAAATATGAAAAACCTAGAAATGGTTTATATTAATCTTGAAATGTAGTTCTAGGCTTAGCAAATGCAAATAAATGCAATGTAGAGTTCTAAGGAAGAGAATTGCCTCTGCCAGATCCTCTTTCATAGAGTCTCTTAAGTCAGACTTTATTATTTTTATGGCTGAAAATAATCTTTCGTAACGGTCTTTGAAATCCAAATGTTTTTTTCTTATATCCTAACAGTTCTAAAAAAGCTAGAGGTGAAACAAGCTGCCATGAAAAACCTGACGAAGAGAGTAATGGCAAATGAGCAGCAGATACTGTTTTTGATGCGCCAAAATCAACAACTGGTGCAACAACTGGCGAAAAACATGGATGAGGTGACAGAGCTTCAGAAGTTAATGTCCTAATTTTTTTTTTTTTTTTTTTTAATAAAAAATGTTATATTTTGCAAAGGTTTCATTTCTTATTGAAATTGTTAGTTTTTTAAACACATCTAACTTCACATCTAACACATCAACATCAACATCAACACATCTAGCTTAATAATAACCGAAAACATTTTATACTATTACTAGCTGAATACCCGGCGTTGCCCGGTCTTCCTATCTTAACCTTTTGGGGAGGAAAATCATAGTAATATAAATATACCCATCTTTTATATAAGGGTGTTGGTAAGGGTTAATTTAACTGTTATATATTTTTATTTGGCATATAAGTAATATGTATAGCGGGTATTATTGAAATATCTCCAGGCGTACAGAAGTTATGTGGGAACATACATTTTACATTGATTTGCATGGGACTTTAAAGGAAAACCCCGACCCTCACAAATGGGGGTAGTTAAGGGATAAATTAACTATCAGTGGTATCAGTGAACAGCAGTGGTAATAGGAGTATATATAGAGTGGGAATTAACTTTTTACATAGGTGTCTTGACTGAGCAGCAGCAGCAGTAGTAGTAGTAGTAGTAGATACAGAGTCATATCACTTGGGCAGGAGGTGCCATGATGAACAGCAGTGGTAATAGGAGTATATAGAGTGGGAAATTACTTTTGACATAGTTGTCTTGACTGAGCAGCAGCAGCAGCAGCAGTAGTAGTATTAGCAGTAGTAGTTGATACAGAGTCATATCACTTGGGCAGGAGTTGCCATGATGAACAGCAGTAGGAATAAGAGTATATAGAGTGTGAAACAACTGCTGACATAGGTGTATTGACTGGGCAGCAGCAGCAGAAGCAGCACTAGTATTAACAGTAGTAGTTGATACAGAGTCATATCACATGGGCAGGAGGTGCCATGATGAACAGCAGTAGGAATAAGAGTATATAGAGTGTTAAACAACTGCTGACATAGGTGTATTGACTGGGCGGCAGCAGCAGCTGAAGCAGCAGTAGTAGTATTAACAGTAGTAGTTGATACAGAGTCATATCACATGGGCAGGAGGTGCCATGATGAACAGCAGTAGGAATAGGAGTATATAGAGTGTCAAATAACTGCTGACATAGGTGTATTGACTGGGCAGCAGCAGCAGAAGCAGCAGTAGTATTAACAGTAGTAGTTGATACAGAGTCATATCACATGGGCAGGAGGTGCCATGATGAACAGCAGTAGGAATAGGAGTATATAGAGTGTCAAATAACTGCTGACATAGGTGTCTTGACTGGGCAGCAGCAGCAGCAGAAGCAGCAGTAGTATTAACAGTAGTAGTTGATACAGAGTCATATCACATGGGCAGGAGGTGCCATGATGAACAGCAGTAGGAATAGGAGTATATAGAGTGTCAAATAACTGCTGACATAGGTGTCTTGACTGGGCAGCAGCAGCAGCAGAAGCAGCAGTAGTATTAACAGTAGTAGTTGATACCGAGTCATATCACATGGGCAGGAGGTGCCATCATGAACAGCAGTAGGAATAGGAGTATATAGAGTGTCAAATAACTGCTGACATAGGTGTATTGACTGGGCAGCAGCAGCAGAAGCAGCACTAGTATTAACAGTAGTAGTTGATACAGAGTCATATCACATGGGCAGGAGGTGCCATGATGAACAGCAGTAGGAATAAGAGTATATAGAGTGTTAAACAACTGCTGACATAGGTGTATTGACTGGGCGGCAGCAGCAGCTGAAGCAGCAGTAGTAGTATTAACAGTAGTAGTTGATACAGAGTCATATCACATGGGCAGGAGTTGCCATGATGTACAGCAGTCTTAATAAGAGTATATAGAGTGTGAAATAACTGCTGACATAGGTGTATTGACTGGGCGGCAGCAGCAGCAGAAGCAGCAGTAGTAGTATTAACAGTAGTAGTTGATACAGAGTCATATCACATGGGCAGGAGTTGCCATGATGTACAGCAGTCTTAATAAGAGTATATAGGGTGTGAAATAACTGCTGACATAATTGTCTTGACTGATCCAAAGGAGTCATGGGAGAAAATCATGTGGTCAGATGAGACTATAATATAATTTTTTGATCATAATTTCACTAACCGTGTTCGGAGGAAGAATAATGATGAGTACCATGCCAAGAACGCCATCCCTAATGTGAAGCATGGGGGTGGTAGCATCATGCTTTGGTGGTGTTTTTCTGCACATGGGACAGGGTGACTGCACTGTATTAAGGAGAGGATGACCGGGGCCATGTATTGCAAGATTTTGGGCAACAACCTCCTTCCCTGAGTTAGAGCTTTGAAGATGGGTCGAGGCTGGGTCTTCCAACATGAGAATGACCCAAAGCACACAGCCAGGATAACCAAGGATTGGCTCTGTAAGGAGCATATCAAGGTTCTGGCGTGGCCTAGCCAGTCTCCAGACCTAAACCCAATAGAGAATCTTTGGAGGGAGCTCAAACTCCGTGTTTCTCAGCGATAGCCCAGAAACATGACTGATGTAGAGAAGATCTGTGTGGAGGAGTGGGCCAAAATCCCTCCTCCAGTGTGTGCAAAGCTGGTGTAAAACTACAAGAAATGTTTGACCGCTGTAATTGCAAAGAAAGCCTACTGTACCAAATATTAACATTGATTTTCTCTGATGTTGAAATAGTTATATTCAGCACTGTAAATACATCAGGTCCGGGGCTTCATCAGGGAATGCATGGCAAGGGACCCTTCAGCGCCCTGAACCGACGACGGGTGCCAGAAAGTCACCGCCGATCCAGGACTCATTCATCTTTATGAATGTGAGTCTGTCCACGGAGTCTGTGGACAGACGGGTCCTCTTGTCCGTGACCACCCCACCTGCCGCGCTGAATGTCCGCTCAGATAGTACGCTGGAGGGGGGGCAAGACAATAACTCCAGCGCATACTGAGCGAGCTCGCGGCAGGTGTCCAATCTGGCAACCCAGTACTCCATGGGGTCGTCGGTGCTCATACTGTCAGAAGCACCGACGGACGCCATGTAGTCTGCCACCATGTGGGCCAGCCGCTGGTGGTGACTGCTGCTGCTGCTGCTGGTGGTGGTACTGGGTCGCTCGGTTTGGAAGAACATCCTCATCTCTTCCATTAGGTCCCCTGCTCGGCTGCAGCTGGGTGCAGCCACCTGCTGGGTGAGATGAGGGGGGACAACTGGAGGCCGGGGAGTTGCCTGCTCCAACCGTCTGACAATGGCTGCCTGCAGTTCCTCCATCCGGTGCTGCCTCCGGCTGGCTGGGATGAACTGCTCCAGTTTCCCCTTGCACCTGGGATCCAAAAGGGTGGCCATCCAGAAATCATCCCTCGTCTTGATGGTCTTAACCCGGGGGTCCCTCCTGAGGCATCTCAGCATGTGGGCAGCCATGGGGAAGAGCACAGCCCGCTGTGACTCCTCAATGCTGGCCAGGTGAATGAGGTGCGACTCTTCTTCCCTGAGGCGCTGCTGGTCAAACTCAGACATGCCCAACCCCCGGACTATCGGTGCCCCCAACACCGGCTCTCCCTCCTGACCAGGCCCTGACTCCGGGACGACACCAGCAACCACCTCCTCCTCCTCTTCATCATCATCCTCCTCCTCCTCCTCCTCCTCCTGGTCCTGGCCCTGGTCTCGGTGGAGCATTGCTGACTCCTCCTGCTCCACCAAGGCACTCTCCCCAGCCTCGAGCAGGCGATCTAGTGTCCTCTCCAGCATGAACAGTATTGGCAGCACGCTATTGAGGCCAATTTGCTCACTGCTGACCATCTTGGTCGCCTGCTCGAAGGAGGACAACACTTGGCAGACCTGGTTTATCTGCCCCCACTGCGCACAGGCGATGAAAGGGAGTTGTGGTGAAGCCCTCTCAGTGCCTAGTTCCATCAGGTACTCCCTCACCGCCCTTTGCTGCTCCCACAACCTCTTCAGCATGTGGAGGGTGGAGTTCCACCGCGTCACACTGTCCACAATCAGCCTGTGAAGGGGCAGATTGTACTTCCGCTGCAATTTGGACAGGGACGCGGTAGCGGTTGGGGAGCGCCTGAAGTGGCTGGCAATCCTACGCGCCTTTGCCACAATGTCACTCAACCCTGGATAAGTGCGCAGGAACTTCTGCACCACCAGGTTGAGGACATGTGCCAGACAGGGCACGTGCGTCAGACTGCCAGCATGGAGGGCGGCGAGTAGGTTGCTGCCGTTATCGCAGACAACCATACCTGGCTGGAGCCTTCGGGGTGTCAGCCACTTCTGGACCTGAGCTTGAAGTGCTTTCAGCACTTCTTCTGCAGTGTGTCTCCGGTCCCCTAAACTAACAAGCTGGAGCACGGCCTGACAGCGCACGTGCCCCACACTTGAGTAGCTACGGGGGCGCTTGCTGGGAGGCTCAGCAGCTGCGGAGACAGTGGCTTGAGGGAGACCAGCAGTTCTCCCCTGGACACCCCGGGGCGGCACCACAAGATCGGTTGCCGACGATCCCTCACCGACGCCTCGGAGGGAAACCCAATGGGCCGTGAAGCTGATGTAGCGTCCCTGCCCATGCCTGCTGGTCCAGCCATCCATTGTCAGATGAACCCTGTCGCTGACAGCGTGATCCAGCGACAGGGTTACATTCTGCACAATGTGCTGGTGTAGGGCAGGGACACCAGTCCTGGCAAAGAAATGGCGGCTGGGGACACGCCATTGGGGTTGGGCCTGCTCCAACATCTGCCTGAAGGGGTTGCTGTCAACTATGTTGAAGGGCAGCAGATGTTGGGCAATAACCCTTGCCAGGAGCCCATTGAGGGAACGCACACGTCGGTCTCCAGGGGGGAAGGGAGTGGTGCGGTCAAAGGCGTCTGAAATCGACGCCTGGCGCCGGACGGCAGTGCGGGACACAGACGTGGAGGGTGCTGTGGAAGTAGAGGTCTGGCTGCCGGTACCAGTACCTCTACTAGAGGGAGCGGGGGGGCATGACCTGCTGGAAACAGATGAAGATGTGGCAGGGGCTGCTGTACCCTGCTCACTTGTGGTGGTGGCGCTGCTACCACCACCACGCTTCATCTCGTCATACAACGCCCAGTGGTTTATCCTCAGGTGCTGGTTCAGGGCTGTGGTACCCACCCGAGCCAAACACTTCCCTCTCTTCACCCTCACTTTACAAATCCGGCAGATGGCCACGGTAGGGTTGTCTGCCACCAGGGTAAAGAAATTCCAGACAGGTGACTTCAGCACCGCCCTCCTGTCAGATGGGGTGACGCTTACTTGCACCTGCTGGGATTCGGTGCGCACAGGTGGAGCTGCCTGCTGCTGCTGCTGCTGCTGCTGCTCCTCCTCCTGACACCTCCTGCTGCCATCACCAGTGGAGACCCTGACGATGGTCTCCCTGGTGGTGACCTGGCGCACCGTTTCACCAGGGTGCCTACCTTCCCCGTCGTCACTGACGTAGTGAGCCGACGCGTCAGATGGCAACCATGATGGGTCACCCTCTTCGCCCCCAGAGATGTCAGACCAAGGGCTGAGATGTGTTGGTCTGAGGGAACCACGTGACATGGAGCCTCTAGCCTGGCTCCGCTGTCCCCTCACCCACGCCTGGGTCTGACTAGGTGCTGCTGTTTCCTGCACCAAAACAGCAGCACCAGTTTGAAGGGATGTCTCTGGGATACTGCCAGCAGGTATCCCATCCTCCTCATCCATCCCTTCAAAAAGGTCCTGACCATCAGGACAGAGCTGGAGGTCTGCCTGATGCATGGCCTCCCCCAAGAGATCCCTCTCACTGTCGCTGTCGAACAGTAAGATGCTGGACTCTTGGGGGCTGGGGGGGGGTAGTACAGGCAACGGTGTAATGGTGGTACTACTGTGAGTCGGGACCGACGACTCAGTGGCACTGCTGTGCCCCATGTAGTCCACCACTACTTGAGCCTGAGATGGCAATATCGGGCGGCTGCCCGATGGGAAGAACTCCCGGATCAGGCGTACTCCCCTTGCACCCGATCCTCTACCACTAGTAGGGGCACGAGAGGTACCCCGTGCTGGCAGCGATCCAGCACTGGGAGTAACTCCCCTACCCCTGCTGCCACGGCCACGGATGCCGCTCATAATTGCTGATATGTGTGTGGGGGGGTTAAACTTTATTGGGGGGGGAAAATGTGAACAAAATGTGTTTTTGTGTATTTTTTACAAGACAGGCACGCAGACAAAGACGTACACAGACAGCTACTAAACTATAAGAAAAGTAGTACACCAGACAAGGACTACAAAATTAAAGAAAAAAAAAAAAAAGCACTAAACAAACACTAACTTTTTTTTTTTTTTTTTTTTTTAAACACAAAACACAGACACTAAACACACACTAAGCTAAGCTAGATGAAATAAATGTACACTAACAGTGTGTACACTTACTACACAAAATTTAACTAAACTGAACACAAAACTTAGCTTTTATAAAAGCTCTTTAGGGAAAACTAAACAAAATTTGAACTGAGATGCCTATCAAATATCACTGAACAGCGAACCTGCAAGATCTAACAGTAACACAAGATGAACAAAACTTAGCTTTTAGAAAAGCTCTTTTATAAAGCTCAGCAAAATGTGTTCTGAAATCTCTTGCAAATATAACTGAACAGGGAGGATTGCAGGATCAAACAGTAACACAAATGAAAAAAACAGCACAAAACAGCACAAAACGTAGCTTTGAAAAAAGCTCTTGGGTCTATTGCTTTGAAAAAAGCAGTTGATATACTGGAAAAGATCCACTGGAATCACTAAATAGCAATGCTGGTGATGATCTAAATCAATCAAGAACAAAGACACAGGAAACCAGGAAACCAGGAACACAGAAACAGCCTCCACACTCTATAGCAAGCTTCTGAATCTGCAATGAAATGGTGCTGGGAGTGAGCTTATATAATGTCCATGCAGGCAGGTTCCTATTGGTTGCTAACCTGTGACGAGTGTGGAAGGAGAACTCTGATTGGCTCTGATGCAAAAGGGCGGAGCAAATAATCGCGCAATATTCCTATTGCCGAATATTCGCATTGCGAATATTCGGCAATATAAAATGATCGCTTCAGCTACTCGGCCCAATGGCTCTAATCATACCAGCAATGCTTTCAGACGTCTATGGAGATCACTAGGATGTGATCTGTTTTAAAAATGAAACTGTAAAAATCGCTCTGATGCGGAAGATCGGGGCGAGGAAAATAATCGCGCGATATTGCGTTTGCCGAATAATCGCATTGCGATCTTTCTGGAAAATTCAATGAACGCTTCAGCTACTCGGCCCAGGTTCTCTAATGATACCAGCAATGCTTTTAGACGTCGATGGAGATATCTAGGATGTGATCTGATTAAAAAAAAAAATTGTAAAAAATCGAATATTCGGAATTGCGAATATTCACCGCGAATTTCGAAATATAGCGCGATTTCTCGAATATGCTATATTCGAGTCGAATATTCGCAATGCGAATATTCGTGAGCAACACTAGTGCAGAGGCGGGCAGCTAAAATCTTGGGATATTCACATTAAAAGCATGTCATTTTTGGACATATCAGGGACAGATCTAAAAAAAACACAGATTTTTACATACTGTCCCTGGTTTTACTGAGCCTGGCAACCCGGATGGGGCCCCCTAGTGGCATGGGGCCCTCGGGCAGTGCCCGAGTGACTCAATGGTCAGTCCGCCCCTGCCTGCGTTACAAAGAACCATGACCTGGTCACATGGTACCAAAAGGAAGGAATTGCCAAGTGCATGCATGAGGTCTGTGATAGGTGCATAGCAGGACCCCAATCTGTTACTGGGAGTGAGGTAACAAAGGTATGCTGGACTTGTATAGACGGCACAGGCTCTGCAGTGTCCCTCCTAATGCAACATACATCAGACAGCAGTGTGTGGTAACATGGGACAGCACTCTTCAGAGGGTCTCTGTACTTTTATTTCTGCACACGGTGACATTGCTCATCTCTAAGTTGAAGAGCTGCCTTAACTACTTGCCGAACTGCCGCCGTCATTCTACGGCGGCAGGTTGGCTCTCCTGCGCGAGAGCCCGTAGCTCTACGTCGGCTCTCTCGCAGGCAACTAGGGGTGCGCGTGCCCGGTGGGCACGATCGCCGCCGGGCACACGCGATCGCTCGTTACAGAGCGGGGACCGGGAGCTGTGTGTGATGGCTTCGGCTGCCATCATCGTGGGTACCCTGGACAGGTAAGTGTCCTTATTAAAAGTCACCAGCTACAGTGTTAGCAGCTGCTGACTTTTAATAAAAAAAAATTCTTTAACCGGACCTCCGCTTTAAGGCGAAACAACACCATGCAGTCACCACCCCCTCCCCCCGAGCCCCCGTTTTACTTACCTGAGCCCCGAATCTCCGTGGGCGCGATCCCGCGTTGCTTTCCCCCAGCTTTTGTCGGCTCTTCATTCGATGATTGATAGCAGGGCTGCTGTTAATCACATCCAATGACGCGGGGCCAAGTCATACAATTGGTGGCTATGGACGCCGATTGTATGGCACAGGAGCGCGCCCGCAAGCTAACCCCCTTGGGAGAGCGCTTCCTAGAGGGGGTTAGCTTTAGTGGGGAGGAGCCGAGACAGACACCATGGGACCCCAGATGAGGATGATCGGGGCCACTCTGTACAAAATGAACTGCACAGTGGAGGTAAGTATGACATGTTTGTTTTTGTTTTTTAATAATCTGCGAACCTTTACAACCCCTTTAATGTTTGATTCTCTTATGACTGCAGTCCCTGCCTTGTCCGGGGCATTGATAAGCACGTTCATGGCAAAAGGTATCCCCATGTGCATAGTGAGTGGCCCCACCCACAGTGCAGATATATAAACATAGTTTTTGGCCCTGTGAAAGACAGACTATGCCCAGACCTTTAATTAAACATCAATTCTTCCTTAGGAGTACATGTGCATTCAGAGCCAGCTCACACAGGGGCAACACGACTTTGTGCATGACTTTGCAAGACTTGAGCATGAACCACAGCGCGACTTGGAGTGACTTGAAGTCGCCTCCAGGACAGGGGACTTAGCCAGTGGCCAATCAAAGAGTAATCAGCTCTGTAGGAGGGAGGAGTTTGCCGAGAAAACTATTTTTACTTCCTGGAAAGTTGCTTCAGTTATGACAGGGGATCCGACTTGGAGTGGACTTCCATTGAAATCAATGGGTACAAGTCGCCTAGAAGTCGGATTGAAGTAGTACAGGAACCTTTTCTGAAGTCGGAGCGACTTCAGTAGTGTATATTAAGACGGCTCCCATTCACTTCAATGTAATTTGACATGTCGCTCGACTTGGGGCGACTTCAAGTCGGATCCCAAGTCACCCCTGTGTGAACCGGCTCTAACACATTTTATTTACCTTAAAATGCCCCCCCTGTGTAAACATCCAAAGCCATACACAGATAGAAAATAGAACCAAAAATTGTTCTACTTTCCTATCAATAGTGTTCAACAGTCGATTTTCATTTCAAGATCCAAAACCAACGAATGAACACTTTTTCATTCAAACAATTTTTGTATTATTTTGATATCAGTCATTTGTTATGCGCATGAGCAGGAAAGGTAGTAGTAGTAGTAGTCAAAGGGGGGGGGGGGAGAAACAATCTTGTTGCAAAAGATTGGAAAAATATTGGAATTAACAGGAACATTTTTGATACAATGATTGGGCCATCGAATGATAGATTGAAAGAACATTTCTATGAATGTTCATTCATTTTTCTGTCCATGTATGGCCAGCCTTAGACTGCTGTTAAGTGTTACCATTTTGGACATGATGTCATCAGCCCCAGCAGACTTAGGCTAGCCATACACTGATAGTGGACTGAACAAGAGATAATCATTCAATTTAGCTGTTTAGCCTGAATGGAGGAATTTGCACTGCTGGCTCAGACCACTCAAGTATAACTATTTTTAAATTTACTTTTGTCAAACCGGGTGGAGCTGTGTATGGCTATATTTACAGCTGATACTCAAATAAACACCATATATTATTCCCCTTGTCTCCTCCACCAACAGTTACGTAAAAAGTGTTTGGAGGTTAGGAAAGGGGTGGAGGACCTTGGCAGTACATAGATTGTTATATAATGGGAGCTGTGTGCTTGGCTACGTGTCTTCCTCGAGTTCTGTGGATCAGAGGTGGAGGAGCACCTCTGTTCTTTAACCCCTCATTGTCGGGCCTGTACATATAGACATGCGAGGTATCCAAGCATGATCCCAGGCGGTTTCCCAGCCTATGTTGACTATTGAAGGACACCCGTCACAGCTCCCAAACCTGGTGTAACCAATGTACCTCTGGTTGTGCAAGTCCATAACTCACTGGTCTGGGCACCAAACCTCAATGCGGCTCACTGGTCCCTTTCCAGAAGAGACTCCCATATAGCTGATTAGGAGTAGCAGAATGCACACATCATAGATGCCCTTGGATATCTGCTTCACTAAATAAAATATAACTTATTTACGACCAGTTCATTCAACCTTCCAGCTGAAGGTGGCAAATATTTGAACAATTCTAAAATAAGTCCATAAGGAGAGGTAGAGTGCTGCGAGACCTCATCACTTTAGAAGAGCTGTCCCTGGGTCCTGTCTGTTACCAAAAGGATGATGGTAGTCCCAATCTTAAGTCCTCAATAGCATGGAAACCTGACTGGCTGTTCCCTGTCCCCAAGGAGGAAGCATGCTCACTAGGCCTCCTGCATGGATGGTAGGTATGAAACTGGTTGCCTTTATGAAAATAATTATTATTATTTTTTTTTTTTTTAAAAGCCTATGGCGTGTGAACACACCCAAAAACTCCAGGCTCCAGACGGGGACTGAGGTACTGTGGTCCGAGCAACCGAAGCCGACACGGACCCAACTTCCTCGGAGGGACTGCCGAAACAGAACCCTCCCAGTACTAGGTGGGGCTCCCCCGAAGGGAGACCCCATGAGAGCAGGTGAACTAAGCCAAAAGGCCATGTCCACCCACTCCCAAGACGTTCAGGGCTGGCCCGAGGACCCGCACCCTACTAATCACACAGTGAGACAAAACGTGCACAACAAAAAAAGACAAAAAAGTGACAAACACAGGCTTAAATAAAATAAAGTGGGGGAAGGGATAGTGGAGAGGAGAGTGAAAGAAGTGGCCATTGTGGTGAAACAATGACAAGGCCCTCCGGCCAGGAATAAAAAATTCCACCGGTCCTAGCGAAAAGGCCCGCCCCAGGAGGCAGGTGCTAAAAAAAGCGTGTATCTGGTGCAGTGACCGTGGTATCTTAAATCAATGTGTCCCTCACACACAGTGATCTTCAGATACCCCTGGACTGCCACTCCAGGGGCACATGCACCATAGGCTTTTCGTTTCATATCCGACCCCCCGACCGGCCAGTGCAGCCCTCCACCCCTGCCAGCTAGAGAGCCCTTCAAGGTTTTCTTGGGGAGAACTGCCACTCAGATAACAGCCTCCACCAATACTAGCCCCTCCAGACCCTCCGTCAACCCAGCGGATTTGCATGGCTCTACCCCATCTTACCACAGGGCATTACCAGCTCTTCCAACCGGATCGCTGACAGAGATAGCACTTACACCAGCCAGCCAGAAGGCCAGACTAGAACTCGGCAAAAAGACCAAGACCAAGCGCAGCACCCATCCTCACCAGGAGCACCCTTCCAGATGGCTCAGACTCAACCATGGGCCGGCCCCCAGTATTCTGTCGGGCAGCACAGCATAGTCCCTGCTGAAACCATCCTTCCAGGTGCAATGACGTCATTGGATTGCATCCACCCTCCCAATGGAGGTGCTTCAGCGCTCCGCTGACAACTGATGAGGACAGATACCACACCCAGTCCTAGCCAAAAGGCCGAGAAGCGGCAGGGAAGACAACCACGATCAGCACGGCCTAGAGTGTGCAATAGCCGTGCCTCGCCCTGGGAGAACCACCTGTAGCCTGTATGAAAATTGCAAGCCTTTCCCCTATAATTATATAATCTACTATATAAAGGGATACCACTCATAAGGCAGGGGCAGGGCAATATAATCTACTATATAAAGGGATACCACTCATAAGGCAGGGGCAGGGCAAATGCTTCCCTAACCACCTAGGGAGTCCATTTTGTCTGTCTCCTACAGTGGTGCCTAGTAGGGATGAGCTTTGTGTTCGACTCGAACGTATGTTCGACTCGAACATCGTCTGTTCGTACGTTTGACGAAATTCGAACAAAACGCCAAATTCGAGTGACGCGCAACGGACCATAATTCACTGCGGCATTGCGCACTGATGATTGGCCAAGCATGCACTATGACCCGCATGCTTGGCCAATCACAGCGTGCAGAAAACGGAGAGCCATAATTGGCCAAAGCCATGCTGCACTTGTGCTGTTTACATTTCTAAACATGTGCCACTACTATAGACACCCAGCAGGTACGATATTTAAAGGAATTTTTTTTTTTTTTATTTTCACTTTAGGCATCATTAAAATCGCTGCTCCAGAAAAAACTACAGTTTTTAAAACTTTTTTTTCCATGTTCCCTGGGGCAAGACCCAGGTTCTCAAAGACGTTTTCCAACAATAACATGAATATTGGGCTTTAAAATTAACACTTTTGAATTTGAACGTTCGAGTCCCATAGAACCAATCAATAAACGTTTATTGCGATTTTTTTACGAAAAATATGTAGAAGAATACGTATCGGCCTAAACTGAGGAAATTTTTTTTTTTATATATATATACTTTTGGGGGATATTTATTATAGCAAAAAGTAAAAAAATATTCATTTTTTTCAAAATTGACGCTTTATTTTTGTTTATAGCGCAAAAACGAAAAACCGCAGAGGTGATCAAATACCACCAAAAAAAAGCTCTATTTGTGGGAAAAAAGGACACCAATTTTGTTTGGGAGCCACGTCGCACGACCGCGCAATTGTCAGTTAAAGCGACGCAGTGCCGAATCGCAAAAAGTGCTCTGGTCTTTGACCAGCATTATGGGGGTTAAGTGGTTAAATACTGTCCTGTGTGAATGTCTGAAGTGTGTTGTTCACAGCTATAAAAACACCATGAAAAATAGCTGTTACCCATATCAGTTGGGTGTGCAAAACAAATAACAGGAACTGTGAATAAAGCAATGGGCTGGGATCGCTATCAGTCTCCAGAGCACATCCGTAAAGGATGGCATTAAAAAGCGAGATTGAGTAAGTGAAAAAAGTCACAGCTTCTATAAGGTGTTTGCAATTGACAATTGAACATTTTTGCTGGAATGAGTACAGAGGTCTGAGGCAGATGGAAAAAAAATTGTATGCTGCCTAGATCTGATTCAGAGAGTACTTATTAATTGCTGGCACAGTCTGGGTTCTGAGATATTAAATGTACATACAATAAATACTGTATACATACTGTATATATAATGTAGTGTGTGTATGTATATATATATATATATATATATATATATATATATATATATATATATATATATATATATATATATATATATATATACTGTATACACATACACAGAGGTGAAAAAAATATCCCTAATAGCTTTCCTCAAAAGTTAAGGTAGTTTTTACAGATCGCCAATGTTCTGCACATTCCAGCAACCCAGCAAAAGATGTTTCCATATTATTTGCGTCTATTGCATTTTAAGTATTTTGATATTCAGTTCATCAATTTCAGGTCTGAAAACTCTTATGTTATTCATATGCTCCAATTCTCTAATTTAAAATGTAAATGTAATATATACAGCAAAAGTCACAGCATAAGGACTGTGAATGCAAATGTGACTCGGTTAAACTGAGTCAATCCATCAAAAAGTGAAATTATAGCTATACAGTGGGGATCGAAAGTTTGGGCACCCCAGGTAAAAATTTGTATTAATGTGCATAACGAAGCCAAGGAAAGATGGAAAAATCTCCAAAAGGCATCAAATTACAGATTAGACATTCTTATAATATGTCAAAAAAAGTTAATTTTATTTCCATCAATTATACAAAAAAATGGCGTCTGCAAAAGTTTGGGCACCCTGCAGAATTTATAGCATGCACTGCCCCCTTTGCAAAGCTGAGACCTGCCAGTGTCATGGATTGTTCTCAATCATCGTCTGGGAAGACCAGGTGATGTCAATCTCAAAGGTTTTAAATGCCCAGACTCATCTGACCTTGCCCCAACAATCAGCACCATGTGTTCTTCTAAGCAGTTGTCTAGAAAACTAAAACTGAAAATAGTTGATGCTCACAAAGCTGGAGAAGGCTATAAGAAGATAGCAAAGCGTTTTCAGATGTCAATATCCTCTGTTCAGAATGTAATTAAGAAATGGCAGTCAGCAGGAACAGTGGAAGTTAAAGCAAGATCTGGAAAACCAAGAAAAATATCAGACAGAACAGCTCGCAGGATTGTGAGAAAAGCAATTCAAAACCCACGTTTGACTGCACGATCCCTCCAGAAAGATCTGGCAGACACTGGAGTTGTGGTACACTATTCCACTATAAAGAGATACTTGTACAAATATGATCTTCATGGAAGAGTCATCAGAAGAAAACCTCTTCTACGTCCTCACCACAAAAATCAGCGTTTGAACTTTGCAAATGAACATATAGACAAGCCTGATGCATTTTTTTTTATCTTTAACAATTTGTTTTAAATTTTTTACATTTTTTTTTACCATTTCTTTTTATTTATAATGCTTTCTTTTTTTTAAGGGGGGGGTGGACCGTGTCAGTGTTTTTTTCTTTAATTATTTTATTTTCTACAATCATTTTTTTTATTCTTTTGTTTTTTTTATTCTTGATTTTTTTTTCAGCCCTGTTGGGGGGGGGCTTTGGTGAGATATCAGGGGTCTTAACAGACCTCTGAAATCTTCTCTTTGAGACAGGGGAAGGGACTAAGGACACATGTTCCCCTATCCCTTTCTCAGCAGCATCAGCTTCGCTGAAAATGGATGGAGTGAAGACAGCGTCTTCTCTTCGTTCATAAACTGAAACATTTGTAAACACAGGTTACAATGTTTCAGTTATGTGAATGGACAGAGTCAGTGATCACTGACTCTGTCCATTCGGAGCTGTAAGGAGCCGGATTTACCGGCTCCTACCCCGCTCTCCATCCTGATATTTCCAGGGGGGTGGAGGAGGAGCACGGAAGGGGAGAGAAACACGGCAGGATACACGGCGGCATACAGGGGACACACAGCGGCATAAATGGGATACACGGCAGCATACACGGCGGCATACACGGGATACACAGCGGCATACACGGGATACACGGCGGCTTTCAGCTGCTTTAAAATCAGCGTTGATCGGTGCTTGTAACTTCCCCACGCACTGATCACCGCCGACAGTACAAGTATCGGGTGAAGCATCGAGAACATTTGCTTGAGTACAAGTACTCGGGCAAATGCTTGGTATCGGTCCCGATACCGATACTAGTATCGTATCGGGACAACCCTAGTTAAAATATAACTTTTTAGCATGGGGGTGGATCAATCATGTTTTGGGGTTGTATTGCAGCCAGTGGCACAGGGAACATTTAACGAGTAGAAGGAAAAATGGATTCAATAAAATTTCAGCAAATTTTGGATGGTAACTTGATACCATCTGTGAAAAAGCTGAAGTTAAAGAGAGGATGGCTTCATAAACATATTTATGAAAATGTTTGCATTGCTGAGGAGACACTGTTTCTGGTGAACAATAGACAGGACTTTCTTAGATGAAGGGTATCTTCTTTGCTTGTCTTGAACTCTGAATGCCTCAAATATCCCAATATATATATACACAAGTAAGTTTGTGTGTGTGTGTGTGTGTAGCGCTACCTGACCTCCACAAGCATGTTAGCAGACGTTAAAGATTTTAGCCAGCGGGAGTGAAAATGTTCCTGGCATCAGTGGGAGTAAACATCTGGTATTAGGGGGAGGAATAGTGCCCCATTGCTGGAATCATAGGGAGGAATAGTGCCCCATTAGTGGTGTTAGTGAGAGAAATGGTGCTCCATTGTCAGTGTCAGATGGCAAAATAGTGTCTTGTATCATTGAGAGGGATAGTGCTCCAAGGGCCAAATTAAGGCAAGCAAAGGGCCACATCCGGCCCTTGGGCCGCAGTTTGGAGACCACTGATCTAGAACATCTCATTCAGTCAGAGATCATTTTCCTTGGGACTCCAGCTTTAGAGTAGCTCCAGACCTTGACCAAGACCTGGCCTTCAAACACGTGTTTTGACCTTCCCTGGGAAACAGGCCTAGGTGGTTAGCAACACTGACATCACCCCTATCCCCAGGCCCAAGGCTTGTGGAAAGGACTCAAGCTGAAGGTTAAAGGGGTTGTAAAGGTTCGTTTTTATTTTCTAAATAGGTTCCTTTAAGCTAGTGCATTGTTGGTTCACTAACCTTTTCCTTCGATTTCCCTTCTAAATGTTTTTTTTTCTTTGTCCCTCCTCAGTAAGCTGTTCTGACTGACTCACCCCCATGGATGATGGGGGCAAGCTTACTGAGGAGAAACAGGAAGTGAGAAATTCTGAAAAAAAACATTTAGAAGGGAAATCGAAGGAAAGGGTCTTACCTTTTCCAATGATTTACCTTCAAAGGCTTAATTTCCATGGACGTTTTTGAACGTTTTTACAGACACTTTTCTGAGCTTTTTTTTGCAGCTTAAAAGCGGCTCTCCATGTTAGTCTATGGCCTCATGCCCACCATGATGTTTTTGAGCTGTAGATGGCTGAGCCGTTTTTAAGCTGCAAAAAAAAACAGGACCTGTGCGTTCTGAAGCTCCAGCCTTAGAGCTGTAAAAACCGCAGACGTTAAACGCTCAAAAACGCGCAAAAACGCTCAAAAACGCGCAAAAACTCTACCACAGCGTTTTTGAGCTCCAGCTCAAAAGAAAAAAAAAACATGGACAGGCGTTTTTAAGCCGTAAAAAAGGCTAAAAAAAGTGGCTGTAAAAACGTCCATGGAAATGAAGCCTAAATGTTTGTTTTTTTTCTTTTTCTGAATTTCTCACTTTCTGTTTCTTCCTGAACCAACAATGCACTAGCTTTAATGAACTGATTTAGAAAATAAAAAACAAACCTTTACAACCCCTTTAACCCAAACATGTACAGTATGTCCTTCTCCAGCGTGCACCACCGGCAACAAAACTCCAGGTTGGTCAGAGAAAGACACAAATATTCATACTCTAATGATATTGCATCTCCCTGTTCTACTCCCGGAGACACTTCCTTAGGCTGGATTCACACCTATGCATTTTTAGTGCTTTTTGCATTTTGCAGATTTGCACTACCGAACGTGTTTCATAGGAAACCATGTTAAATGGACTGTAGTGCAAATCTGCAAAACGCAAAAAGCACCAAAACTGCATAGGTGTGAATCCAGCAATATAGCAGGCAGGAGTAGTCAATGAGGCTGGAATTAGAGACACCAAAATAACAGTGTCATCTATAAATTAGGCACTAACTGGATCAGAATAAAATTTAATAGACACATGTAAGGATCACCAGATGTATTGGATGAAAATCATTTCATGTGTGTAGGTACATTTAAAAAAAAGTAGCTATTTAAAAATGAAACATTTGAACTAGCTAGATAAAACTCCATTATCTTATTTGAAAAGAATCATTTTGTGCTGCTAATTCATAGCAACTGAAATAAAATTTCCCTGGTTAGCCCCATGAGATACTTCAATAAAATCCAGAATAATTCATGTGTTTGGCCCAGGGGTAGAAGTTAAGACTTCTTGACCATTTAATACATCTAAGCATGCAGTTTTTCTCCACGCTGTGATACAAATCAGCCCAGATACTCAAATGGCTTGCATGATGCAATTCTATGTTCTCATTTCTTTTCTCAGAGCCCGTGGCTAGCCGCTTCTTGAATTGCGAGCCTCATACATGACAGTAAATGAAACAATTATGTGTACTGGGGCGATCTGCTAATGTGCTGTCACATTTCCAGGTCAGTAAACATATTGATGTGGTGACTTTTCTTATTTACGCTATTTAAAGTTCATATTGAAGCATTCGTTTTCTTTTGCCTACAGCTTTCTGAATTGCCAATAAACTCTGATTCCCATAGCATATACTGAGTGCACCATCCATGAAGCTTTAATAATCTTTTAAATAATTAATTGGGCCATCCAAGAGAAGTAAACATGATGATCTGTTTTATTTTCAAATATGAATGCTGTGTTGTTAACATAAAGTGGACCTATCATAACCTTGCAAGTCTGCATGAGTAAATTCTTGACATGTGACAATATACAGCAGCAGTATAATTGTTCACAAAGCTCCACCTTTTACCATTTACACCAAGCAAGAAACAGCGCCGAGGCTGAGAGTGTCAACAATCTGCTCTAGGTAGGAGGCAACATTTTCTCAGTGTATGCTTCCCCAATGTGTTCACTCATACTAACATTGCGAGTTTCTTGGTGGGGGGCAGCCGCCCGCAGGGGTTGATTTTCATGAAACGTGTTACATACAATGCAGGATGTAAAGGCAAAAGAGCACAGCCACCAAAATTGACATAATTGTGAATTCTAAAGGAAAGCATGTACAGTAGTGTGGGAATTAGATTGTGACCACTAGTGACACCAGAACAACGAGGGTGCTGATTTTAGATGTTTTTAGTGGTAGTACTATGATCTCTTTAAGAGATAATACATTTTGTAATCTAAACAACTTTACCATAATTTCCCCTTTGAAGAAAATATAGGAGATTCTCCTGTATTTAATTTTTCTCCTGCATTTGTGAAATAGTATGACTCCCACACCAGCCCATCCTCTTGGTTTATGTTATGATTAAGCGCAGATTGCATGAAACGCACTAACTGCTGTTTTATGTTCAAACTGTGTTGGTGTTTCCTTATCTATCATACAATTAAATAAAGTACACAATATTTATTTCCCTTATCAGGAGTGTCGTCATCCTTTTTTTTCTTTCCCCATCCTCTTGGTTTGTCTACAGCTATTGGATATAACCATAATGAGACTCGAGCATAGGAAACTGGCCAGTGGCGAAGAAAGATGGTGATTTGCAGCACTAAAGGGGCTACTGGGGCTACTGGGACAGGTATTTGGAAAATAAAATAGCAGAATATCTAGGGCAGAAAAATGGACGAAAGAATGAATGCAAAAAGAAAAGGGGAGGGAAGGAAAAGGTGGCAGATAAGGGTTAAAGTGGAGGTTCCATCAAAAAAACAATTTTGCTTTAAACTGTAGCTTACGACTAAAAAAGAAAAAAATACATTTTTTTCATTCATCTGGAAATGCCTGTTGCTATGCGGTCCCACGAAATCTGCCTTTGAAACCACCTAGGGTTCTGACATCATCTCCCTCTAATGCTCCTGGGAAATGTGTGTCATCATTTCCCAGGATGCAGTGTGCTGTCCAATTATCACTCCCCATCCAAGACTTCCAGGAAGTAAGTGCCTGTAGGCTTCACAATGCCCACAAGCAAAATGACAACGGTGTAGAAATAGTTTTATAAACTATCTTTTTTGAATATCTATGCGGATCGGCGGCGGATTGTAAAATAGTAGGTGACCAGATTTATATTATAAAAACGCAGGATGAAAGGACATACATTTAAAAAATGCTAATTGTGGTTGGAACTCCGCTTTAACTTGAGGGGAAAATGAGGATGAGGGTAAGAGTTGGTGAGAAAGGGGCACCAGAAGTGGAAACAAGATCCAGAGGAAAACAAGGCTCCAGAAAGAACAACATTTTTTTTTCAATTTTTTCCCATTTCTTTCATCCCCTTTCCCCTTGGCAAAGGTCACCACACCTAAGAGATGGGTGCAGTGGTTGGCTTTTGGTTTACATACTCCTCACAGCTTATTGCAGTACAAATTACAGTGCTCTACATCACTTGTGATTTAATACTGTACAGTATATTTGATATTCAGGACACACACACAATGCAATACAATTGTTCTTTACAGCATACTACACACACTCCACTGACTCGCTCATGTGTTTTACTAGACTGTGTTCCGTAGTGAGGGTGCAATGCTGCGTGCATTAATGGCACCAGGTCTACTGTGCAAGCATTAAAAAGAGTGTTGCCTAATATACACTTGTACAGTACCAGATCTCTCCTGTTGGTAATTAAAGAGGCATTAGCTAACATACACCTGTTATCTGTCTCCCAAGAGGGCAATTCGAGAGGTATCAGCTAGTGTATACCTTTGATTTGAACCCTTGGTTAAACTGGATCTAATGTGCCACAAAAGTTCTTGTTCTGGGATGAGTGATTTCAAACGATTGCTGAGAGGGCGCTGTAGAGCAAAAACATAAAATTAACATAAGGATTGCTGATGTGGGTAAAATATAATTGTATATATTATGTATAAACACACACCTATATACGCTGTATATATTCCAAATAATAGAAATAATTGTGAAACTGTGTCAAGAAAACATGTAATTATGATGGTTGTCATGTGACATACTGTATTGACATTAAAGGTTACATTTTTTTAAATAACAAACATGTTATACTTACCTGTTCTGTGCAACGGTTTTGCACAGAGCAGCTTTTATCCTCCTCTTCTCGGGTCCCCCGCTGGTGTTCCTGGCCCCTCTCTCCTGCCTAGTGCCCCCCCATAACAAGCTGTTGCTCTGTGTGTCCATTCACACACGAAGCACGGCTAGGCTCCACCCCCATTCTCTCGCCATTGGCTCACTGGCTGTGATCAACAGTAGCTGAAGCCAATGGCTGCTGTTGCTGTCTCAGCCAATGAGGAAGGAGAAACCTGGGAGAGCTGAGGTTCTCATGCTCATTGCTGAATTGAGATGGGGCTCAGGTAAGTTTTGGGGGGGTTGGGGGGCTGCTGCACACAGAAGGATATTTTACCTTTGTGCATGAAGGTAAAATAACTTGAGCCTTTACAACCAGTTTAAAGACTAGTTGAAAGTCCACTTTTCCTGACTCATACAAAATGCTTGGACAGGACGAATAACCATAGCACAGGATAAAGCATCATTACAGAAGGACCTTGATAAAAGTTTGGCACCTACATGGCAAATGAGGTTCAATACTGAAACACGCTATACAACCGGGTGCCTGTTTTGCCTCTTCAATCTAAGCAATGCAAGTGTGATCTCTATAACTGATCCAGTTGTGGCAAGACAGCTGTAACTTACAGACTCAGTAGAATTAGCAGACAGCGACTCAATCCAAATGACATCTTGCAGATCGTAGAAATCCAATCCTTGTGCAGATTTTGCAGATCCTTGTGAAATCCAAAACTTGTGCAGATTTTCACAGATGAACATCAAATAGATCAAAAATCATAGTATGTCTAGCTCCACCAGTTACACATGCTCAGAATAGAAACTAAAGACACACTGAAAAGAGCGTGGGACTAGCTATATCTCCTAGCTATGGATTGAGGAAGGGACACAATTATTTTAAAGGGGTTGTAAAGGTACATTTTTTTTTCCAAATAGCTTCCTTTACCTTAGTGTAGTCCTTCTTCACTTACCTCATCCTTCGATTTTGCTTTTAAATGTTCTTATTTCTTCTGAGAAATCCTCACTTCCTGTTCTTTTGTCTGTAACTCCACGCAGTAATGCAAGGCTTTCTCCCTGGTGTGGAGTGTCGTGCTCGCCCCCTCCTTTGGTCTACAGGAGAGTCAGGACGCCCACTAACACACAGCTCCTTTCTCTATCTGCAACGTAGAGAGCGTCTTGTCTCTCCTGTAGTCCAAGGGAGGGGTCGAGCACAACACTCCACACCAGGGAGAAAGCATTGCATTACTGTGTGGAGTTACAGACAGAAGAACAGGAAGTGAGGATTTCTCAGAAGAAATAAGGACATTTAAAAGCAAAATCGAAGGATGAGGTAAGTGACGAAGGACTGCACTAAGGTAAAGGAAGCTATTTAGGAAAAAAAAATTACCTTTACAACCCCTTGTAAAGGTACAAAGCAAACAACAATTCATGTGTAATGTGATAGTGCTAAAAATACACATGCAAAATACAGTACACATTAGGAGGGCTTCCAAGTTGCAGATAAGCTAGCAATATATTCTAATGCATTACAACTGGCATACATTGCAGAGATAAATGAATAATTCTACTCTTTTATAAAACATTGATTTGGCCTCATTTTGAATTTGAGTTCAGTTTTGGTCACCAATCCTTAGGAAAGCTATTGCTAAATTAGAAAAAGTTCAGAGAAGGGCAACAACATTAATAAAGAGGATGGAGGACCTCAGCTATCAAGATTAATTAAGTAAATTACAGTTTTGTACTCTGGAGGAGAGACGCTTAAGAGGGGATTTGGTTACAATGTACAAATATATCAAAAGTGACTTCAGTGGCTGTAAAAAAACTATTTGCTCTAAGGTCCCTGAAGAGGACACACAACCACGATTTGATAGAAAAAGGAGGTTTAACCTACAGCAGGGTATACATGGACCGAATAACTGTTCAGCAAGAACCGGACAACTTTCGGTACGTCGGACTATTTGACATAAGCAGGTCTAATGACTGGCTTTGGTCAAACAGTGTTGCTGGAAAACCGCACTGATCAGTGTTTTCTAATGGATGGGAGGGAGCCCCCACTGTCAGAACAAAATACTGCAGTTTGAGAGATCCCTGCATCACTCATTGTTTGTGTTGATGCAGGAATCTGTAATGCCTTGTACACATGATCGGATTTCCCGGCGGTAAAAAGTCAGCCGGGAAAACCAAGGGAAAACCCAAACTAACCCAGCATTTTCTGCTCCAGGTGTATTACCGACATCCTACTAAGGTTCTCCATAATGTTACTTGCCTGCGGCCAAACCTCGTTTGGGCTCACAGGGCCAGATTCACAGTCGAGATACGACAGAGTATCTCAGATACTCTGTCGTATCTCTCAGAGTATCTATGCGACTGATTCATAGAATCAGTTACGCATAGATATCCATAAGATCCGACAGGTGTAATTGTTTTACACTGTCGGATCTTAGGATGCAATACTGCGGCCGGCGCTGGGGGGAGTTTGCGTCGTAAACCAGCGTCGGGTATGCAAATTAGCAGTTACGGCGATACGAACGGTTTTTCGCGTTCGCTACGTCGCCGCTACTCTAGTTTCCCGTCACAATTTTAGTCGTCGTTTGACCTGCCCTAACTTTACACAGCAATCGTATAAAGTATGGCCGTCCTTCCCGTGTCGAAATTTAAAAATTAACGTCGTTTGTGTAACACGTCCGGAAATACGGAAGTACGCTACGCGCGTTGCTGTACGAAAAAATTACGTCACTTCGCGCAAAGCGGGAGTTACGAAACGGAGCATGCGCAGTAGGTCCGTCGCGGCAGCGCGCCTAATTTAAATTGTACCCGCTCATTCGAATTGGAATGCCTTGCGCCGGAAGTATTTACGATACACCGCCGCAAGTTTCCAGGTAAGTGCTTTGTGGATCGGGCACTAAAACTGGAAACTTGGGGCGGTGTAACGTAAACGGGTTACGTTACACGGCCGCAAATGTATGTGAATCTGGCCCACAGTGCCTGTGCTGTCAACCCTCATAAACTTCTATGGCGATATTTCCCAGCATAAATGGTAGAGCAGATAACTGCATGTGTAAAAGTGCACTTATCCTTCAAATCAGTGAGACCGGGCAATTCCCCTTAAGCCAAGATATTCTGTTTGCAGTTTTTTTTTATAAATGCATGCTAAGGAAATAAAAATATAATTTTAAGCCCTATATTCTTTAAACTAAAATGTTGTTTTAGTGAATATACTGAGTGGTTTTACTAATGACAATTAGCCTGCTATGAATAAATGTGGGATATTTCTCTTTTTTGCAGCTGGACATCTGTTAAGATTTTGCTGAAGAAATATGACAGCTCCTTCTTTTATATGAACCAAATCATACTGGGATCTTCTTCTATTGTGGGAATAAGAGGCTGTGTGGTTATGAGGATAGTTATGTAAGAATATTTTTTCTAGTTGGTTCACCCTTCGCTGTTATGGAAAGTAGGTCACCTCTGACGTCATGTAACCATTCATCCATCAAGAAGTTTGCGAAATTTACAATATTTTATTTTGGCTATTATAGGTCTATCATGTGAACAATGGATAGACAAATAGAAGAGGACACAGACGCAATCATTTTTTATGAATCTCGTTAAATTAAAGTGTAGCTAAACTCTCACCAAAGAATACTTCATTTTGTAGAGTGCTGTAAAAAAAAAAGAATCCTGTTTTTCTCAAATTGTAGTCCAGCTGAAAATAAGCACGGAAAGGGTGACAATACAACATCTGAAATTATTAAGAGCTGTAACCCTAAGAAAAAGTGTCTGTAAGCATAAGACTTCTGATACTTCCCTGATTGTTGACAAGCGTCACCATCGTGGTTTTGTCTGAGGCCTCGTACACCCGACCGAGTTTCTCGGCAAAAACCAGCAAGAAACTTGCTGTTTTTTTTTTTTTTGCCGAGGAAACCGGTCGGGTGTACATTTTTCGACGAGCAAACTGTCGAGGAACTCGACGAGCCAAAAAGAGAGCATGTTCTTTATATCCTTGACGGGAATGGAGAAAATTGGCACGTCAAGTTCCTCGACAGCCTAACAAGGAACTCGACGAGGAAAACGATGTGTTTCGCCCGTCGAGTTCCTCGGGTCGTGTGTACGAGGCCTGACTCGATCTAACAAAATGTTCCATTGCTGCAGAGACAGGCATTTCACCCAACATTTCAGGAAATGATCAGGAGATGAGACTCCTATGACAATCAAGTACTCTGTAAATACAGGATACTCAGGGCTTAAGTCCTCTGTACAGACAGGCTGGAATATAACATGAGGAGGGGCCTCCAAAAGATTAGAGGGAAGGACTTCCCCAATTCCAAAACTGAATTCCTAAGGCCCTTTTCACACTGGCGGAGTCCACCAGCGGATGTGCCTGCTCAGCAGGGGATCTCTGTACTGAGCAGGCAGATGACAGGCCCTTGTCCATTCCACTGATGCAGAGCGGGCACAGATACAGCCCGCTGTCCTATATGCTGTCAGATGGAAACGGATCACATGTCTGTTGACATCCACTGTGCCATAGAGAGTAATGGACGGTCTGATCGGGTTCACCTGAAAAACGGACAGGTGGACTCAGGGCCATTTGAAGGAATTTGGGGGCCCCAAGCAAAATGTACTACGACATTTGTTTTCAAGTTGAGAAGCGGTGGGGATGCTGCTGAGTTTTTCCCAGTTGAGAAGCGGGGGGGTTAATTCAAGTTGAGAAACAACTTTGTAAGATGAGAAGCGGGGGGAGGGGGGGTTAGGCCGCTACTGAAGATTACTTCTTGGTTCTTGATTCTTCCGACACACACATCCGCTTTCCTTCTCCCGTGCAGCGAGCGAGTTGAAAGGAAGGGGCCCCAAGCCAGCACGGGGCCCCAAGCAATTGCTTGGCTTGCCTGTCCCGTCGCAACGGGCCTGGGTGGACTCGATCTGTCTGTCAGTGTGAAAGGGGGATAAACTACCAGGTCAGGAAAAACCTGGTCCACTGTGCCAAATAAGTCAGTCTATCCACATACTTTATTGAGCATTGTGTTGTAGAGGTCAGAAGAGAAAGAGGACAAATTGACTGCCTCAAAGGAGGCTACCATTAGCTCCAAAACTAATGCAAAGTGGACTTGACTTGAGAATTGTAATCTGCTTCGAAGAATCTAAAGAAATACTAGACCTAGATACTCCAAATGATGAGTTGGTTTTGGGACTGATTTCTGAAGTTTAGGATCCATCCAAACAGTTGTAACATCTGAACAGTCAAAGCCGCATTGTCCAATAGGTGTACCCATTTTTGATGTCCACGTAAGACAAAAAGTCTCCTAGGTGTCGGGAAGTGTAGATAGATCTGGTTGATTCAGTCTATAATTTTTGATCTAAAATTAGGGCAGTCAGAGTTTTGAGATCCGAGATGGGGCTCCCTTTGGGTATGGAAATAGGGAAGTAGAAAAATATCATAGAAACTGCCAAAGAACTTCATTGGAATCTTCTAAAATGTGCAAAATTCCGGTTTGTAGCCCTCAGGCCGATACACTGTCTCAGTTGATCTTCTATCACAAGCACAGACGCAGTGCTGATAGGCAGGACTCCTGAGGATCCCTGTTCTGTCCCTGCCCCTTTTTTTAATAAAAAAATAAGACAACATTAAACGTGTGAAAGATAATGTTATGCCAAGTAAATTGATACCCAACATGTCATGCTTCAAAATTGCGCACGCTCATGAAATGGCGACAAATTTTGGCGACGTTTAAAAATTTCTACAGGTTACACGTTTTGAGTTACAGACAAAGTCTAGTGCCAGAATTATTGTTCTCGATCTAATGTCGCGTACACACGACCATTAATGGTCTAGAAAAAACAATGTTTTTTTCAACCCGATAATTGTTAAGCCTGCCTTGCCTACACACAATCGTTAAAAAAAAATGCTCTAGCAAAGCGCGGTGACGTACAACACGTACTACGGCACTATAAAGGGGAAGTTCCATTCGTATGGTGCCACCCTTGGGGCTGCTTTTGCTGATTTTGTGTTAGTAAAAGTTTGGTGAGAGACGATTCGCGCTTTTCAGTCTGTTACAGTATGATGAATGTGCTATCTCCATTACGAACGCTAGTTTTACCAGAACGAGCGCTCCCGTCTCATAACTTGCTTCTGAGCATGCGTGTTATTTTTGCGTCGTTAACCACTTAAGACCCGGACCTTTATGCAGGTAAAGGACCTGGCCAGTTCGTGCGATGTGGCTCTCAAACAAAATTGGCGTCCTTTTTTTCCCACAAATAGAGCTTTCTTTTGGTGGTATTTGATCACCTCTGCGGTTTTTATTTTTTTCGCTATAAACAAAAATAGAACGACAATTTTGAAAAAAATGCAATATTTTTTACTTTTTGCTATAATAAATATCCCCCAAAAATATATAAAAAAACGTTTTTTTTTCCCTCAGTTTAGGCCGATACGTATTCTTCTACTTATTTTTGGTAAAAAAATCTCAATAAGCGTTTATCTATTGGTTTGCGCAAAATTTATAGCGTTTACAAAATAGGGGATAGTTTTATTGCATTTTTATAAAAAAAAAAAGTTTTACTACTAATGGCGGCAATCAGCGATTTTTTTCGTGACTGCGACATTATAGCTGACACATTTTGACACGTTTTTGGGACCATTGTCATTTTCACAGCAAAAAAATTCTATAAAAATGCATTGTTTGTAATCCTTTTGCTGCTAGAATTAGTGGATAGATAGGAAAGTATATCATATTTACTTGTTTTAAACCTTTTTTTTTTTTTTTCACATTTCCTCAGTTACTTCCTGGTTTTCAGGCCTATACAAATAATGTCATACATCCAAAGAGTCTTCAGGAGGGGTTTTCTCAGCTAAGCCTCCTGACTACATGCCTGAGCTAAGGACAGGTGGAATCCAGGAAGTAAATGATACATGAATTATCTGCCCTTGTCCACGGCTAGATACCCAGATAGCAAGCAATTGAGCTACAAGTTTGAAAATTACTTGCTAAGCTATTGCTAGACTTGCCAGGCTTCACAAGTTGGTTGCACAATTGCAGCAAGTCGGCATTGCATGACTCCAGATCAACGTTCTTTGCAAACATTCTGCAAGTCTGCTGCAAGTTCTGGTTCAGTTATGTTGTGCAATAGTCATCCCACCACAGGGGTCACTATGGCAGAATTGTCATGCTGTAGACCTGTAGAGCTCTTGCTATAGACTCACCACTGCAACTTTGCTCTTGCTAGATAGAGACTTGCCACGCACAATTGCTACAAATTGGAAAAGTGTCAACTACAATTTGTGCTTCAGTGCTCTGCGAGTGTACAACTTGCCAGTGAAAATGTGCAGAAAGTTACCAGACGTGCAATTCAACCCTGCCACAAATTTGTGGCAAGTTATCCTTGCTATCTGGGAATACTAGGGGGTGTTTTTCAAAGTGATTTCTAAGCAAAATAAAGCATAGAGCCATGGATGGATGGGGGAGTTTGCTTTGAATATTAACCACTTCCCGCCCAAGGATGTCATACGATGTCCTCGACTTTCAGTGGGGATGACTGAAAGATGCCTGCAGCTACAGGCATCATTCAGATATCCATCTCTTCAGCCGGTGATCCTGCGCACCATAAGAACAATCATAGCGGCAGTTCCGCCGCTTGATCGTTCTTATAGGCGACGGGAGGGGACGTCCCCCCCCTCCCGCCGCCATCCGGTGTTTCTCCGGGCTCTCCTGTGCCATCGGAGACCCCGGAGAAACGATCTGCAGATGCCGGATGGGAGGCATAGAGATGACTGGTGACCAGATGGTCACCAGTCATCTCTATGATCGTCGGAGGCCCAGCGCGATGTTATGACGTCATGCCCGGGTACCGGAATGTAAACAAAGCCGCAATCGCAGCTGAAAGCATGAGATCCGTGATTTTTTTTTCCTGATCTCATGATTTTCAGCCTGGAGGAGAGATGTGGGGTCTTATTGACCCCGCATCTCTCCATAAAGAGTACCTGTCACGAACCATTCCTATTACAAGGGATGTTTACATTCCTTGTAATAGGAATAAAAGTGATCACATTTTTTTAAGATCCCTAAGCCCCAAGATCCGACAGGTGTAATTGACTTACACCGTCGGATCTTAGGATGCAATACTTCGGCCGCCGCTGGGTGGAGTTTGCGTCGTTTTCCAGCGTCGGGTATGCAAATGAGGTTTTACGGCGATCCACAAGGGTTTTTGCGTTCGTTACGTCGTCGCAAGTCTTTTTTTCCCGTCGCAAAGTTAGTCATGTTTTTTCATGCCTTAACTTTACACAGCCCATGTTAAAGTATGGCCGTCGTTCCCGCGTCGAATTTGAATTTTTTTTTTCCGGCGTAACTACGTTACGCACGTCGCGATTCACAAACACGTCGGGCCGCCATAATTTCGCGCAAAGCACGTTGGGAAAATTGCGAACGGAGCATGCGCAGAACGTCCGGCGTGGGAGCGCGCCTAATTTAAATGGTACACGCCCCATTTGAATTGGGCGGGCTTGCGCCGGACGGCTTTACGTTACACCGCCGCAAGTTTACAGGTAAGTGCTTTGAGGATCAGGCACTTACACTGAAAACTTGCGGCGGTGTAACGTAAAGACGATACGTTACGCCGCTGGAGTTTTTTGTGAATCTGGCCCTCAGGCTGCATTCACACCTCCGCGACAAGATACGCCGCGTACGCGGCGTATTTTGCCGCGATTAGTGTAACTTTTTTTTTTTTACAACTCCTTCCCATTGCTTTCTATGGCCGAACGCCAATGCCGCCTGAAAAAAAGGGTCCGGGACTTGTTTTCAGGCGGCAGGCGTACGGCGTCTATGAGATGTGAACCATCTCATAGACAGCAATGGGAATTCTCCCCTCCAGCGGCACGAGCGTCCGGCGTCAGGGCGTTTTGTCGCGGAGGTGTGAATGGGGCCTCAGTGTTTGGGGGTTCTGAGTAATTTTCTAGCAAAAAAAATGATTTTTGCATGTAGGAGAGAAGTGCCAAAATAGGCCCAGTATGGAATTGGTTAAAAACAAATTAAACAGTATTTTGGTTTGTGGTGCTCAGATGCAGTGTAGTTCCTCTTTCAGTCGGTTGAATATAACGCTGTAATACATACTTAGAACTTTTTTGAAATGCAATTTTTTTTTTTTTTTTAAGTTTCCATAGATGTATTCTAGAGAAAGTGATTATTCTGCCATACATGTAAGGCAAATCAAGGATAGATTACACTTTTTCTCTTATCAGGTATAAACCAGACCCACATTTTCTTAAAGAAGCAATTAAAAATTTTTATAAATCCTTTTTGTCCCTGCCGACTTATGTTCTTAACTCAGTAGGAATATGAATAGTAAAATAAAGAAGATACTAAAAACACTAAAACTACTCTGTAAGCGAATAAAAAGAGGATTATAATCGTAATGTAATGCAAACAGAGAATATTTAAAAGCATAGCATCCTAAATGACCAATTCGGCTTGGCTCCCTATGATACACTGTAGATGTTACAGATTCCAAACTATGGGGCCAATAAATCTATCTTCATTGTATACATACATTCACATACCCTGTGAATCTATATAATATATTATTATTATTATTATTATTATTATACAGGATAACAGTACAACTGAAATGCATTTTAATACAGAAGGAATTTAGAGAGCCCTTCTCGTTGGAACTTACAATATCTAATATACAATATATATATATATATATATATATATATATATATATACACACACACACACACAGTATATATATATATATATATATATATATATATATACTGTTTATACAGTATAGACACACACATATTGTATATAATACTGTTTATTTTGCTATATTTATTTCCTGCCTGTCACAAGCCTAAGTATGCATACCTGTTTCTTGTTTTGAGTAGTGTATGTTCCAAGCTATGTGGGCAGTTCTTTGTTCATTGACAATGTTTTGCAATCAGAATTTGGGTCATATGAGGCCCCCAAGTGGTTACTTTAAAAAGTTCATCTTGAAAAATCTCAAAGCACTACCGTCTACTGAATGTATTAGCTTGATGTTAGTTCTCAAACAGGACTTAGTATGAAATATTTATTTTCTGTCATTTTTTTCAACAGAGGATAATGTTTGTAGGATATGTTAAACTGAAATAATTCACCAGGATGATTCCATAAATCAAAGTAATTGAACCACTTTACCTACTGCACGCCGTCATATGACGTCCTATATCGTACGTATATATGACGTACGTATATCTGCAGCTACAGGCATCAGTCAGATATCCTTGTTTCAAGTGCATGATTCTGTGCACGATATGAACAATCATAGCGGCAGTTCCACAGCTTGATCTTTCTTACAGGCGACGGGAGGGGACGTCCCCCCCCTCCTGCCGCCATCCGGTGGTTCTCTGTGCTCTCAACGTGCCATCGGGGACCCGAAAAAAGAATCGGCCGCCGCCGGATGACGACCATAGAGATTTTTGATGACCAGATGGTCACCAGTCATCTCTATGACCGTCGGATAGTTTAGAATAGCATAGTTTAATTCTAACTACATATAATCAGAGCTATGAAGGTAAATACCATAGTGAAATAAAATGGTTAAATGTCGATGAGGTGAAAAGGAAGAGAGTATATTACCAAAGAAATGCAAAAAAGCTTGGTTACTTTTTCTCACTCATTGCGGGTTTATTTTATTTGAATCTAAAACTAAACAAGAAATATTGTTGTCAGTGCGATTGTCGTCGTTCATGGAAGGGAACGTGAATTTGAGGCAAAACTTGTCAGCGATCATGTGTCGGTGACACGAAGACGAATCAAAATACATTGGAACAGTATAATAAACATAAAAATTGCTAACAATGTCCAAATTTCTTCACAGACCACCAAGATTTTCTGACCACTGGTTGGCAACTGGGGCATTAGGAGGTTGGGGATAAACATGGGCAATGCCAGGACATTTTCTTCTTCCACTTTCCACAGTCTGGCCCCCTAAAGTCTATGAAGGACAATACACTGGCCCGTTATTTGGAAAGTTTGAAGACCCCTGATCTAGAGGGGTAGATGGAAGGTTGGGGGTAAATGGGGCAATGCCAGAACATTTTCTTCTTCCTCTGGCCACAGTCTGGCCCCCTAAAGTCTAAAGGACAATACACTGGCCCTTTATTTGAAAAGTTTGAAGACCCCTGATCTAGAGGGGTAGATGTAAGGTTGGAGGATAAATGGGGCAATGCCTGGACATTTTTCAAGTCTACTTAATTTTCAAGTCTTTCAAAACTAAGCATTTAGCATCCCTAGACAGTATGATGATTAAGGGTAGAATACTTTACCCCAGAACAGTCAACAAAGTAACCTTTTTTTTTTTTTTCAATGCAATAACATTGATGATCGTATTTTTCCACCAGTTAATTATTTTGAATCTCATGATTGGGACATTGATTTCAGGTATGGTTTTGATGACTTGACCTACATATTGATTGTTTGGGAAGGGGGAACAATGATTACAGTTTTGGAATAACCCCTTTCAAATCCAGTTCTTGCCCCCTGCAGGGGGCCCCTTTTGGAATTGCAATGGATATTGCAGCTAGCAAATCAGCTGGAGTTTCTAATAGAGTTTAGTGTTTATCAGAATCCATGCCACTTCTTGAGAATGTGACAGCTGGGTTGTAAGCTATGTCTGACCTCTTTTCTAAGATCCTCCCAGTATAAAGTTTTATATGCAGTTGTACATCTGTTTGCTTTCATGCTCTGCAGTCTGGTTTAAAGCAGGGCTGTACTCTGGCATAAATCAAGCCCAACAAACAGCATCCTTTTGTGTGCTGAAAAACAATGGCAAGAGCAGGTGGCACCAAGACCAGTGTCAGCCTGATTTCATGATGTCTTAGGCAACAGAATAAATGTTTTCTCCTGAATGGAGTGTTCTTCTCCTAGGCAAAAAAAGAATGAAAACAGCAACTGGACAAAAGATTAAAAAAAACATGTTTCTATAGAGTATGCCCAAGTTGTAAAACGTGCCAAGAAAGCCCAGTAACTCCATACTTTAACTCTTTGACCTACACATCCCATCACATATCAGAAGAGTTTTACTTTATGGCCTCATTCCAGAATCATTGCAACTGTGAGGTTGGCTAAAAATGTTAAACGCTATGGGGAAAGTTATTTTTCTACACATGGCTGACTTATTGTCATAGTTACATGGGTTGGGAGAAGACTCATATCCATCAAGTTCAACCATTAAATGTCACAGTCACTAACTTTAAGCAAGAAAATGTAAATATAGTTTATAATGTCATCATGAATATTGTGTTATGAAAAGTTTCTGTTTGGATGAACATTTAGTACTTTTATCCTGTGCTTAAAATTATATACTTAGTGCCACTCCATTCTTTACACCAGGAGTGCCCAACCAGTGGCCCGCGGAGCCCTCTGATGTGGCCCGCGACCTCCTGCTCTGGGATGGAATAGAATACTGTTATTAAAGGTAAGTTTATTACTTAAATCACAGTGTATATATGGGCATATCTGTTCTGCAGTGGTTACTGGGCTGCTTTCAAACTGATCCACAGGTGCAGAGCAGTGCACCTGAGGGTTACCTGCACTGAGCCATAGGCCCCTTTCACACAGTTAGTCCGAACCAATTGGACCCCCCATTCACCTCTAAGGAGTAGCAGATGTAAAAGGACTTGTGTCCGTTTACAAACATCTACCTCCAATCTGATCTGCAAAAAAAGAAGAGCTGACTCTATGATACACATCCACCCAGATGGGGGTCCAGGTGGCATGCAAGAACCTGGATCACCTGACCTCACCGAATATATAGGCTCTCCCAGCAGGCCAAGGGATTCAACAAAATCCCTGCCCATTGGCTGAGATTCCCCACATACCCATAACCTGATCTTGAGTTGTCCTTCTCAGTCTAATACCTCTAATACCCAGCAACCTGGTGGTAGAAGAGGAAATTACAAACAGGCCAAACTTAGGGAGAAGTGAATGGATCCTAGGTAATCAACTACAGTAGCTACTCCTGACCAGGAATTGGGTGAGGACCTCCCTTACTAAACCTCAGGGCACTACATCAATGTGCTGTGTTTTACATATTTCACACTGGTCCACTCTGTCTATTGTGTTGTATATTACATATTCCATACTGCTCCACTTTGTACATTGTGCTGTATATTATGTAATTCCCACTGCTCCCCTCTGTACAATGTGCTTTATATGGCATATTTCACACTGCTTCACCCTGTATACTGTGCTGTACATGATACACTCATCCTGCATCAACCTATACACCATTATGTGCACAATACAGCACACCACTCCACTCTGGATTCTGTTGCGCACATTCCTTGCAGCACAGTGCTCTGATCTGTACAATTTGCTGTACATTCTATACACCAATGTGGTTTCACACTATATACATTATGCTGTATGCTATATTTGCAACATTTCTCCATTGTGTATAATATACTGTATAGATAGTGCTTCTTAATGTCATTCAACTGCACTACAAGCTATGCCATGACCTGGGTAACTGAAAACCTTCACAGACTATCTACTGTATATTATATACCTAGTCGCTTTCAATATACAACAGACAGCATCCATTGTCATGAACCCTTCTATGCGCAAATGTGCGACCTTATGCATTTATACTGTATATTGTGTAATTATATAGCATAGCATTGTGGCTAATACAGTATCAATGAATCAATGGACATCTGCTTGCAGCCTATCAATGTAAATGTCTCGGGAGTCAGGCCTCTGACATCACTGGTGGTAATGTTCCATTTTACCATTAAAATCTAGTATCACTGTGATGGGAATTCAATATGTATTCAAATCACTGGGTAAAATGCAGCATGGGCTATTTTACTGAAGGTCAGGATCTACAAAACAATGTCACTTTTAACAGTTTAGTAATATAATGGAGCTGGCTTTCAAGAGATTGCACTTGAGCAAGTTCATTTGATTGACTTTAATGTTGCTGCAGAGTACCATTAGTGTGTGTTAGTGCCTTCTTTCAATCTACCCAAAGCTAATCATAGGTTTGATAATCCTTGGTTTGCAGCTCCCAAGAGCATGATGTATTCTCTATAACTGTAAATGACCACATTCTGTCTGCACTATTACTATAACGTTTCTTAGGAAACAAGCACATGGATTGGTACATGGCTAATCAAAGCTGACACTTACGCAGACATTAAATCACATTTCGCTTTTAAGATAATATGGTTAAGATCTTATTAGTTAAAATGGTACTTCAAAACAAATCAAAGAATTTGAAAAAGTTTTCAGTCCAACCATGGATCATAGGAGGGGTATTATTCCTAGTGAGAGTTTTACTATTTAAATTAATGTAGATTCCAACTGTCTGCAACACAAGGGTACATTATGTTTAAAGAGGAAATTAAGGCAACTCTTGTCTCTCTGAAAGCGGTACTGGCTCATAGCAGCAGAATTGCTGAATATACAGTAAATAGGAAATATATACCTTGTTTCTCAACATTTTTCATGTACCTAGCAGCAGCCGTATTTGCTTATCACAAACACAGGCCAACTTGTTTGCAGTGCTCTATGGTAGTTGCATAACTACCCAACTGTCCCTGATTTTTAAGGGACTGTCCCTGATTGGAAACAAAGGGCCAGATTCACATAGAATTACGTTGCTCCTGGGCAGCGTAACATATGTGATTTACGTTACACCGCCGCAGGTTTACAGCGTAAGTGCCTGATTCTCAGAACTCTTACCTGTAAACTTGCGGCGGTGTATCGTAAATGCGCTCGGCGCAAGCCCGCCCCATTCAAATGGGGTGGGCACCTTTTAAATTAGGCGCGTTCCCGCGCCAAGTGTACTGCGCATGCTCCGTCGGGTAAATTACCCGACGTGCATTGCGCTAAATGACGTCGCACCGACGTCATTTGCTTAGACGTTAATGTAAATGGCGTCCAGCGCCATTCACGGACGACTTACGCAAACAAAGTTTTTTAAATTTCGACACGGGAACGACGGCCATACTTAACATGGCTTAGGACACCTAGGAGGTAGCCCTAATTTTACGCGACGTAACTCGACAGAAACGACGTAAAGTTAGATCGACGGGCAGCTCGGACGTTCGGGGATCACCGTAAGTATTCATTTGCATATTCTACACCGACCGCAATGGCCTCGCCACCTAGCAGCCGGCCTAGAATTGCATCCTTAAGATCCGACAGTGTAATTCAATTACACCTGTCGGATCTTAGAGCTAGCTATGCGTAACTGATTCTATGAATCAGTCGCATAGTTAGGACGGCCCTAACACAGAGATACGACGGCGTATCAGGAGATACGCCGTCCTATCTCTTTTGTGAATCTGGCCCAAAGTCCCTCTGTCCATCTTTCCTCCTCATTTGTCCCTCATTTTAGTCAGATCTATATAGTTGTCTATAAAATGCACTTTTTATCTTTCAAAAGGTGTTTCCCGGTGCTAAACTTTTCATCTAATTTCTAAAAGCCAATATGAATGAATGAATGAATGAAAAAATTTATATAGCGCGGCACATGCGAACTGAATCGCCTCTGGGCGCTTGTTGATTAAGTCTCATGCCTTTCAAAAAAGCAGGGTTTTGATCTGCCTTCTGAAAGACAGGTGGTTTTGCTCCAACCGAATGCTGGTTGGTAAGGCATTCCAAAGCCTGGGGCCCTGGAAAGCAAACCTTCTTTCTCCTTTGGACTTGTATTTGGTTATAGGAACCTTGACCAGATTTTGGTCGGTGGAACGCAAAATGCGACTGCAATTGTGTAGTTTGATCTTGTCGCATAGATATCTAGGAGCCTTCCCATGGATGCACTTATGTGTCAGGCAGAGTGCTTTGAATGCAATTCTGTCCTTCACTGGCAGCCAGTGAAGGGATCTCAGTGAAGGTGAGATTGATTCCCAAGATTTTTTCCCAGTCACCAGTCTGGCGGCCGTATTCTGTACGACTTGGAGACGAGCGATTTGGTACTTGGGTAGCCCGAGGTAAAGGGCATTTGCATAGTCCAGTCTGGAATTCACGATTGTTCCCACCACGACTGCTACGTCTTCTTTAGGAATAAATGGAATCAGTCTGCGTAGTAGGCGCATCAAATGGTGCGCCCCGCTGACTACGGACCCTATTTGTGCGTCCATTGTCATGAATATAAAGTTATAGTAGTGGTAAAAAAAAGCACTTGTGGGTTTAATTAATCAAGGGGGGCCTGTCCTTTGCCTGCATACTTTTGAAATAGGTGTCCCTCGTTCCCATATCAAAAAGTTAGAAGGTATATAGTTGTGCTTTAGGACCCAATCTCACTTTTGCACTGCATTGTAGTGTGTTACAGAACACATGTTAAGGAGCATCGTCATTTATCTGGTTGGCTGCCAAGGCAGCTAAAAGCCAACTTGCACCAATTTTTCCAATCCAACACACCATAACTATGCATTGTAGTACACTGCAGAGTGCAAGTCCAGTGGTGCACCATTTTTTAATGCTTTGTAAAGCAGCAATCGAACTGGTAGAGAAATAGACAGCCAATTAGGTATCCCGCATGAAAATGTGGTAGCATGGAACAAGCTGATGGGAGGAGAGAGCAGAGACGACCATATTATTCTGCTGTTGCTCTTTCATGATCCAGTCTGCAGGCTGGGGTTGGGTAGATGACACCAGTGCTTAACTAGAGAATTTGAAGTGGAAGGCAAGTCAAAACCTAACTAAGCTTACATCTATGTCCACCCTATTCTAAGCCTATTCTATCTACACTCTAAATGGAAAGATGCCTATACTTTCTGATTCGGAAATCACTCCGCCTTGGTCACATGATTGGGTCCCAGCACCAGCTTCAGTGTAGAGGAGGGACAGCCGACAGCAGATGCCCCATAGTAAGCCTATGTGTGACGTCATCACACAGGCTCTGCAGCCATTGTCGGCCATCTCTCCTCTACACTGAAGCCAACACTGAAGAGATCATGTAACCAGACCAAAGCAACTTCAGAATAGGCAAGTATAGGCATCTTTCCTTTTATAAGATAGAATAGGTTTAGTGTAGGGATGGGAATAGATTTAGGCTTAGTTAGGTTTTGACTTGCTTTCCACTTTAAAGTGGAACTTTAGTCAGAAAATTAAGTCCTGCTTGATGCTGGTCCCTTTTCCAGGTACAGCTATGTAAAACTTTAAAAAAATGCCTATACTGTTTAAAATCCAGTAATGCACTCACCCTGCTCTGCACATGCTCAGTTTCTCTCTATTTTTAGGCAGTGTGCCAAAAATGTAGGGGCCAATCTGCTGACAGCCTAAAGATATACCGATATTTAGGGGCTCTGGGCTTCAGCAAAATGGTAGCCTCCAGCAAAAACAAATAGAAACAATGCTGGAAGCAATTTACAGCACACACTAATTTTGGTGAAATAATTATTTATGTGGAATGTATGTTCCTTGCTAAAGAACATTATATTTTATCAAGCAGTTATGGGTAAAGTTTTGCTTTAACTGTAATAGAGAAAGAGATGTCATCCTTGAGCAGAACTGGATGGACAGACATAAAAAATCCATTAATAGGTAAATAGCTCCTTTATATCTATTGTATTTGTTTTTTTAGCTACTTTTCTGGAGTTTAGATTTAATAAAACCAAACCATCTATGACAGCTTCCATATTTCTTTCAACAGGGGTCAAGGACTTCAAATCTGTAAGTAGCCCTCAACCAAACTGACCAGCCACTGTCTATTGAAACTATAAGGAGATGAGGCAATTAAGCTACTACTTTTGTTTCTCCCTGAATAAAAGTGGAAAGATGGGGTTTACCAGTGGGAATATACCATTGCCTTCTCTCCACTTTCCATTAACAGGAAAAGTAAGGTTTGGAGATAAATGAGTGAAGTCTTACAGGTTCTGGAAGGTGGTCAGAGTATGTTTTCATAGCTAACCAACTTACTACGTCTATGCAGGGGCGGACTGATCATTAGGGCACTCGGGCACTGCCGAGGGTCCCATGCCACTAGGGGGCCCCATCAGGGTTGCCAGGCTTAGTAAAACCAGAGACAGTATGTACAAATCTGTTTTTTTTTTTTACATCTGTCCCTGATATGTCCAAAACCGACATGCTTTTAGCTGACCCGCCTCTGCACTGCCTCCTGGTAAGGTGGCCATCTGTAAGCCTGGCGGCCCCATAATCTTCTATTGCCCAGGGGCCCCACGAGTTGTCAGTCCGCCCCTGCGTCTATGGGTCCCTTATACTGTAGGTTCCACAATTAAGCTTGGCATCCATTTATTACCCTTCTGAAAGGATATAGGATACTTTGTATTGTTTGTATAGACTCATCAGTGGCACATGTGCAGTAGATAGGTCTCTGGCGTCGTATATTTTCAATTGCTGTCACCAGCTGCATGTTCCTATTAAGCAGGAAAGTTTCTTGCACATTCCTTTTACGAAAGAACTGGCATTCTTCCAGTATAAACATATTTCACAGTTCTGGTCTATGCAGACTATATTCTAGGAAATGTTTTATAAAAAGAAATAAACAAATGTCCTCCTCCCTTGTTTCCAGCAAATAGATTGGTTACACCCTGTACTGTGATTAGTTGCAGGCTAAATGCTATAAAATACTATAAGTGTACCTGTAATAGAACATTTTTTATACAAGAAATCTTTTAATATACTGTTTAGGAACAGTTATCAATGTACATATTAGTATACATTTTGGAAGAAAAAAAAAACATACACACGCGAAATCTGGTAAAAACATAAGTAAAAAAATAAGTAAAAAAGTAACACTTATGTTTAGTGCACTTTTAGGTGTAAATGTAGTAATCCTAATGTTAGTAAATCAGTACTTAGATGCAAAAGCAGACACCTCCTGCTGACTGGTCAGCTATGTTCTATGGGGACCAGGCAACCCCAAAACCCAGAGCACTCCGTTTTACAGATTCCAAACAGTGCTCAGAAAGCCTACCAGTGGCCTTCCCCTTCCATGCTTCACCATTGGTTCATCATTGTGTTGGCTGACTAATAACCAGGCACAGGATTGGGTCAACCAGAGCTTAGCATTTTTGGCCTTTATTAATAGTTCACACAGTTTTTGAGTCACCTTGAGTGCTACAAAAGAAAGCATACCTAAGAGTGAAAGAATCAATGAACTACCAGAGCGCTCAACATCACCAACAGTGCTCAGAAGGCCTAGCTCTGGCTTTCTCCTTTCATGCTTCACCATTGGTTTCATTGGTCCATCAATGTGTTGGCTGATTAATAACCAGGCACAGGATTGGGTCAACCAGAGCTTAGCTTTGCTTTTTTGTCCTTTATAAATAGTTCACACAGTTTTTTAATCACCTGGAGTGCTACAAAAGAAAGCGTACCTAAAAGTGAAAGAATCAATGAACTACCAGAGCTCTCCACAGCACCATGGCAGTTTATTGAGGACTACAAGCCGACAGCTGCAAAGGCTGTCGGTACTTGTAATTTTCACATTCACAGTATGGGTGGAACAGCTAGTGATGGGAGAAGATCCCCTGCTTGCTGTCATAATGTCTCGTCTCAGTGATGAAAACTGCCCCTTCCATTTCTTATACAGGTAGCACTACTGCCGCAGGGGCTACTGGGAATGGGCTCCACAGCCAGGAAAAATGCATTTCTCCACTTGCGTCCAAACACAAGAAGTCAGCCCCTTGGCTTTGTTTTGATGTTTTATTATGGGTAACAACTTGGATGGGGGGAAGGTACAGTATATATGGGATGTCCAACTTGCATCAAAGAACAACAAAAAAGGGGACAACTTGCTTCCTCTGTACAAAAGATGCTGGACTGCTTTCCTTCCTGCACACACACAGTCTTTTGTGGATCAGTAGCAAAAGTCTATTACAGACTAGGAGCTATTAGCCCCTCTTGGTAGAAAGCTTGCTACATGTGACAGTCTCTCCCCTCTCCCTCTCTCCCCTTGAAAATCCCTGGGTGTGCTGACTCACCCTGTCCTCCTTGCTCCCACTGCTTTCAGGCAAGATTCCTAGTCAAACCGTGATGCTGAAAGGATCTTCCTAAGCCAGCCCGAGCCCTGCATGGAGGAAAAGATCTCCCCCTTATCCTAGTGGATCCCTTCTAGGCCACCGACAGCCTTCATCTTCCACCCAACCCCCTGCTTGCATGACCTGTCCCTATTTAAGGACTGACTTGGCCACTTCTGCCTGGCGATTGCCCAAGTTCCATCAAGTATGCAGATCAATCCTCCTGGCCTCCGCCCACTAACTTCTAGAAGTTTCCCCAAACTTACAGATCCAGGGAGAGGCACCAGAGACCTGCCTCTGTGAGTCATCCAGCCTGACCTGCAGTAAACCCTGCCCCAGATTCAGACTCACTTTACCCTAAGCCAATAAAATTGCCTGCACTATTCTAGTAGCACACTAGAGGGTGCTACAGAGGCATCACAAGAAATAAGAAAAATTATATTTGATCACAGATAGAAAAAAATATGTATTACAGATGTATTGTATTGCATATGTATTACGGATACTGACATCATGCATCCCAGGAGGCTTCAGGTCAATCTCCATCATATATGGAACAAAGCAGAGAAGAAGGGCTTCTAAGTGCAGAAATAAAACACTTTAATGACAATGAAGGAAAACACAAGATGAAAGTGAAAAACAGGCAAATCAATGAATCCATACCATCCAGCGGGATGCCTCCTGGGAAGTTTCAGCTGACCAGCGGTGGGAAACACTGTATCTCTGATCCAAGATGGAGAACTGTGCTGTCAGGACCAGCATGGAATCCATGCAACCGGAAGTGACGTCAGAGTGGATGGACCTATCTGGAGCTGTCTTTACTCCCAGGAGGCATCCCACTGGATGTTTTGGATTCATCATTGCTTTGCCTGTTTTTCTCTTCCATCTTGTAAGTGTTTTTAACCCTTCCTTGCCATTAATGTGCTTTGTTTTTCCTATAGAGTGTGCTTCCCTCTTCTGAAGTACTGCTGTGGTGTCATGTCATGCCAGTCATGTACTGTTTGTCAAAGTCTTTTTGTCATCCAGGGAGCCCTATTCTCCACACTCCACCTTATGAGCACCATGTATCATCAGGGGGCCAGCTCAAAGAACACAGAAGGGACAGCTAGCTTTCTGATGACGTCAGAAGAGAAGATGGTGGCACAGGACTGCTGAGAGTGGAAGCTTACAGCAATCAATGTTGAATTTGCTGGGCAGTTATGTTTATTTTTATGGGACACCAGCTGCCAGGGTAAGAGGGATAGCTGGGTCCCTTCCTGTTACCTCCTAGTGGCCCTTTGCTGGATCTTAACGTGGACCAGGTCCGACATGGATTTCTTGATCATGTGATCACTATGATTGGTTGTCATCAGGGGTCAAGTCCTGGGGGAAAAAGTGTGGGAACTCCCACCCAAGATCCCCTCCCCCACCAAAAAAAAAAAATGATACGCTCATATGCATAATTACTAAACCGCAAGTTCTTTCTAAATCCCGCCATAACTCGCGGCAGACCTTCGCAATGTCTCCTGGGAACAATGAGAAAAGCTCCCCGGAGACATTGCGGCATCGAGGAAGTGACGGAATACCCGCACACTACCTGATGAATCCATATACAGGAAGCGGCCAGTAACATAAAGGATTACTAAGGTTCGCCTGCCCCTGACAGTGACTCGAGCTGGGCATCGCCGCTTAGTGAAGGATTGGCTCGGGCGGCTCGGCTGCTCTCGGCTGCTCTAGTCCTGGAAAAGGGAACTGAGTTCCTGCTGTGAAAAAAGTGCAGAACCTCCGTTCCCACGCGTTCCCGCAGGACATGAGCCCCGGTTGTCATAGGAGTCACATAATCAGGAGCCCATCCTGCTGGCTCCTGATTACAAACTGATACCGGGAGATGTCTGTGATAGCTTGACCACTGTTTTGGGAGCGTGCAGCCATCGTACTCTCAGCGCAGAAATCTCGGCCACCACCGCGAACGCAGGTAATCCTCCCTGCCACCGCACATAAGCGTTATGTTGTTGGAAAGAGGTTGTTTGTCTCATCTCTGTGACCAACACAAATCCATTTTCTCATGCATTCACCAAACAGACTTGACAAATTGTAATATTCTATAATCCTATATGAAAGAGATTTCTTTGAAACAATTGACACCGCAGCCTTTATTTACTTCATCAAACATGTTATGACGGGTGATCAGATCAAACCCAGTGCTCGTTAAAGCCTCAGCCTATCATATGTGACTTTAAATGTTAGTAAATGACCGGCAAGGATACTTTTCTTTACGAATCAGACCTGAGTAGCCATCCGTCCTTAGTAACAATGCTCCCTTTACACAACTCTGGAGCACATTAACACCCATTAAAGACAGAATCGCCCACTCAGCTTACAGCCTCTTTGTTCTCCGCTCACAAGTAATAAGATATCTGTAACACTTTAAATCTCAGCCTGAATCATTTCTACAGCCTTGGGCTGTTTTGACGCAGGATAAAATTTCACACACAGTGTATTAGTTCTGCTTTCATTGTCTGGGATTGGCTAAGAGCTCCCTTTCTCCAGCCAATGGCAGGCCGGTTGTTGGGCTGCCTTCTATTTTTAGCTGCTCTGTATACATACACCGAGCACAAACGTCTGCGAGAGTTGTAGAAGGAGAAAATGAATGGCGACTTTAAAAACAGAGGAATTCAGCAAATCCTTTTAAAGGCTCCTTGCATTTATAGTGTTACAAATGAGTACATTAAATATTTACACAGATCGGCAAAAATACCTCCGGGCTGAAAATCAAAGGCTCCAAGCACAAAATTCTCTTCTGGTCCAGAAATGAACTGACAAGTCCTGAAAGAGCTTCTTTGAAACAACGTTTGATTTTTTTTTTTATTAACTTTAGGAGTTACCTACTTACTGAAGCTTAAAGGAGAATTACACCTTTTGCAAAAAAAAATTAAAATAATAAATACAGTCAAAAAGAAAAAAAATATGAATTTTTTTTGCACTGCAGCTGTGATCAGTGGATCTGTAGTGCAATGTTCTGGCTCCTGCAGACTATTCCTCCAGCTCAGATTCATACCGAGGTATTGAACTTCCCCCAAAGCCCCCCCATGTAGCACAAATCCCCCCCATCCAAACCCCTCTATAAGCACAAACACATAGCTCCCAACTGTCCCTGATTTCAAGGGATTGCCCCTTATTTGGAACAAAGTCCCTCTTTTCTCCCCATTTGTAACTCATTTTGGTCTGATCTATATACTGTGGGTCAGATTCACGTACTTGCGCTGCGGCGTAACGTATGTCATTTACGTTACACCGCTGCAAGTTTTAAGCGTAAGTGCTTGATTCACAAAGCACTTGCCTGTAAACTTGCGGCGGCATAACGTAAATCCGTCCGGCGCAAGCCCGCCTAATTCAAATGGGGCGTGTATCATTTAAATTAGGCGCGTTCCCGCGCCGAACGTTCTGCGCATGCTCCGTTAGGAAATTTCCCGCCGTGCTTTGCGCGAAATTACGGCGCCCCGACGTGTTTTTTGAACGGCGACGTGCGTTACGTCCTTTCGTATTCCCGGACGTCTTACGAAAGAAAAAAAATATTTAAAATTTGACGCGGGAGCGACGGCCATACTTTAACATGGGCTGTTTAATATTACACCAGCTAAATAGCAATCGCAACTTTACGACGGGAAAAGCCGACTAGCGACGACGTAAGAGAATGCGACGAACGCGCGTACCTTAGTGGATCGCCGTAAACAGCTAATTTGCATACCCAACGCGGAAAACGCCACCCAGCGGGCGCCAAGGTATTGCATCCTAAGATCCGAAGGCGTATGAAGCCGTACGCCTGTCGGATCTTAGCCAAATGCCTTCGTATCTTTGTTTGTGAATTACAAATAAAGATACGACGTGGCAAATTTGAAAGTACGCCGGAGTATCAGCAGATACTCCGGCGTACCTTTTCTGTGAATCTGGCCCTGTAGTTGTATATAAAATGCCCTACTTATCTATCAAAAAGTGTTTCCCAGTGCTAAACCTTTCATCTAAATTGCTGCATTTGTATATTCCGAAAGCTAATATAAAGGGATAGTAAAAAAAAAAAAGCACTCGTGGGTTTAACAAATCATCCCCAATCTCTAAGCACAAAGCCAAATTCTTTTATTCTTCCCCCTTTTAGTGCAAATGCCCTCTTCCTCTAAATCCGCCCCCGGCACAAATCCTCCTATTCATCTACCCACCAGGACAGATCCACGGGCGGCCCGACCATTAGGGGAATGAATGAATGAATCTATCCATGGCCGCCGCTGCCGCCCCCTATTCATGTGTCCGGCCCCTTTCGAGTCCCCGGGCGTATGAACTAGAGCTGCCAGTTTTTTGAAGAACCTGATTAGAGCCATAGGCTCTAATAGGCTTCAAAATAGGGTGGACTCAGGACGCAGAGCATTGTGTCTGGAGCCCATCCAGCTGTGTTGCAACAGCGAATGAAAATGTGCGGTTGCAACACTGATCCTACTCCTGACCAATCGGGAAGCATGTATGAAACCTGTTTCCTGATTGGCCAAAATATCAGATGATTCTATTGGATGCCTAGCGCCGGGAGGAGGAGAGAGAAGACACTGCAGAAAAAGCCCTATCTGCCACTGTTCAGTGCAGGGGCTACAGTTCTCATATGCCACAGGTGCAGTGTGCTGCATGGGGATAGGGGCAGAAGGAACACATTGTGCCAGCATAAGGGGGGAGGCACCAGAGGGCTGCCGCAGTGTCGGTGATCACTAGCACTGAGCATCCACTGGAAGGGCCAGGGGGGGGGGTTGTTTTCCGCTCCCCCCAAAAAAAAACACCAGCCATCACTGGACAGATCTCAGATACCGGGACATCCGTGCTAGGAGATCTTCTTCCTCCAATAAGGAGCCTAGGGGAAGATTCCCTTAGGGCTTTGACACTAACTGTTGCTATAACATGCAACCACTGGGGAGAGTTGTCAGCTGCTGTGGTGCTGGTTATCACTACGCTGGGGACCCAGGGACACCTCGCAGGAGATGTGGGCAAGTGCCCTGGATGTTCAGTGCTAGCGATCACCGACACTGCGGTAGCCCACTGGTGCCTCCCCCCTTATGCTGGCACAATGTGCCTGGGGCATGTGTTCCTTCTGCCCCCTCCCCATGCAGCACACTGCACCTGTGACATGTGAGAACTGTAGTCCCTGCAGAACAGTGGTGGATATGGATTTTTCCATTTACAGATTCCATGTACAGCCACTCTAAATTAAAATATGACAGGAGCCAATGAGGAGAAGAACCCCCAGATTCTGTAAGTAGGGGGCAGTTTGGGAGTGAAAGGCTGTGGACTCTGACCATGTTTCATGTTATATCCTACATATGGGTGTAAGATGAATTATGGTGAGAGAGATAAGCTTAGCTTAAGCTTAGGATCTTCACTTCACCTAGGTAAAATCTAATTACAGCTCTCTAATAATTGTCTTTGTATGATAATTAAAAAAAAAAAAAAATACACCCTTGTCCATTCCAGTCTAGTCCTCTATTATTTGCAGCCACACCTCTCTGCTTCTGTGCCGTAAACTTGAAGTTCCTGTTAGTGCAGGAATACCGCAGGTCTCTATCATGTGTATGGAACTCATGGAATAAAGCAGGACTTTAGTCCAGTAAGATATAAATAAAAATAAATAAACCCTAAAGCACAACACCAGCCAAAATATTTCCTTTCCTTTTATGCTTTAAATGTTTTAATTCATCTAGTGGTGTCTATAGGCGATGTTGCACAAAATGCAGACCTAAATCTATTCTTATATTAGCTTCACATAATCCCCCATATACCATCACTTTTATGGTGGCCATGCACACTTCAATAAATGAGCAAAGTCTTTTCCAATAGAAATAATCAATCTATAGTCACCAACCTATGATCGTCAGCTCCATCTAGTGGTCATATTGAGGCATTTTTCTAATTTGAGTATTTCAGGGCTGCCTAATCTATCCAATCAATTTGTATCAAATCAGGCAGTCCCTTGCAAAGCATTGTTGTGGCTAAATCTAGGAGATTGTACAATAAGATTGTAACGCGTATGGTAAGCTTACAGTACTAAATGTGTGGCAGCCAGCAGATGCATACCGACACAAAATAAAACATTGCATATGTGAATTATGTTTATTTGTTTTGCTTTCGGGCAATTATATTATCACACTTAGAGCCGGTTCACACTGCGGTGGCGCGACTTCGGGGGCGACTCTGCAAGTCGTCCTGAAGACGAAAAAAAAAAATCGCAGAGGTGATCAAATACCACCAAAAGAAAGCTCTATTTGTGGGAAAAAAAGGACGCCAATTTTGTTTGGGTACAGTGTAGCACGACCGCGCAATTGCCATTCAAAGTGCGACAGTGCTGAAAGCTGAAAATTGGCTTGGGCAGGAAGGTGCGTAGGTGCCCTGTATGGAAGTGGTTAAATAGCACAATCGCCTGCCTGCCAGTAAATTAGGAAGAACTGATTTAGCTAAACTATACAGTGTATAAATATATATACAACACCTGGAATGTATATATATCAGCTACACACTGTAACATTAACTGACTAGCCTGCCTGCCTGCTCTACCTACCTGCAAAAAATTACACTCTCTCTGTCTCTCTCTGTTCTCTGTTAACTGCCGCAACACACTACACAAGGCCGCCCTGCAGGCGGCCTTTTATAGTGTGGGGCGTGTACTAAACCCCCTGAGCCATAATTGGCCAAAGCCACCCTGGCTTTGGCCAATTATGGCTCTCTCTGTTTTTTGCGCGCTGTAATTGGCCAAGCATGCGGGTCATAGTGCATGCTTGGCCAATCATCAGCCAGCGATGCCGCAGTGAATTATGGTCTGTGAAACATAACTCGAATTTGGCACGAACGACACGTTTTGTTCGTATTTCGACGAACAATCGAACATACGAATGTTCGACTCGAATACGAAGCTCATCCCTATGGGTAAGTGCATTTTTAAGTAATGTACACTTATTCTCCCTAACTAGTGTCTCTGAACCAAGTTATCCCACCCCTCCCTGTACCAGTTGCATACCTGAATAAACAGCTGTAACTTTTTGAAATGTTAATAACATGAAATCTTCCTGGCTCCAGCTGCACACTCATTAACTCATTTGTTGTGCGAATGTACTAGCATTTGCACAAACATTGCGTATAATCCATGTAATGTTTGTAATATGGAATGTCATCTTCGATGTATTTCCTATGATCATCAGCTCCATCTAGTGGTCATAATATGGTATATTCCTGATTTTAGTACTTTAGAAAAATACCACATTATGGCCACTAGATGGAGCTGATGATCATGGGAAATACAAAGAAAATAACATTTTTACCATTATTAGAAATATTATAGAAACTGTACTCGACATTTGTGTGAATGCTAACATGTTCGCACAGTGGATTTTTTTAATATATATATATATACATAAAGTGTCTCCATACAGGTCCCAAAGAAATCTATGACTGCAGAAAAAAAAACATCTGCTAAAATCCTGCTTCCTTAGTCATTTCTTCCCCAACAACTCATAAAAATGTGCATTTTACAGAAGTCTGACAATGAAGACATTCTCATACCCCATGGATAAAGTGTGCTTTACTACAGCGAGCAGCAATAAGCCAGTTAAATCTTTAGGGTGTAAGCAAAATGGAAAATTCTTCCACCGAGATAATTAATGCCAGGTATGTTATCATACTTTACTGACATGTGGCGATTGAAAAGTGCCTTTTAACTTTGGGGAGAGTTCTATTTAAATTATGTTTTAGGTCTTGCACATATTTTTCTTTTCTGCTGCTGTTTGGTATAAAAATACACGGTGGGTCACAGCAGATAAAAATAGTCTTAAAAGAAATTCTTTCAAAAGCTTTTTCCTTTTTGCATAGATAATTATTATAGACTTTGAGTGCCTCTTGTAAACAGTACCATATGCATTTCATGTTGGTTCTTTTATATTTACAGACTGTGCTGTACATGCAGCATGTACAGGCAATCACTATGTGCATTCACCTAAATACCCACAGGCTCTTGCTTTTATGATCTAATTAGAAATCCCTCACAATCTGCTATTTATGAAATGCTATAAAAAATCTGAAGAGCTGGAGGGGTCCACTAAACATTGCAGAGTTTAAGAGCAAAATAATCAGGGGTTTTTAACTGACTGCACTAAAGTTAATGATTTTCTAAGGTGGCTTGTTGTGTTGTTAAGAAAAACAACATAATAAAAAAAAAACTTTTTTTTAAAAGCACCGCTTAAAATATTTTTTTGTACCTTTTTTAATTATATTTTCTTACATTGAGGACACCTTTAGGTTATTGTGTTGTGGCAACTCATGTTTTGAGTGTTGGCGAGTTGCAATGTAGTTTGGAACAGGGAGGACAGCTTCAGATTGAACATATGGCAGCAAAAGTTACGTCGTCTCTTTGTCACCTGTTTTAAAGTGGTTGTAAACCTCGGTCATGGAATCCAAGCAAAGCACATATGTACTGTAGTGTAGTGTTTACTTATCTCTTTACAAAGCTCCAAGTGTCGTTTCTCTCCAGGGCTTCGTTCCTCTCTTATTAACATGAGTCACTTCGGAAAAGTAGTCCCGACACATGAGATACATTTGTGTTGAAATGGAGAGCTCAGCAGACAGCTTGTCTATTCAGAACACAGTTCTTCTGCTGTTTAGAGGGGGGGGTGCCTTTCCTCCAATCAGCTCTAAAGCCTCGTACACATGGTCGGACATCCGACAAACTTTCCCTTGGATTTTTGTCCAAAGTGATTTGTCCGGTCACACCCATAGCATACACACGCTCAGACTTTTCTGAAAACTTTTCTAATACTTTCCCAACATCACATGGTTTTTCTGCTCTTTTCTGCTCTTTATCGCCACCCTTTGGTTAACTTCTGCTTTTGTTGGTTGATTTTAACATTGGTTCTGGGCATGCGTGTTTGTACTTCAGACAAAAGTTGTCGTAAAGTTTGTCTGTTTTCAGTCCGAACTTTTTGTCCGATGAAACCCGAAAAAGTTGGTCCAAAGGAGCGTACACATGATCGGACAAAATTGAAAACTTGCAGATTTTGAAGTTTGTTGGCCGAAAGTCGACCGCGTGTACGGGCCTTGACAGATGATTTTTAAAGTGGATGTAAACCCGATTCATGAAATTTGAGCTGGGCACATATATCTGCAGTGTTTTCTTGTCTCTCTTTAAAGCACTATGTCCTGTGTCTTTCTCCTGCTCCATTCTTCTGTTATCAGCCTGATAATTTCTGACAAGTTCTCCATCAACTGAGATAAAGCCAGCCTGAGTATTGTGTTTGGGAGGATGCTATTAATAGATTAGCAGAAAGCTGACCTATTCAACGAACAGCTCTGAAAGTCTCTACCTATGAGGAGAGGGGGTGTGTGCCTTTGATCCAATCAGCTGTCTTGGCTCTATGCCCAGGCTTCACTGTAGTGCTGAACAGGAAGAGAAAATCTCCTAACACGATCTGAACTTTCAAAGAATATATAAAGCTGAACCCCCTTGAAATACCCCTTGAAATTTTCCACATTTTGTCGTGTTACAACAAAAAACTTAAATGTATTTAATTGGTATTTTATGTGATAAACCAACACAAAATGGCACAGAATTGTGAAGTGGAAGGAAAATAATAAATGATTTTCAATTATTTTTATAAATAAATATGTGAAAAGTGTGGCGTGCATTTGTATTCAGCCCCCCTGAGTCAATACTTTGTAGAACCACCTTTCGCTGCAATTACAGCTGCAAGTCTTTTTGGGGATGTCTCTACCAGCTTTGCACATCTAGAGAGTAATTTTTTGTCCATTCTTCTTTGCAAATTAGTTTAAGCTCTGTCAGATTGGATGGAGAGTGTCTGTGTACAGAAATTTTCAAGTCTTTCCACATATTCTCAATTGGATTTAGGTCTGAACTTTGATAGGGCCATTCTAACAAATGAATATGCTTTGATCTAAACCATTCCATTGTAGCTCTGGCTGTATGTTTAGGGTCGTTGTCTTGCTGGAAGGTGAACCTCCGCCCCAGTCTCAAGTCTTTACTAAGATTGCTCTGTATTTGGCTCCATCCATCTTTCCATCAGCACTGAACAGCTTCCCTGCTGAAGAAAAGGATCCCCACCACATAATGCTGCTACCACCATGTTTCACAGTGGGGATGATGTGTTCAGGGTGATGTGCAGTGTTTTTTTCTTTTCCGCCACACATAGCGTTTTGGTTTTAGGCCAAAAGTAAAATTTTGGTCTCATCTGACCAGAGCACCTTCTTCCACATGTTTGCTGTGTCCCCCACATGGCTTCTCACAAACTGCAAACTGGACTTCTTATGGCTTTCTTTCAACTTGCCACTCTTCCATGAAGATTTGTGGAGTGCACGACTAATAGTTGTCCTGTGGACCAACTCTCCCACCTGAGCTGTGGATCTCTGCAGCTCCTCCAGAGTTACTATGGGCCTCCTGGTTGCTTCTCTGATTTGCCTGGCCTGTAAGTTTATGTGGATGCCCATGTTTTGGTAGGTTTTGCAGTTGTGCCTTACTCTTTCCATTTTCGGATGATGGATTAACAGTGCTCCATGAGATGTTCAAAGCTTCAGATATTTTTTTAGAACCCAACCATGCTTTACATTTCTCCACAACTTTATCCCTAACCTGTCTGGTGTTTACCTTGGCCTTTATGATGCTGTTTGTTCACTAAGGTTTTCTGAGAAACCTCTGAGGGCTTCACAGAACAGCTGTATTTATACTGAGATTAAATTACACACAGGTGGAATCTATTTACTAATTAGGTGACTTATGAAGGCAAATGGTTCCACTAGATTTTAGTTGAAGTATCAGAGTAAAGAGGACTGAATACAAATGCACACCACACTTTTCACATATTTATTTGTAAAAAAATAAATAAAAATAATTTATAATTTTCTTTTCACTTTACAATTATGTGCCACTTTGTGTTGGTCTATCACATAAAATCTGAATAAACTACATTTCAAGGGGTCTGAATACTTGTATTGATTTGTTTTATTTCTGTGTATCATCTGAGGCTGTTCACTTCACTGGGTATATGAGAGGGTTTACATCCACTTTAACACAATCTTCCCTTTTTGAAGGGATGTAGGGAAGAGAAGACAGAAGATAAACAATTAAAACCTATGTACAGGGCCGTCTTTAATATGGTTTGGGCCCTGGGCAAACATTTTTTTTGGGCCCCCCTCCAGCTTATTTTGGGCCTGGCTGGTTCACATGTATGTTTTGGCGGTCCTCATTTGTGCAGGTACAGCAGCCCATTGATTTGAATGGACTGCCATGCCTTCGTTTCCTGCATTCAGCATTTAAAAAATACAGTTGCCTTGAAATCCATTCTGCTTTTGCACCATGCTACTTACCTGCAGTTCTTGCACACACACAAACGCACTGTGTTTTTAAAAGCGTGACCTAAACGTCTAAAAATGCAGCAAGTTTGACAGTGCGGGAACTGCAGATAAGTCACAGCAGAATGGACAGACAGTGCTGTATTTCAGTGCTTGATGGGCATAGGCGTGCCGAGTGCGCAGCCTATTACATGAGGCATGCGCTTTTCTTTGCAGGAAACGCAGGCATGGCGGCCCATTCAAATTAATGGGCTGCTGTGCCTGCGCAAATGTGGGCCGCCAAAACACATACATGTGAACCAGCCAGGCCCAAAATAAGCCCATCAAGCAGTTAAATACAGACAGTAATGCCATGTGCTCTGAGGCCTTACTCAGCCTGGACTGCAGGTCTGGTCTGTGATTTAAAGAGTTCCTCTATTTTACACATGGCATGGCATGGGGTCCCATGGTGCTAAAGCAGAATGGACAGACGGTGCTGTGACCCCATGCCATGTCATGTGTAAAATAGAGGAACGTTTTAAAACACTGACCAGACCTGCAGTGAATCATCACATATTATAAAGACTTTGGGCACACTCTACAGAAAACTTCTATTCACAATATAGATTAGCAAACAGTGACATACCTTGAGGAGCAGGACATGAAGAAGTCAGCCTCGGGAAGAGCAAACTGGGGATGTTATAAAATCACATTCTAATTCACTTTTATATACAAGCAGCACCCAGTGGCAGGAAGGGAGAAGTGCACATCTAAAGGGAAGCCAGGGGTGCTGTACATTTTAAAACACTGGGAAGGGAAGCAGTACTGTCACTGGCTGCGTGCCGCTGATGATTTTCAGCCCGATTTGTGGGCAGCACAGGGGCTTAATGGGCGGCAGGGCTGCCATCAGGAATTATGGGGCCACTTACACAGCTTCAGGCATGGGCCCCCTGGAGCAAAGAACCGGGGGGGGGGGTGCTGCCGCCTGAAATTGAGAAGCAGGGGGGGGCTGCCGCGAATTAAGAAGCGGGGGGCCCTTTACAAAAAAAGAAATGAAGAAAGAAATAAAGAAAAATATATATAAAAAAAGGGGTGTAGCCATCCGGGGCCCTGGGGACCTCTGGGCCCTTTAATAAAAAGAAAAAAAAGAAATAAAAAATATATCTAAAAAATATATATATATTTTTTTTTAAAAAGGGGGTTGCCATCTGGGGCCCTGGGGACCTCTGGGCCCTTTAATACATTTTTTTTATAAAAATAAATTACAAAAAAAAGGGGGTTGCCATCCGGGACCTCTGGGCCCTTTAATAAAAAAATATATATAAAAAATAAACATTTATAAAAAAAGGGGGGGGTTGCCATCCAGGGCCCTGGGGACCTCTGGGCCCTTTAATAAAAAAAATAAAAAAAATATATAAACAAAAATAAAAAAATAAACATTTATAAAAAAAATAAAAAAGGGTGTTTGCCACATGGGGCCCTGGGAACCTCTGAGCCCTTTAATAAATATATATATATATATATATATATATATATATATATATATATATATATATATAAAAAGAAAAAGAAAAAAAAAGAAATAAAATAAAAATATATTAAAAAAAAATTTTTTTTATTTAAAAATAAATAAAAAAAGGGGGGTTACCATCTGGGGGCCTGGGGGCCTCCGGGGACCTCTGGGCCCCTAAAAAAAAAAAAAAAAAAATATATATATTTTTTTTAAGGGGGTTGCTTTGGGCCCCCAACAGTGACAGGGCCCTGGGCAGCTGCCCCATTTGCCCTGCGGTAAAGACAGCCCTGCCTATGTAGGAGGATTTGTTTCATCTCTGTGTATCATCCAAGGTTAATCACTTCACTGGGTATATGAGAGAGTTAACAACCACTTTAACCCCAACAAAAACACGTGCATTGTAGTGGGGAGGTGGTTGGGGGCCATTAGAAACACATTTCAGAAGCGTTTTTTTAACACCCCACCCAGTGCAAGCATAAACAAGGCCTACAAGCTCTATCAAACTTTTCTAGGCTGCAGCTTTGCTTTAGGTCCATTCACACCAGCCATCACTTTATAGCTCAGCAGCTGGTGTGTGCTGCAGTCCAGCAGGAATTACATCTCTGTACCACACCGTTCGTTTTTTTTTAAAAACAAACTTTATTGAAATGTCACACAGACATTTTTATAAAGTGCAATTGACGTGCCTGGCTCTGCGGTGTGCTGAAAAAAAGTAGTGCATGCACCACTCTTTTTCCGCACCGTGCACACACGCCACTGCAATTCACACAAGCAACAAGGCATTTTGCCTTATCATGTTGCGGGACTGCGCTGGAAAATCCACCCAGTGCAGGTCCACTGCATCGGGTGTGAATGGAGATTTAGGATTCTTAGACACCAGTACCTCTCTTCCTATAATTCCTTATCATTATTAATCTTATGATGATCAAATATTACTTATTATGACAGCTTTGTAACATATAATTTGAGCAATCTCCTGTAATTATTTGTTATGAATGTAAAAAGCAAGCCAGCCAGAATCAAACCTATATAAAATAATAGTATAAAAGTATAAAACCACTTGGAAGGGTTGTGTGAAGAGTCTTGTCAGTTGTTCAGTCACAAAATTACTTAACAAACAATTTGTGCTAAAACAAAAATACAGTATTTAGGGGTCAATGCATAAAAAATGAAAATAAAATTGCTGTGAGAATGTCGTAAGCATTTGCAACAAATGATTGTCGTATCATTTGTAATATACTATCTACTATGAGGATCAGCCCCATCTAGTGGCCAAAAAGCATTGTTTTCCTGAAACGCCTCAATAAATGGGCACTAACGCCCAAACTAACGGGAGATAATCATATTACAAAAAATTCAGCAATCACTTGTTGTGCCTGTGGGAATGCTTAAGACATCTGCACATCTGCAAAGCACGTATTCCACCAATCTTCAGACATCTAATCCCTGTGGGTTTATAACATATAATTCCATTTTTACTAGGGTTGTCCCGATACCGATACTAGTATCGGTATCGGGACCGATTCCGAGTTTTTTCGGCGGTAGTCAGACACCGATACCCCGCCCCGATACACAAATAGAATACTTAACCCCCCCCGCGCCGCGCCGCCGACCGTCGCCGACCGCCGCCACCGGAGTCGCAATTCGCCGCTGCGATCCGCCGCCGTTACACCGCTGACTGTGTAATACGGGCGGGAACATTACAGCTTTGAATAGCTGTAATGATTTGCGCCACGCATAGACACTCCCCCTTGCTCGGGTGAACTGTCCAATCCCGAGCGAGGGGGAGTGTCTATACACGCAGCGTGGCGCCAATCATTACAAAGCTATTCAAAGCTGTAATGTTCCTGGCCGGCCGTAGTACTTTACACAGTCGGCGGTAGCAGGTAAGCGGGCCATGGCTGCATATGGGGGGGACACACGGCTGGATGGGGGAGACACACATGGCTGCATATGGGGGGGACACATGGCTGGATGGGGGGAGACACACGGCTGGATGGGGGGAGACACACATGGCTGCATATGGGGGGAGACACACATGGCTGGATGGGGGGAGACACACATGGCTGGATGGGGGAGACACACACGGCTGGATGGGGGGAGACACACACGGCTGGATGGGGGGAGACACACATGGCTGGATGGGGGGAGACACACATGGCTGCACGGGGGGAGACACACATGGCTGGATGGGGGGGAGACACACATGGCTGCATGGGGGGTGACAATGGCTGCATGGGGGGTGACAATGGCTGCATGGGGGGATACATTGCTGGATGGGGGGTGACAATGGCTGGATGGGGGGATACATTGCTGCATGGGGGGTGACAATGGCTGCATGGGGGGTGACAATGGCTGCATGGGGGGTGACAATGGCTGCATGGGGGGTGACAATGGCTGCATGGGGGGATACATTGCTGGATGGGGGGTGACAATGGCTGGATGGGGGGATACATTGCTGCATGGGGGGTGACAATGGCTGCATGGGGGGTGACAATGGCTGCATGGGGGGTGTCAATGGCTGCATGGGGGGTGACAATGGCTGCATGGGGGGTGACAATGGCTGGATGGGGGGAGACAATGGCTGCATGGGGGGTGACAATGGCTGCATGGGGGGTGACAATGGCTGCATGGGGGGTGACAATGGCTGCATGGGGGGTGACAATGGCTGGATGGGGGGAGACGATGGCTGCATGGGGGGTGACAATGGCTGCATGGAGGGTGACAATGGCTGCATGGGGGGTGACAATGGCTGCATGGGGGGTGACAATGGCTGCATGGGGGTGACAATGGCTGGATGGGGGGAGACAATGGCTGGATGGGGGGAGACGATGGCTGCATGGGGGGTGACAATGGCTGCATGGAGGGTGACAATGGCTGCATGGGGGGTGACAATGGCTGCATGGGGGGTGACAATGGCTGCATGGGGGGTGACAATGGCTGGATGGGGGGAGACGATGGCTGCATGGGGGGTGACAATGGCTGCATGGAGGGTGACAATGGCTGCATGGGGGGTGACAATGGCTGCATGGGGGGTGACAATGGCTGCATGGGGGTGACAATGGCTGGATGGGGGGAGACAATGGCTGGATGGGGGGTGACAATGGCTGGATGGGGGGAGACAATGGCTGGATGGGGGGAGACAATGGCTGGATGGGGGGATACATTGCTGGATGGGGGGTGACAATGGCTGGATGGGGGGATACATTGCTGCATGGGGGGAGACAATGGCTGGATGGGGGGATACATGGCTGCATCTGTGGGGGGACATCGCTGCATTTGGGGACACATTTTAAAAAAAGTATCGGTATTCGGTATCGGCGACTACTTGAAAAAAAGTATCGGTACTCGTACTCAGTCCTAAAAAAGTGGTATCGGGACAACCCTAATTTTTACAATAGCTCTGCTTTTCATGCCATCTCCCTCTGTGCAATGACTCACACCTTCTATGATGGACCATATAGTTAGAAATAAGGTCAAATCCACTTTTCCCTCAAATGGGAATCAACGGAAGGGACACAAACCATACACAGCAGTAAAAGTGACATCATCACGCTGGGTTCAGGACACCCACCAGATTCCAGGGCAAAATCAGTTTTGAAAATACAAGATTTCCTATCTTGTCCAAATCCCCTTACAGGAGCCTTAGGCCCCATACACACGAGAGGATTTATCCGCAGATACGGTCCAGCGGACCGTATCCGCGGATAAATCCTCTCGAGGATTTCAGAGGATTTCTATGCGATGGCGTGTACACACCATCGCATTGAAATCCGCGCTGAAATCCTCTGCCGATGACGTGTCGCGCCGTCGCCGCTATTATGACGCGGCGACGGGCGCGACGCTGTCATATAAGGAATTCCACGCATGCGTCAAATCATTACGACGCGTGCGGGGAATCCCTTTGGACGGATGGATCCGGTAAGTCTGTACAGACGAGCGGATCCATCCGTTGGAATGGATTCCAGCAGATGGATTTGTTGAGCATGTCAGCAAATATCCATCTGCTGGAAATCCATCCCAGGGGAGATTTCTCCGCGGATAAATATCCGACGGAGTGTACACACCATAGGATCTATCCGCAGAAACCCATTTGATGGGATTTATCTGCGGATAGATTCTATGGTGTGTATGGGGCCTTAGTGTGAATCATTTGCAGATAGCTTGCATATCATTATCCAAACCAGACAAAAATGGCAAGATAAAGTTATTGGGCCAGATTCAGAAAGAAGTTACGCTGGCGTATCTATTGATACGCCGCGTAACTTCTAGGATGCGCCGGCGTAACTTTTTTCTGTATTCAGAAAACAAGATACGCCGGAATTTTGCTAAGATCCGACTGGCGTAAGCCTCTTACGCCGTCGTATCTTAGTTGCATATTTACGCTGGCCGCTAGGTGGCGCTTCCGTAGATTTACGCGAGTAATATGCAAATTAGGTAGATACGCCGATTCACAAACGTACTACGCCCGGCGCATTTTTTTACGCCGTTTACGTAAGGCTTTTTCCGGCGTAAAGTTACCCCTCATAAAGCAGGGGTAAGTCATGTTAGGTATGGACAGGGCTTTTTTTCAGGGGGAACTTGGGGGAACTCAGTTCCACCACCTTTGGCTCAGACCCTTTGGTGCCCACTCACCACAATCACTTGTAAACACAGAAGTCTGGTTTCTGTGTTTAGAAGTGACAGCTCTGCACTCTGTGTGTAACCCCCCTGAACTCTGCACTCTGTATGTAATGCAATTCTGGTATTTAATGCCCCTTTAAGACCCTTCTACTGTTTGTGAAATCTGATCGGGGTCGTGGTTGAGTTCCTGCACCTATTTTCTGAGAAAAAAAGCTCTGGGTATGGACGTCGGAAACGTACGGACAGCGTCGTATTTTACGTCGTTTGCGTAAGTCGTTCGCGAATAGGGCTGTACGTAAGTTACGTTCATGTCTAAAGCATTGACAGTTTGCGGCGTAATTTGGAGCATGCGCACTTGGAAACGTTCACGGACGGCGCATGCACCGTTCGTAAGAAACGTCAATTACGTGGGGTCACAAGTAATTAAAAAAAAAACACGCCCACATCATCCACATTTGAATTAGGCGGGCTTACGCCCGCCCATATACGCTACGCCGCCGTAACTTCGGGTGTAAGATCTTTCAGAATACACTACTCGCCTGACTGAGTTACGGTGGCGTAGCGCATATGAGATGCGCTACGCCCGCAGAAAGATACGCTAATCTTTCTGAATCTGGCCCATTGTCTTCTATAGTGTATGGGTACCTTTTGATAAAATAAGTTCATATGTGATGGTAGCCAGGGCTGGGACAAGGGGTGGGCAGAAGGGACATGTGCCCTGGACGCAGAATATGCAGGGGCCCTGATGGCTGCTGGAGGGATCTCCCCGCTGTCGGAATACAATAGTTCCACGGGATGTATTCCCCATCCACCTCTAATGTGTGGACAGAGGAATCTGTTAATGTCCTGCTTGTGTGATTGGCTCAACAATTTTCCCAGAAGTCTGCACTAAGATAAAAGTCATATTTGGACTTCCTCTGCAACAAAAATTTAATTTTTTGGCGAGATGCCCCCAAAGGGTTAATCACTTGTGATGGCAATGGCTTCCTTTTGAAAGTGCAAATCCTAAAGTTTATATTTCTTAATCAATAACATAAAGCAAACAAAAAGCAAATAAAAGTCAAGGAAATTCAGAATTTCTTAATTGTTCTGGGCCAGGATGTACGCAAGGCAAGGCATTGCATCAGTAAGCCAGGTAATGAACATTTTCAGAAAAAAAGGCCAGCAACTACTAGTTTATCTCTTAGCTTACCCAATGCATGGTTTGCATACAGTCTACTTGTCTTTGAGATGAATGCCACCTAGTGGTGTTTAGCTAATTCTACAGCTACATTTTGGTGATTGTAGGTATACATACAATACAAAGAGTTTAATGGAAAAAAAAAATACTCTTTATTTTGAGATATATTTGCATCCGTTAGATTTTTTTCTGGTGGCACAGTACTTGAGGCATTCTTTGTGGGTAGAAAAACAGTGCCAAATGAATGTAGTATAAACAGCGATTAGGCACACTCACTGTTCAGCATGATGTGGCCAAGCACTTCAACTTTTCTCTCTTCCATATCAAGGTTGCTTCACTCTGTTTTATTAATAAATTGTGACTACAATATGACATTAGATTTTTTATTTTCTCTATTTCCCAGTAGAGTATGCTTGCTTTTTTATGACAAAGAATTCAGGGTTTAGGACTCCGCCACTTATTTTTCCAATACCTGCACAGCACTCTTTACTACAGGGATCAACTAAAGCTCACCACATGTCTTACAATTTGACCACACAATCTCCTTTAGATCTACCAACATATATGTGTGTACAAAAGTTTGTCTGATTGGATATACGTAGATTGATTGGTTGGATAAAGCAGAGTTTAAAGCGGACTTCCGCCTTGGGGGGAAAAAAATATAAGTCAGCAGCTACAAATTCTGTAACTGCTGACTTTTACTATATGGACACTTACCTGTCCAGGGAGCCCGCGATGTCAGCACCGGGTGCAGCCGCCGCCGTTCTAGGTAAGGGGACCTGGCAGTGAAGCCTTTTGGCTTCACGACCTGTTCCCTTTCTGATTGGCGCAGCAGCGGAGAAATGAGGATGGGCAGAACTTACAGGAGATCTAATGCAAGTGGGAAAGGGGACCTGTCAAACATAGGTCCCCATTCCCCCCTCCCCCCTGAAAAGGTGCCAAATGTGACACCAAAGGGGGGGGAGCAATTAAGCGGAAGTTCCACTTTTGGGTGGAACTCCACTTTAAGTAGGTCCTCATATTAGAGAGTTTTGGTAAATCTAATTGTAGCACCCCTCTGACCCCCAGGGGCAGGTTGAGTACCCCTAGAGATAGGGTAGCCTGACATTTCACCTCAGAGCTGGATCCTTGGCATGTATCGGTGACTATAAAGAGTTGGGCACAAGTCTGTAAGCAGGTGCAGTCTATTTTCTCCACTACAGGTGGCACTCTTTCGCAGCGGTACTGTTGTTGGAGAGGAAGTCAAGAGGAACAAGTTTCCTCTATGGTTACTGGGTCACTGGTGAAGCTAACCTAATTGGATGTTGCAACCCCATGAGACTCAAGCAGCCATCTTGGGTCAGGCAGAGTCTATTTAACACCCTGGCTTCCAGGTTTGGCATGCATTTTGAAAGTTAGCAGAGTAGGGATAGGTATTCCATCTGGTTGGAACAGTTCTAGCAGTAGGTATAGGTTCCTGATAAGGAGGGAAAGCCTAGAGTCACTTCTCTTCTAGACATCTTCCTGATTGGGCAAGAGATGGCCAGGCTGCATTCTGGCCCTCGCTACAGTCTGGCTGAAACCAGCTCTGTCCTCGTCCTGGAAACCATGTGACCACCCGGCTGGGCATTCTTTTCACCGGGTTTGTTGTGAACTGTTGCTGCATTACTTCAATACAAGTTTTATATTGCACCTGACTGTGTTGCACCTTGACTTCACCCCACCAACAAGTCACTTGCTTGAAAGAAATGGTAGATATATTTCTTACATATTGCGGGAGAGAAGGAAAGGGTTTCAAATGCTCCAGGACGTCTGCAGAAGTCCAGGTCTCCATATGCTGCTGCACAGGAAAGAATCTTTAAAGCGGTCCTCCACCCTAAAGTGGAGTCCCGCTGATCGGAACCCTCCCCCCCTCCGGTGTCACATTTGACACCTTTCAGGGGGGAGGGGGGTGCAGACACCTGTCTAAAGACAGGTATTTGCACCCACTTCCGGCCACACGCTACGGGCGAAAGACGGGCATTCCGTCACATCCCGTCTGTCGCCCGTTGTGTGCTGGGAACACTCGGCTCCCAGCACACAGCGTGTGAGCCAATCGGCGGGCGCAGCGCGACTCGCGCATGCGCCGTAGGGAACCGGGCAGTGAAGCCGCAGCGCTTCACTTCCTGGTTCCCTCACCGTGGATGGAGGGGGGAGCAGCAGGGTGACGAGCGATCGGCTCATCCTCTGCTGCGATCACCGCTGGACTCCAGGACAGGTAAGTGTCCTTATATTAAAAGTCAGCAGCTGCAGTATTTGTAGCTGCTAGCTTTTAATATATTGTTTTAGTGGCACATCCGCTTTAAATCAGGACAGATACTGCTGTCTTCTAGCAACTTCCAGCAGACATTGTGGGCAGCCAAGGGACACTTCTAACCAAGCCGATCTGTGCTTGGTTAGAAGGCAGGGGAAACAGTGGGGTCTATTAGACCCCTAATGTCTCCATAAAGAGTACCTGTCATCTGCCTAATGCTATCACATAGGGGTTTATTACCCCAATGTAATAGCAATCAAGTAAAAATAAATATGAAAACAAAAGAAAAAAGTTTAAAAAAATGTAATTATAATGAAATATATTAAAACAAAATAAAAAAATTGGCCAGAAACCCCCATAGTCCCGCACACCTGCGCAAACGCAAGCCCAGGGTGTGCATACGCATGTAAACTACGGTCGCACCACACATGTGACATATCGCTGCGAACATCAGAGTGAGAACAATAATTCTAGCATAGCCATAGCCGCTCACTGTTGGACTTGGCCCCACACCTCGGCGCGCCGCGTCACTGGATGTGATTGACAGCAGCGCCAGCCACTGTGGGTGGCACATCACTTTATCATATGGCGTTCATTAGAGCTTTATTCATTTGCTCTTAGTTAGAGCGATTCTATAAATGTTTCCATTACTTTCCACTGTACCAGTGTTATACAGGAGAGTCGCTGCTTCCCCATTTGTATTTGTAGACTAGCACAGGTTCTGCAAGTGTACCACACTTCTTAGTGCAGTTTCTTTCCTTTTTTGGGGGTCACTGTGGGTGGCTGGCTAGCACCAGGGCCCTGCTCTGGGTGGGTCACCATGGGTGGCTGGCTCCTGTCGGTGGCTGGCTGGCACCCTGGCCCTGCTGTGGGTGGGTCACCGTAGGTGGCTGACTGGCACCCTGGCCCTGCTGTGGGTGGGTCACCATGGGTGGCTGGCTCCTCTAAGTGGCTGGCTGGCACCTTGCTGTGGCTGGCTTCCTGGTGTGGGTGGGTCACCGTAGGTGGCTGACTGGCACCCTGGCCCTGCTGTGGGTGGGTCACCATAGGTGGCTGGCTCCTCTAAGTGGCTGGCTGGCACCTTGCTGTGGCTGGCTTCCTGGTGTGGGTGGGTTACCGTGGGTGGATGGCTTGCACCCTGGCCCTGCTGTGGATCACCATGGCTGGCTGGCATCCTGGCCCTGCTGTGTATCACAGGTGGGTCACCATGGCTGGCTGGTACCCTGGCCCTGCGGTGGGTCACCATGGCTGGCACCCTGGCACTGCTGTGGATTACGGGTGGGTCACCATGGATGCATAGATCCCAACTGTCCCTGATTTTGAGGGACTGTCCCTGATTTGGAGCAATGTCCCTCTGTCCCTCATTTGAACCTCATTTTGGTCTGATCTATATAGTTGTTTATAAAATTCACTTTTTAGCTATCAAAAAGTGTTTTCCAGTGCTAAACCTTTCATCTGATTTCTAATTTGCTGCATTTCTAAATTACAGAAGCCAATATAAAGGAATAGTAGTGGTAAAAAAGAAGGCACTTGTGGGTTTAACCAATCGTATTTTTGTGCAATTCTCCTTAAAGGCAGCGTGGCAAGGGGTGTGTCCTATGCCTGCATACTTTTGCTGATAGGTGTCCCTCTTTCCCATCTCAAAAAGTTGGGAGGTGTGTAAATGGCAGGCTGGCACCCTGGCCCTGCTGTCAGTCACGGGTGGGTCACCGTGCTTGGCTGGCTGGCACCATGGCCTTGCTGTGGGTCATCGTTGCTGGCTGGCAATCTGGCCCTGATTACTGTATTAATGTCACTGGTTCCCAAAAAGTGTCAAAAAATGTCAGTTAGGTGTCCTATCTGACCGCTGCAATGTTGCAATCCCGCTAAAAATCACTGATCGCCGCCATTACTAGTAAAAAACTAGTAATAATAATAAAAATGCCATAAATCTTTCCCCTATTTTTTAAATGTGATAACTTTGGTGCAAATCAATCAATATATGTTTATTGCGATTTTTTTACCAAAAATATGTAGCAGAATACATATCGGCCTAAACTGATAAATAAATTCTTTTACATTTTTTTTGGATATGTTTTATAACAGAAAGTAAAAAGTTTGGTTGTTTTTTCAAAATTGTAGCTATTTTTTTGTTTATAGTGCAAAAAATAAAAACTGCAGAGGTGATGAAATACTACCAAAAGAAAGCTTTATTTGTGGTGGAATAAAAATTCAATTTTGTTTGGGTACAGCGTCGCACGACCGTGCAATTGTCAGTTAAAGCGACGCAGTGCGATCTCGCAAAAAATGGTCTCGTCAGGAAGGGGGTAAATCCTTCCGGGGCTGAAGTGGGTTTAACCTTTAATAACAAAATGACAATGATAATCATGTAGAGAAAAAAAAAAGTATCCAAAACTTAAAAATAAATAAAATATTATTTAAAATTATTTAAAAGAGAAGTATGACCAAAGTTTTTTTTTTTTGCACTTATTTCTGCACTGCTGTGACCCAGATACAGCCGACTGTTGGTTAAAGTCATATAGCTTAGTATTTATTTTTTCTCTCCACAATTCTGCTTTAGGGCAGTTGCAGATTGTATCCAAGGTCGAGACAAAACCATTAGAGATAAAGATCTTCATACTTAAAACTTACTTAAAGTACAACTAAATTTCTTCTGTCTGTTTGACATATTACATATTCAACAAATGGGCAATGCTGGTGAAGACCAGTGTGCATGATGTGCATCTGTAAATGTCACAGCATCGTGCTGTAGTACAATCATGCTGTAGTACAGGGATCCTCAAACTACGGCCCTCCAGCTGTTGTAGAACTACACATCCCATGAGGCCTTGTAATGCACTGACATTCACAGACATGACTAGGCATGATGGGAATTGTAGTTCCTGAACAACTGGAGGGCCGTAGTTTGAAGACCCATGCTGTAGTACAATACTCATTTTGAGAAGAAGGTGAAAATGTAGACACCACTATGGAGGAAATTACAAAAAGTAACCATTGTCCACAGCTTTGATAGGTCACTTGAATGATTGCTAAAAATACAGAAAGTGCCATAGGCATTATCTGGTGATGCTGCAAAGGCCTGCTTTTTTATGAGCCTTTAGTTCTACTTTAAGCCTGGTACACACTAGAATTAATTTTTTATTCAACCGAGCAGGCTGAAAAAATAAATTGAAAAGCTCAAAAGGAGGCCCCCCTTCCCCGCAACAGAACACACCGATCAGCGGTCACAGCCATTGGCTAAGAGTACTGATCAGGTTTTTCGGCCATGCCCCTTCGACAGAAGCCAGCTGAACGGTCAGCTTCTGTTGGACCAGCTGCCGTACACAAGGACTGAATGTCGGCCGGTTAAGTACAAGATGTTTGTGTGAAACGTGTCTACGTGACCTCGTGTTGGTGTCTTTGGTGTTATCACTTTGAACAATAAAAGGCAATCGGAATTCCTGGATGTGCAGCTATTTCTTTTCTTACATATTGGTCTCTGTAGGTATTTGATTTTGGATCTGTCCAAAGGGGAGCAGAGGATGGTTCTAGCCACCAGCAGGAAGTTAAAATCTGTCACCAAGGTCACTAACTCTAGTGGCATCTGTTCTTTATCAGAGCCAATGATGGCGTGGTTGGAACTAGTGTGGTGGGCACCCGCAGAGCATGAACCCTAGGATGTCATATATTGGGGTAAAGTTCATATCATATTAACAAGGCTGTAGTTAAAATGAGGCCAAAGGTCAGTTAAAAGGTAGGCAAACAGTTGGAACAAGATACCTAGGCTTATTTTAAGCAATCAGAGTGGTGACCGAGTCATCAAGCATAAGTATCTTTAGTCTTCCCTTAACGTGTTCTGTGTTGGCCAGACTAGCCACCAGCAGGATGGTAAAAGTCTCTAACAAAGAATTTGAGCTCTGGTGGTACCCAGTCTTTATCAGAGCTTGGGTGGTTAAAACTTGTGTGGCAGGCAGAGCGCCAACCTCAGGGTATCCTTTCTAATGGCTACCAGACATAAAGCATAAACTAGGATGAAAGTCAGGGTCAGGTCAAAAAGCAGTTAACATGTATTAAAATAACCAGAGTGAGATATACGAGGACAAAGACCAGGTTAAAGCGGAGGTTCACCCTAAAACAATTATATACCATTCCATCCAGCATACTGTTTTTTTTTTTTTTTAGCGCTGTACATACCGTTTAATCGTTCTTTTTCTTTTCAGACTCCCGCGGGGAATAGGCGTTCCTATGAAGAGGCGTAGATGATTGACGTGCAGCTAAGGCACGTCATGCGTTCCGAAAATAGCCGAACTGGGACCCGGCTATATACGGCGCCTGCGCTTTCAGCTCCTAGTCTGTGCGCAGGCGCTGTATAGAGCCGAGTCCCAGTCCGGCTATTTTCGGAACGCGTGACGCGCCTTAGCCGCATGTCAATCATCTACGCCTCTACATAGGAATGCCTATTCCCCTCGGGAGTCTGAAAAGGAAAAGAACGATTAAACGGTATGTACAGCGAAAAAAAAAAAAAACAGCATACTGTACATGTCGGCAGTATGCTGGATGGAATAGTATATAATTGTTTTAGGGTGAACCTCCGCTTTCAATCAAGGCAGAGGTCAATGACAAGAAATGTGACACACAAGGTATCACGTAGCGATGATGGCTGTGAATAGGTAAGGCTAACAAAGTGATTAGGTAGCCTTGGTGGTCTTGGTCTTTAATCTTTTGTTTAGTACCTCGATGTTGATTTCATCTTTAGAATTTAATTTATGCTTCTCAGGTCCAGAGTCTTGTGTTTCTCTATTCCCTTTGTAAATTGTATGGTTTATTGTCTTGCTCGCAGTCCTGGTCCTTTTGCACCTGCCATCATAGGGTCAGCATTTAAAGTACCGACTGCAATAATTCTATTCACATTTAGTCTGGAAACTTGTTTCTTGTTCCTTCGCTTCTATATTGAGGTCTGTAGCTGAAGTGTTGATATCGAGGAGAGTGGGACCTGGAGTGTTGCTTTATGTCTATTAAAAAGGAAGGCGTGTGAATAGGAGCTTGGCCATATAAAGGAATTTGAGACTATGGTCCTTAAAATTATGATTTAGACCTTGAGAGAAAACAAAATTAATAAACATGTTTAAAGTTCTTGTATTGCTGTTAACTATAACAGGCGCTTAAAATTCATGAACCTGAAGATTAACAAAAGAAAGTAAATTATAAATGTTTCGAAAAATTATAATGTAACAAACGCATTCTTAGTAGTAAAAATCAATGCCAATAAAGTGTATGTTAACACTAACAATGATTTTCTCTTGATTTGCACAATTCCAATGCATTATCAGTCCTGGTAAGTCACCTCTATAGACCCCCCCCCCCCCCCAAACAAACACACACACACACACACTTTTTATGGTGATGTGAACAGCTGACCAATATTTAATACAATTGTGTTTTTTGCTGCTACTAATTACTAAAAAACTGAAAGGAAAATTGCACTCCTTTTTGCCATACACTTATCTGAGAACAGGTCAGGCCATATTGAATAAGTGTGTCTCTCTGCTGCATAGCCCAAGGTTAGGACCGGGACTGGGCAGACTGGCCCTTATTTCCTATCCCGTCCTGTCCAACGGCTTAGCAAACGGTTGATAACCACAGCCCTGGCTCCAGGCAGGCCAGCCAATGAAAAGAAGCATTTCTTAAACAATAGAGGAATTACAGTATGTTCACAAGTCTTTCCGGGAAATTTAAACCCATTGTATTTAAAAATGCCCATACCCCTTATTGTGTTTGTCTATGTTCGTTATACAATCTATACATATATATGTTAACTTAATGTTATCTATGAGACATTGGGGTAGATTTTCTAAAACTGAAGCACTCAGAATCTGGTGCAGCCGTGCATGGCAGCCAATCAGCTTCTAAGCTCAGATTGTTCAATTAAGCTATGGCAATAAAACCTGGAAGCTGATTGGTTTCTATGCAGAGTTGCACTAGATTTTTCACTCTTCACTTTTAGTAAATAACCCCATTGTGTATATTAATTTTATTTTCAATGTTTTTTATTCAAGTTTTTCACAATACAAAGTAAGGGCTATGGCATTGACTTTAACAGTGGATGGTGTCCATAAGCAGAGAGGCATACATTGCAATCACAGATAAACCACTTCCCCCTCAGAAAAGGTAGAAGGACACTTTCTGGGTAGTCTACCTGTCATCAATGCATATTATAATTATAAAATCTCTCTACCCAATATGGAATGGGTCGTGTATATTCATTTTATTAAAAATACCTCTTAATTTCAGTCTATAATCAGTTTTGATTTCACAAATCTGCATTCTATCAGATGCAGTCACTGCTCAGCTGTGCCCCTGTATTCAGGCAGCCACAAATGCCATGGCTGCTAAATAAAATAGCCAGCAGTGAAGATTTGTTTAGCACAAATGTGGGAGTCATAGCAGAATTTAAAGTGTTTGTTACCTCAGCATTGCAAAGTCCTGATATGTGCCTGCTATACCATGTGCTTGTAGGAAAAAGTCTCTTGTTCTCTTTGTATTGCTTCCTTTGTGTGAAATCCCTGGTGTTCCTGCCAGTCCCTCAGCTTTCCAATTACAAACTTACCACACTAAGCAGGACAGCACAGTGGGGCCAGTTTCCTAGCTGTTCTGGGAACTCTGCCTGCTCTCCTCCAATTATCAGACTTATCCTGACATGCCTCCTCTGCACAGCCATTCATTAGGAAGATCAGTGGGCTGTTGCTTCTCCTCCCCTCAGCTGAAAACAGTGGGGACAGAGGGAATGTGATCACTTATAAAAAAGGGGGAAACAATTATTTATATCTATACACAAATGTTTGGCTTTCATTTCAAACAGAATGGTTTGTTTTTACAAGGTGATCTTTTACAATCAGAGAAAACTGAGCCCATGTATGGCTAGCTCAAAGTGGTTGTTAACCCACTTCCAAAAAATGCTCCTATCCACTCTGTAATATTACAATAAGTGCCCTTGTGCCTGTGTTATATAATAAATATGCTTATCTGTACCGCCAACACATCGGCTCCCGGCGCTCAGGTGCCTCCGGCAAGGAGTGGAGGTGGGAGGAGGACACAGGAGCAGAGAGGGGACAGATAGCAGGCTGCGGATGACGGAGGCGCGTAAACTGACCACGATATCTGGGCTCAGCAGCCATATTCAGCCGCCGACTGTTGGCTAAAAATGGACTGCACTGCACTCCTGTGATCCATAGGAGAAGTATAGCCAAAAAAGCTTTGACTATACAGTACTTCTTTAAAGTTTGGTTGAAAGCTGACATGAACATATGCATTTAGTTCCACTTTAAATCAAAACTAAAGGCAAAAATCCGTACTTTTGTTCCAGCAGTCCGATGCCCGTAAGGTCCTTCATGTCTACGCCAACATCTTCTCCCCAGCTTCTTCTAGGTGCCAGTCTTCAGCCATCTTGATTGCTGGTTAGGGATATCGTTACTTATGTGTATGCGCAGGAGAGCAGTAATCCCAACACACAGGCAGTGTACCAGTATGTAATCTGAGCATACATTGCAAACAAACAGGTTAGTGTGTTTTATTGCAGAAGAGACATTGCATGTTTCTTCTTGAATAAGGACCCTGCCTGTTGGCAATTTTTTATTTTTAAACTTTAGTTCCACTTTAAGTCAAGGAATCACTTAAGTACCAGCAATGTACATAAACTGTCCTCAAAGGTTGATCACTAAAGGTGAAGTAAGCTGCGGTCATAGATCCTTAGCTAAGATCCAACCTTTAAGCCCCATACACACTATCAGTTTTCCTGCAGTTTTTTCTCTTCAGGTTTTCCAAAACCATGTTGGCAAGGGCCTGCCTGATTGCATACAAATTGAAACTCGTAAGGGTTGACCTCATATTAGATAATTAGGTAAACCTGAAGAGAAAAACCGGCAGGAAAACTGATAGTGTGTATGGGGCTATACAAAAACTATACAAAAACAGACACTGCTAATTATCTCTCAAAGTGGGAAAAAAAATCCTTTTTTGGTTTCAAATATGGAAATTGATGCGTAACCCGAATCCCACATATGCAACCGAAATGCATTCTGTTTAAAATCTGTGGAATTGGCAACAACAGGCCTAGAAATAGCGTAACGTGGCTAATGCCGCGTACACACGATCGGTTTTCCCGTCGGAAAAAGTCAGATGTGAGCTTTTGGACGGGAATTCCGACCGTGTGTATGCTCCATCTGACTTTTTCTGTCGGAATTTCCACCAGCAAAAGTTAGAGAGCAGGTTCTCTATTTTCCCAATGGAAAAAATTCCTAGCGGAAAAATTGTTCGCCTGTATGGAATTCCGAAGCGCAAAAAAACATGCATGCTCAGAACCAAGCAGAAGAGTCGAACTGCCTATTGAACTTCATTGATCTCGGCTCGTCGTACGTGTTGTACGTCAATGCGTTCTTGACGGGCGGAATTTGGTGACCGTGTGTATGCAAGAATAGCTTATGCGGAATTCCATCGGAAAAAACATCCAAGATTTTTCTGACAGAAAAAACGATCGTGTGTACGCAGAATAAGACTTCTTTATTACTTCTTTTGCCTTTATATATTTTTCAAATGTGTTCGATTTTTTCTTTACCTATTTAAAAAGCAATAGAATGTTCATTTAGCCTGGTCATGTACATACTGTACCTGTGCCAGGTCAGTGACACGCCAAGAAGAAGAATGGCAGCAAGTCAACAATGGCAGCTCCCATATTTATGTCCCGAAGGATTCTATCCAACTATGATTAGGAATGTAAATGTTACACTTCAGGAAATCTAGTGCAAGGGATTTGTATGCTCCTCTGTCTTGTTTAGTTGCTCTAAAGTAAAAAATTAAAAAACATAAATATATGGTCAGACTCCATTCCTTATTAACAAGTCCAATCCAGGGGTTTCTTAGTTTATGCAAAATAAAAAAAATATATATAATTTTTTCCCCACATAGCCTTGCACATTTGAAGAATGTGTAGCTACTGTAAACCATACAGCCATGTATAGAATGTACAAAGCACCTTGCTTCTGCCTCTTCCATGCATGCATGGAAGAATCTCCAGTTTATTTCTATGTGAAATGAATAGGAATGAATGGAGGTACTTGTGTAAAAGACGAGCAAGGCCTGAGAGACTTTTTGTGGATAGGCTGTGAGATTCCCAGTAGCCACACAGGTATGATTTCCGTAGAATGTAGACTGGTATGTTTGAGATTTGGGGAGTTGCTGGCAAAATGGGGGGCAATTTTTAAAAGATGTATAAGTATATATAACCAGCGCTGTCCCAACAAATATAGTTATTTTTTTTAGAGATAGAGCTGGTTATATATACTTTTACACCTTAAAGGAACACACATTCCTTTTTATCAGCAGCAGTCTAAAGCACAAAATTCATTGTAGCGCGGGGATCACCTTATTTAAAAAAAATGTGAAAGATAATTGTACTGAAAGTATAGGTTTCCTTTAAAGTAGGTCTGCTGCACAAAGGTTAAAAGTTGGTTATGTTTACGGCTTAACCCAGAACAGTGAAAAGCCTTTGAAAGCACCTGCTCTAACCAGCTTTCCCGAAGTGAAGGCCAATGATAGACCTGAGCTGCGTCACCTGGACTGTTGACAGGAGAAATCAACAGCTCCAATTTCTCACAATGGGATAAGGCCCAAAGCAATGTGCATTATAAAAGGTCACTTTTTTGACTTCTCATTAAAAATAAACATGTAAGGCCTTAAACTAATGGGCTAAGAAAATGTAAGCAATCTTAATGAACCTGAAATAAAAGCAATAGCTTTGTAAAAGAATGTAGTTGTTATTCATTGTGCATATACACTATATCATTTCTTTCTTCTAATGTCGTTTTTTAGATGCATTCCTAAAACAAAAATTATTTTCTAATTTATTACAACCTATGACAACATTGTTAAAGTTAATCACCCTGTTGCTGCTCCCTGCATGCATTTCACATATCTATAAATAAATAAATAGTGAAAGTAGGCGCTACCTTGACGCCACACAATTCATATAAAAAACATATACAAATGTATAACATTTTTAACATCTTTTAAAAAAAATATATATTTTTTTTTAAAGTCCAAACAACTGATAGTTAATTGCCAAACACCATGTTTTTCAAAGTGCTAAGTGCCCAAATCTTCTTTTATAGTGTTCCGCCACGTCCATATACACTCACCAGAACACAGCAAAGTGACCATCTGGTTATGCAAAACCCAGATCCAAACCATGGGGGGATTGGAACAGAATCTTCTCCTAAGCGCTCTGAATCGTCATGATTAAGTGAGCCAAAAAAGCAGGAGGGGACATATAGTGTAGAACGTTTTATTGAGCATAAGAAATAGAATAAAAACTGTGTACACTCACATGTACATAAAAGTAAACCGGCACCGACATATACAGCTTGACTGCTTGTAGGGAGAGGTCCCACACTGCCGCTTGCGATCCCAGAGGTGGCGTGCGTTCCATGAACCCGGAAATGACGTATGATGACACGCGCATGCTCAAAATGCATTGAGGTTCGAGCTGTTGATGCCACTTCCAGGGCTGTTCCCAATGTCATTTCCGGGTCCGTGGAACACATGCCGGCTCTGGGATCGCGAGCTGCGGTGTGGGATTTCTCCCTACAAGCAGTCAAGCCAACGCTGTATCCTGTCCTAGGCCAACAAGACCCAGGCCTAGGGCAGCACTTTGCAGGGGGGCAGCACGGAAAGAGTCCCCGCCGGCTTACGCTACACTGTTAGTGTAGTGCCAGTCTTATGGGGCGGACAGGGCTAAGTGGCAAATTAGTCTAGCACCCCCATAAACTGGTCGCACTGCTTCCAGTATGTGGGCAGCTGGCATTCTGCAACTGTGTGTGTGGGGGGGGGGGGGTAGGTGGTGCTGCTTCTAATTTTGACTGTCCCATCATCCTGGACCACAAACCTTCCTCGCTGAGCTATATTTTTCTGCTGCACCATTGGCATGGTTATATCTTCTTAGTCCTCTCCATAAAATTATCAGAAATGTGTGCTTAAAGTAGAACTACTGTATAAGCAACACTTTTTTTTTTCATTTTGTAAGGGAGGGTTATAGCCCCTGTCAGTTCATTTTTTACTATCACTGTCCCATTGCAGAGATTTCCCTTCACGTCCTGCCCCATAGCCAAACAGGAAGTGAGAGGAAATCTTTGCAAATTAAGGGAATCCATTGCCCCCCCCCCCCAGGCCCTCAGAACTAGTGTCCCCACTTGGAAATTTCAGAAAGGGGTGTGGCCTTGACAGGAAGGGGTGGGTCATATTTAAATTAGGGGGTGCATGAGTTTAGTTAGGCCTAGGGCAGCACAAAACCTAAATACACTACTGAGTCAAGCTGTATATGTTGGTGCTGGTTTAATCATAAGCTTACCTGTAGGTAAAAGTCCTAAAGCAGAGATTAGTGCTGCTTTAAGATCTTTTTACTTCAAGCAATTCTTCATTTGCATGCTGTTGAGCTCAGCTCTTTTTACAAATATCCAAGATGGAGTTTTCTCAGCAATAGCTTGGAAAGCTCTACCTGCACCCAGGTGGACTGAAAAGTGTGGGTCTAGTCTGCAATGTGACCTTGTGGTGCTTTCCAGACCTTAACTGCAGAGCAATCTTCAGTTCTAGAGCCACGTCAAAACCTCTTGTGTTATCCAGTCTCTGAAGACTCGCTTTTTGAGTATGTTCATTGATGGGAAGAAGTTAACCTGCAAAGTGACCTCAGGCACTGTGTTCTGCTTGTGGTGCTTTTCGGATCCCTGTGTGTTATTTAGCAGCAGAGCACTCTCCAGGACTCCTGTATCATGTGTCTGAGTATTGGGAACCACTTCATTACTGGTACTGTTAAGAATCACCATTACTCTCTGTTCCAACAGTTTCTGCAAAAAGAGCAACCTGGATTGTTGACCCCCACTTTAACCCACACACTGCTTGGAGTCTCCTTAGATCCATTAGGTGTAGTACCCTCCTCTACCTCATCCAGGGAAGAGTTTTCTACAGCTATGTTTGATCTTATGGACAAAATCGCAGCTATGATTGCTGACTCAGAGCGCCATAAGTGTACTTCTATGCCTTCACCTCCAGTATCTTCATCTGACATTTCTGCAGCTTTTTTTTTAAAGGTAAATTTTTATTTTGAAATTACTCTGACAGAGCCCTGCAATGGACGGGTCTCATCCTCTAGTGTACTGATGCGTTGCTCAGCATTAGACACTCTATGGCTGAGGTTGTGGACATCCTGCTTCAAAAAGGATAATTCAGTTTTAATAGAGTCCACTTGAGTGGTCAGGCACGCATGGCTATTCTGGATGGCTGCTCCTAATCTGAGATAGGGATGGCTCTGAGGGGCCTGCATCAGCAGCATCCATGTCAGTATTCTCATGGTCAGAGTCCCCGGCTGGTGATATGAGGAAGGGGTCTTCTGGGCTCAGGATAGGGGGGGAACAGTGTGACTCACCCTTCCCTGCTGGTTTTTGCCTCGGTGTAGCCATGGAGGAGGAGGATGGCTGGCTGCGTGTGCCTGCAGCATGGTGACCGGCGCCATCTTGCCCTGTTTTACATGGCGGCGGCTGCGGGACGAATCCTGAGGCTTCCTCCATCGGCGGGCCGTATTTGACCATCTCCAGATGGGCACAAGGCTCCCTGGAGGCTGTGGGGACCGGTGGAATCCTCGGGTGGCGATCGGTTCAGCAGGATTGAGGCAGGATGTGTGCAGCACGGACGGAGCTCAGGCAAAGCATGTCCTCACATCCCGGTTGTTGGCCACGCCCCCCTTCTGCAGCTTATGTGGCCTTCTGTTAATACACTATTGGGTGAAGACTGTGGGCCAGATTCAGGTACAGCTGGCGTATTTGTGCGGCGGCGTAACGTATCCGATTTACGTTACGCCGCCGCAAGTTTTTCAGGCAAGTGCTTTATTCACAAAGCACTTGCCTGTAAAGTTGCGGCGGCATAGCGTAAATCACCCGGCGGAATTCAAATTCGGCGGGTAGGGGGCGTGTATCATTTAAATGAAGCGCGTCCCCGCGCCGAACAAACTGCGCATGCGCCGTCCCTAAAATATCCCAGTGTGCATTGCTCCAAATGACGTCGCAAGGACGTCATTGGTTTCGACGTCCAGCCCCATTCACGGACGACTTACGCAAACAACGTAACTTTTTAAAATTTCGACGTGGGAACGACGGCCATACTTAACATTGGCTGCGCCTCATATAGCAGGGGCAACTATACGCCAGGAAAAAGCCTAACGTAAACGTCGTAACTTTACTGCGTCGGCCGCGCGTACGTTCGTGAATTCGCTTATCTAGCTAATTTGCATACTCAACGCGGAAATCGACAGAAGCGCCACCTAGCGGGGAAAAAAAATTGCAGTTTAGATCCGACGGCGTAAGAGACTTACGCCTGTTGGATCTAAAGGATATCTATGCGTAACTGATTCTAAGAATCAGTCGCATAGATACGACGGCCCGGTTTGGACTTACAACGGCGTACATGGCGCTGCGCCGTCGTAAGTCCTTTCTGAATCTGGCCCTACATATAGTAGGTGCTTATAAGTAGGTGCTTTCAAAAGGGTTCTAAAGTTTTAAATGTTTTCTTCTACTGTGTTTATGCTCTGGCGTTAACCAGGTCAACTATGTTGCAAATTGTTACACTGTATAAATGTTGACATGCTGGGTTGGTAGTTCCTGAGGAAAAGCGGTTAATGCTGCTGTACAGTTTTTCCAACTCTTTTCAGGAAAGTGACCACCCTCTGCAGGCAGTGCCGATCCTGACCTCCCTGGGGCCCTAAGCAAAATGACATGGCACATTAAAAATGAGAAGCGGGGGGCGCTGACTACGGTGACATGTCACATTAAAGAAAGTTGAGAAGCGGGGGGAGGGGGTGTTCTGCTGTTGGAAATGACATCTTACATTAAATTGAGAAGCAGGGAGTGCTGACTTCTTACCTCTTCTCCAATACAGCCAGCGAGTTGAGAAGCGGGGTGAGGGGGCGAAAATGACTTCTCACCAGGCGGGGCCTCTAGTAATTTGGGGGGCCCTTCGCAGCTTTGCGGGACCCTAAGCGGCTTGCATAGTGAGCCTATAGGGCGGATCGTCCCTGTCTGCAGGTCATTAGTGCCCTAGGAAAAGGAAAGACTGACAATTTTAGCTGTTATACTGTCAGCTTAAGGTGTCAGCATACCAAGACATTTTGGACAATTTCATGCTCATAACTTTGTGTGAACTGTTTGGGGACGGCCCCTTCCTGTTCCAACATGACTGCGCACCAGTGCACAAACAAGGTCCATAAAGACATGGATGAGTGAATTTGGGATGGAGGAACTTCACTGGCCTGCACAGAGTCCTGACCTCAAACCCATAGAAGACTTTTCGGATGAATTAGAGCGGAGTCTGCGAGCCAGGCCATCTCGTTCACATCAGTGCCTGACCTCACAAATGCGCTTCTAGAAGAATGGTCAAGAATTCACATAGACACACTCCTAAACCTTGTGGAAAGCCTTCCCAGAAGAGTTGAAGCTGTTATAACTGTAAACGGTGGGACAACTCAATATTGAACCCAATGGACTAAGACTGGGATGCCACTAAAGTTTATGTGCGTGTAAAGGCAGGTGTCCCAATACTTTTGACAATATAGTGTATGTTTTATAAGAGAAAGTAGAAAATATCAGGGTTTTTTTTTTTTTTCAATTATATTGCAAAAAATAAAAACACCCAGTGGAGACCAAATACCACCAAATGAAAGCTCTATTTGTGTGACAAAATATTATATGCATTTCAATTGGGTACAGTGTTGCATGACCACGCAGTTACAGTTACAATAAGACAGTGTTGAATAGCAAGAAATTCTGGTCATGAAGACGGTAAAACCTTCCAAAGCTCAAGTGGTTAAAGCTGGTTACACATTATACAATTTCCTTTTACACCTTTCCTTTAGATTTACCAAAGCCATATAATCTGAAGTTAAACCTTTTAAAGCATGAAACACATTATACAACTTTTGTTGTTCAATTTCCTTTTGGTTTACCTTCAACTACAGTGCCTTGAAAAAGTATTCATACCCCTTGAAATGTTCCACATTTTGTTACGTTACAACCAAAAACTTAAATGTATTTGATTGGGATTTTATATGAAAAAGGTGAATTCAGTGCCAAAAAAATTATGAATAAAATTAAATTAATATTATAAGCTGCTTCTCAGTGAAGTATTATATACTAAGATTAGTGGAAATGTGAAGGTGGAGGGCGCTTAACTATAGGGTATAACTCCCACATACCATCCTATAATTGTGATATATGTTGAATAGCCAAATACATGCCAAACAAAATAAATATAATATTATACAAAAAACAATAACAGTGATGCACTATCCACTAGTGCTAATTGTACAATGGTGACTAATTAATAAGAAAATGTCCCAATATTGTGTTGTGAAAAAAATCCAATGACAGGTCTTCTTTAGCACCTTTGTATCTATCCTAGCTTAAGGTGATATATGTGATCCTTCACCAAACATATTAATTTGTCTTCACCCGAAGTGCTCAGAAGTAAGATGTGCTTACCAAAAATATTTGACTTCTTTAATGAAAAAGAAAGTCAAATATAGCGTAGACAGGATTGTGCCTGCACGCATGCTGGATTGACTGGATAAGATTTTGTGCCTCACTCCCAGAAATACCCATAGCGTAATACTGTTTTATTTAAAAAGAATATAAAAAAGGATGCCAATTGGCTTCTTACATTAAAATGTGCCTCCCGGCACTGGGGCTGCAGATATAACAATGTGTTTCTTTGGGGTCCCGCTCGCTCTCACTCCCATGGCGGCGTGCGTTCCACACAGCTCTGCTCGCTCCTCAAGCACCGGCGATAGCGTATGCAGATACGTGACCAGGTACCACCGCCGACGTACGTTTACGTCTTCAGGGGGCGTACCTGGTCACTGAGGATCACGGTATTTGTAGTCTGTCTGAGAGTCTTGTTAGACTTCAGACGGGGAAATGATAGCCAATTAAATTGCAGCCGCAGTACCGATCAGCTGAACAATCACATAAACTGCATTTTAAAAATACAATAGCTTATATCTCATGATGATTATATATCTCTACTAGTTCCCATCATCTCAGATTTATTTGAACTAATTAATATATAGACTCTCATGAAACCTAAATTTAATAGGAGCCATATTACTGTGGTTAACCCTTACACATAGGCTACGCTGGTAAATATAGCCAGTAGTCCTATTTTCAGCCACCTAGCAGAAATACAAATGATTTTGCGGGGAACTACATTTCCTCCCCCCCTCTCGTGCTTGTTAGTAATGGATGTTTTAAATCCTATACACGCAAAATATCCTCCCCCCTTTTAATACTTGGGAGAGGACCTATATACACCCCCACGATACATGATATGACCCCATAAGATCCCATGCTCTCGTATGCATCTCATACCCTCAGGGCCAATCCGCCCTATAGGCTCACTACGTAAGCCACTTAGGGCCCCGCAACGCTGCAGAGGGCCCCAAAATTACTAGAGGCCCTGCCTGGGGAGAAGTAATTTTCGACCCCTCACCCCGCTTCTCAACTCGCTGGCTGCATGGGAGAAGAGGTAAGAAGTCAGCACTCCCCGCTTTAATGTAAGATGTAATTTCCAACAGCAGAACACCCCCTCCCCCCACTTCTCAACTTTAATCTTTAATGTCACATGTCACTGTTGGCAGCGCCCCCCGCTTCTCAACTTTAATGTGACATGTCATTTTGCTTAGGCCCCCAGGGTGCAGATATAACAATGTGTTTCTTTGGGGTCCCGCTCGCTCTCACTCCCATGGCGGCGTGCGTTCCACACAGCTCTGCTCGCTCCTCAAGCACCGGCGATAGCGTATGCAGATACGTGACCAGGTACCACCGCCGACGTACGTTTACGTCTTCAGGGGGCGTACCTGGTCACTGAGGATCACGGTATTTGTAGTCTGTCTGAGAGTCTTGTTAGACTTCAGACGGGGAAATGATAGCCAATTAAATTGCAGCCGCAGTACCGATCAGCTGAACAATCACATAAACTGCATTTTAAAAATACAATAGCTTATATCTCATGATGATTATATATCTCTACTAGTTCCCATCATCTCAGATTTATTTGAACTAATTAATATATAGACTCTCATGAAACCTAAATTTAATAGGAGCCATATTACTGTGGTTAACCCTTACACATAGGCTACGCTGGTAAATATAGCCAGTAGTCCTATTTTCAGCCACCTAGCAGAAATACAAATGATTTTGCGGGGAACTACATTTCCTCCCCCCCTCTCGTGCTTGTTAGTAATGGATGTTTTAAATCCTATACACGCAAAATATCCTCCCCCCTTTTAATACTTGGGAGAGGACCTATATACACCCCCACGATACATGATATGACCCCATAAGATCCCATGCTCTCGTATGCATCTCATACCCTCAGGGCCAATCCGCCCTATAGGCTCACTACGTAAGCCACTTAGGGCCCCGCAACGCTGCAGAGGGCCCCAAAATTACTAGAGGCCCTGCCTGGGGAGAAGTAATTTTCGACCCCTCACCCCGCTTCTCAACTCGCTGGCTGCATGGGAGAAGAGGTAAGAAGTCAGCACTCCCCGCTTTAATGTAAGATGTAATTTCCAACAGCAGAACACCCCCTCCCCCCACTTCTCAACTTTAATCTTTAATGTCACATGTCACTGTTGGCAGCGCCCCCCGCTTCTCAACTTTAATGTGACATGTCATTTTGCTTAGGCCCCCAGGGTGCAGATATAACAATGTGTTTCTTTGGGGTCCCGCTCGCTCTCACTCCCATGGCGGCGTGCGTTCCACACAGCTCTGCTCGCTCCTCAAGCACCGGCGATAGCGTAGGCAGACACGTGACCAGGTACCACCGCCGACGTACGTTTCGTAAGTTTACGTCTTCAGGGGGCGTACCTGGTCACTGAGGATCACGGTATTTGTAGTCTGTCTGAGAGTCTTGTTAGACTTCAGACGGGGAAGTGATAGCCAATTAAATTGCAGCCGCAGTACCGATCAGCTGAACAATCACATAAACTGCATTTTAAAAATACAATAGCTTATATCTCATGATGATTATATATCTCTACTAGTTCCCATCATCTCAGATTTATTTGAACTAATTAATATATAGACTCTCATGAAAACTAAATTTAATAGGAGCCATATTACTGTGGTTAACCCTTACTCATAGGCTACGCTGGTAAATATAGCCAGTAGTCCTATTTTCAGCCACCTAGCAGAAATACAAATGATTTTGCGGGGAACTACATTTCCTCCCCCCCTCTCGTGCTTGTTAGTAATGGATGTTTTAAATCCTATACATGCAAAATATCCTCCCCCCTTTTAATACTTGGGAGAGGACCTATATACACCCCCACGATACATGATATGACCCCATAAGATCCCATGCTCTCGTATGCATCTCATACCCTCAGGGCCAATCTGCCCTATAGGCTCACTACGTAAGCCACTTAGGGCCCCGCAACGCTGCAGAGGGCCCCAAAATTACTAGAGGCCCTGCCTGGGGAGAAGTAATTTTCGACCCCTCACCCCGCTTCTCAACTCGCTGGCTGCATGGGAGAAGAGGTAAGAAGTCAGCACTCCCCGCTTTAATGTAAGATGTAATTTCCAACAGCAGAACACCCCCTCCCCCACTTCTCAACTTTAATCTTTAATGTCACATGTCACTGTTGGCAGCGCCCCCCGCTTCTCAACTTTAATGTGACATGTCATTTTGCTTAGGGCCCCAGGGAGGTCAGGATTGGCACTGCATACCCTTCTCATACTTGGCACTGTGCCACCCTCTTAATATAAACCCCGATTGGAAATGAATAAATGAAAAAATGAAAAAAATATATGATAAAATGAAGCAAGGGAGTTTGTTATCTCAAATTATAATTGTTCTCAATCGTTTGCTAAGAAACAGTTATGATTAGGGTTGAGCGAACACAAACTGTAAAGTTCAAGTTCGGTACAGACTTTGGGATTTTTTGTACCCGGACATTTTGCTGAAAGTTTGGGTTCGGGTCCGGTGTTCGGGAATGTTACGGCGGGCTGCAGGGCCAGTGCAGCATGTGACCCAGCATGTGACCCAGCATGTGACCCAGCCTCTATATAAGCTAGAGGCACACAGCACAGCTCGCCACTCTGCTTTAGCTAGGGTAGGGAAAGACTGCTGCTGATCTGAGGGAGAGATTGAGATAAGACTATCCTGCTTCAGAAATAAACACCAGCACTGCATCTGTTCCTGTGAGATACTCTGCATTAGACAGTTTAGGGCAAGGTTCCTGCTTGTTCTGATAGGGAGAGAATTATATAGAAGATACTCTGCATATTGCACCAGCACTGCATAGGTTCATGTGAGATACTCTACATTAGACAGTTTAGGGCAAGGTTCCTGCTTGTTCTGATAGGGAGAGAATTATATAGGAGATACTCTGCATATTGCACCAGCACTGCATCTGTTCCTGTGAGATACTCTGCATTAGACAGTTTAGGGCAAGGTTCCTGCTTGTTCTGATAGGGAGAGAATTATATAGGAGATACTCTGCATATTGCACCAGCACTGCATAGGTTCCTGTGAGATACTCTGCATTAGACAGTTTAGGGCAAGGTTCCTGCTTGTTCTGATAGGGAGAGAATTATATAGGAGATACTCTGCATATTGCACCAGCACTGAGTAGGTTCCTGTTAGATACTCTGCATATTACAGCAGCACTGAGTAGGTTCCTGTGAGATACTCTGCATATTACAGCAGCACTGCATATGTTCCTGTGAGATACTCTGCATATTACAGCAGCACTGCGTAGGTTCCTGTGAGATACTCTGCATATTACAGCAGCACTGAGTAGGTTCCTGTGAGATACTCTGCATATTACAGTAGCACTGCATAGGTTCCTGTGAGATACTCTGCATATTACAGCAGCACTGAGTAGGTTCCTGTGAGATACTCTGCATATTACAGCAGCACTGAGTATGTTCCTGTGAGATACTCTGCATATTACAGCAGCACTGAGTAGGTTCCTGTTAGATACTCTGCATATTACAGCAGCACTGCATAGGTTCCTGTGAGATACTCTGCATATTACAGCAGCACTGAGTAGGTTCCTATGAGATACTCTGCATATTACAGCAGCACTGCATAGGTTCCTTGGTGCCTTATCGACATTAAATTAGCCCCAGAACCTGTGTAATTACTATGTGTTCAGGTTTAAAGGGACGAGGTGGCAACCCTAGATCTTTCTCACTCTTTTGGGGTGTACCCTAATTTAAAAAATAAATCAATTAAAAAACAAAACCTGCTGTGTTGGCTACCTCGTCCTCCTCCACCGCCGCTTCCACCTACACCGCCACATCCACCGCCACCTCAACCTCCTACTCCATATGGACCATGTCCTCCTAGGTCAAGATTATTTATTTTTAATTTTTGTATGTTATTTTTATTTTTATTTTTTATGTTATTTTAAGTTATTTCCCGATCCACATTTATTTGCAGAGTACTTGCCATGCTCTTCACGTAATTTTGCTGCCATTTGCAGCTCTCTAGCCAACCCTGACCCTAACCCCCTAACCCTAACCCTAACCCCCTAACCCTAACCCTCAACCTCCTACTCCATATGGACCTCGTCCTCCTAGGTCAAGATTTTTTTTATGTTATTTTAAGTTATTTCCCGATCCACATTTATTTGTAGAGTACTTGCCATGCTCTTCCCGACATTTTGCTGCCATTTGCAGCCCTCTAGCCCTTTCCATTCGTTTTTTAGAGACATTTCAGTAGTCAAAAGTCCGGGTCCCCATTGACTTCAATGGGGTTCGGGGTCAAATTTGGGTCAAGTTCGGGCCTCGAACCCGTCGAACCCGAACATCCAGGTGTCCGCTCAACTCTAGTTATGATCAAATTCTATATTTAGGCCATGTGGCTGCATTGTCCCCAATCTATGCACCCACTTGGTCTCATTTTGAGAAACACTCCTAGTCATATGGGTGCCTCTCAATGCCTGGAAATTTTATCGATCACATAAAACGTGCATAATCTGGGATCACTGGTATGGTGACTCGTAAAGTGTCGGGACACACTATGATTAGGGAAACTTTTTTTAATGTTGGCCAAATGTTCATTGATCCTAGTTTTGAGTTGGCGTGTAGTTCTCCCTACATATTGGAGTGAACATGGGCACTCCAAGATATAAGTGACGTGGTCAGAGTGGCATGTTATTAGAGGTTTGATTTTAAATTGTTCCCCAGTGACATTAGATTTAAATTGTGTGACTTTTTTAGGATCGCCTGCTTGTCTAATGGTCTTACCGGCTTTGCACCTAGTGCAATGGTGAAACCCTGATCCCTCAAGTTTTTTTTATGATAGACCAACACAAAGAGGCACATAATTGTAAAGTGGAAGGAAAATGATAAATGGTCTTTAACATTTTTTACAAATAAATATCTGAAAAGTGTGGCATGCATTTGTATTTAGCCCCCTAAATCTAATACCCCTAACCAAAATCTAGTGGAACCAATTGCATTCAGAAGTCACCTAATTAGTAAATAGAGTCTACCTGTGTGTAATTTTATCTAAGTATAAATAAAGCTGTTCTGTGAAGCCCTCAGAGGTTTCTTAAAGAACCTTAATGAACAAACAGCACCATGAAGGCCAAGAAACACATCAGACAGGTCAGGGATAAAGTTGTGGATAAGTTTAAAGCAGGAATAGGGTATAAAAAAATATCCCAAGCTTTAAACATCTCACAGAGCACTGTTCAATCCATCATCCAAAAATGGAAAGAGTATAGTACAACTGCAAACTTACCAAGACATGGCCGTCTACCTAAACTGACAGGCCAGGCAAGGAGAGCATTAATCAGAGAAGCAGCCAAGAGGCCCATGATCTGGAGGAACTGCAGAGATCCACAGCTCAGGTGGGAGAATCTGTCCACATGAGAACTATTAGTCATGCACTCCACTCTTTATGGAAGAGTGGCAAGAAGAAAGCCTTTGTTAAAAGAAAGCCATGAGAAATCCCATTTTCAGTTTGCGAGAAGCCAAGCGGGGGACACAGCAAACACGTGGAAGAAGGTGTTCTGGTCAGATGAGACCAAAATTTAACTTTTTGGCCTAAAAGCAAAACGCTACGTGTGGCTGGAAAACAAACACTGCACAACACCCTGAACACACCATCCCCACCATGAAACATGATGGTGGCAGCATCGTGTTGTGGGGATTTTTTTCTTCAGCAGGGACAGGGAAGCTGATCAGAGTTGATGGGAAGATGGATGAAGCCAAATACAGGGAAATCTTAGAAAAAAACCTGGGGTAGATGTTCACCTTCCAGCAGGACAATGACCCTAAACATACAAGCAAGAGATACAATGGAATGGTTTAGATCAGCAGTCATTAAATGGTGGCCCGCGTGCACGGACGGAGCGATGCTCTTGCCCGGAAGGCCAGGCCACCAGTGTAGTAGCAGTCACTGGCTTGCTGTGACAGAAGGCTTCCCAGCAACCAGTGACTTTGCGTGTGTGCACCCTGCCTCCTAACTGTGGCTCTCACTCCCAGTCTTCTGTCACAAGAGCGCCTGGCTGGGTGAGACGTCACGTGCATGCTCCGCCCCACCCCCTGCTACTCGCGGCTCCCAGTTTTCTGTTACAAGAGGGCCCAGCCGAGTGTGACATCACGTGCGCACTCCGCCCCACCCTTCTGCTCCTGGCTCCTGACTCTCACTTGCGAGTTATATCTCTCCGCTTTCCGACCCCACTGCAGCTTGTGCTGACTACTCCTGAGCTCAAGGTATGTGGGGCACATGTTTCCTAAACTGCACACTGATGGGCATAATTTGTTAAGAGTCACTCTGATGGCCATATTTTGTTAAGGGGCACACTGTTGGGCATAGTTTTTTGTGCCCACCAGAGTGCCCCTTAACATAAAATGTGCCCATCAGCATGCTACTTATTTTATGTTAATTGGCACTCTGATGGACAGATTTTATTTTAAGAGCAACACTAATGGGCACATTTTATGCTAACGAGCACATGGATGGGCACATTTTGTTATGCCCATTAGAGTGCCCCTTAACATAAAATATGCCCATCAGCCTGACCCTTAACATAAAATAAGTAGCATTCTGATGGGCACATTTTATGTAAAGGGCACTCTGATGGACATATTTTATTTTAATAGAAACTCTGATGGGCGCATTTTATGTAAAGGGATAAAAGCAGATGGGCATATTTTGTTTTTTCCATATTTTGTTGTGCCCATCAGAGTGTCCTTTAACATAAAATGTGCCCATCAGCATACAAGCCTATTTTATGTTAAGGATCACGCTGATGGGCATATTTTATGTTAAGGGACACTCTGATGGGCACAACAAAATATGCCCATCAGTGTTGCTCTTAAAATAAAATATGCCCATCAGAGTGCCCCTTAACATAAAATATGCCCATCAAAATGCTACTTATTTTATGTTAAGAGTCACACTGATGGGCATATTTTAACATAAAATAAGAAGCATGCTGATGGGCACGTTTTATGTTAAGGGGCACTCTGGTGGCCATATTTTATTTTAAGAGCAACACTGATGGGTATATTTTATGGTTAGAGGCACGCAGAAGAGCACATTTTGTTGTGCCCATCAGAGTGCCCCTTAACAATAAATGTGCCCATCACCATGCCCCTTGTTTTATGTCAAGGGCCACTCTGATGGGCACATTTTATGTTAAGGGGCAAGCTGAAGGGCACAATTTATGTTAAGGGGGAAACATATGGGGACATCTGATGTAAGGGGACACTGACAGGAATGCTTGATGTAAGGTGGCACTGTGATAGGGACAACTGATGTAAAGGGGCAGTCTGATGGGCACACCTGATGTGGGGACACCTGATGTAAGGAGCCACTCTTATAATGACAACTACTCTAAGGGGGCACTCTGACGAGGACACCCTATGTAAGGGGGCACTGTGATGGGCAACCTTATATAATGGGGGACTCTGATGGGGACAAATGGGGACTTGAGATTCGGACCTCAGCCCAAAGAAATTTTTAGTGACTGGACCTCCTTGAATTTTAATTCAAGACCCCTGGTTTAGATCAAAGCATGGAAAGCAAAAGGGAGTTTTGGGTCTTTAAATGAGGAGCATGATACCACGAAATGCGTGGTGCCTATTAATGTCATCATGTTTCCAACACATAGCTTGACCTCAACTGTGATTCATTTGTATCTTATAACCCATATGTATCCATTACTCAATAAGCATTTGGCTTTTTACATTAATTACTTCCATGGGATACTATTCGATTTCAGATGCGTGCATGTGTATATACATATATATGAATCCTTCTTTTCTGTATGCCATTGCCTTGTATATAGATAAAAATACTCATGTTCAACCATGTATCATATGTTTATGAGGTATGCTTTGTTCAAAAATTCAATTTATTAATTTAGAATTTCTCCTACCACGTGTCTTGTGCCTCACTCAAAGTCCCAAAAACCCCTTTCTTATTTTAGATCAAAGCATGTTCAGGTATTAGATTGGCCCAAAGTCCAGACTTAAATCCAATCGAGAATCTGTGTCAAGATTTGAAAATTGCAGTTCCGACGCTCTCCATCCAATCTGACAGAGCTTGAGCTATTTTGCAAAGAAGAATGGGCAAAAATATCACTCTCTATCTGCAAAGCTGATAGAGACATCCCCAAAAAGACTTTCAGCTGTAATTGCAGCGGAAGGTGGTTCTACAAATTTTTGACTCAGGGAGTCAATAATGCACACCACACTTTTCACATATTTGGAAAACCATTTATCATTTTCCTTCCACTTCACAATTATATGCGACTTTGTGTTGGTCTATCACATAAAATCCCAATAAAATACATTTACTTTTTTTGTAGTAACATGACAAAATGTGGAAAATTTCAAGGGGTATGCATACTTTTTTTGTATGTAGTGCAAGGGCCTGCCTGATTGCATACAATTTGTGTGTTGAGGTTTGACCTCGTATTATATGGTTTTGGTAAATCTAAAGGACAGTTGTAAAGGAAAATTGTATAACAGTTACATAGTGAGTAGCCAGCTTAAACACTTTCAAAATGCAATCAGACAGGCCCTTGCACTGCATAGTTGAAGGCAGCGGCGGTGCGTCCATAACGGGTGCTGGAGCGACGCCCCCCCCTCCCCCCCGTCACTTTCTAATTACCATAGATAAATTCATGCATTGCATAATTCTATCTATGGTCGCTGCTGACATATGCATCTGAGAAGCGGGCGCAATGCTGTGAGAAGCGGGCGCAATGCTGTGCATTTGCTTCTCACTCAGTTGTATGTTAGGAAAGCAAAGGAATCCGCTTTCCTAACATTGAACCGCCTCTTAGCCAATCAGGTGCACCGGGTCTGTGTTACCCGTCACCTGATTGGCGGACGTGACAGGCGCTGTGATTGGACACCTATCAGGCGTCCAATCACATCACATCACAGGATAAGAAGAGGAGCGGGCGGGAGAAGCAATCTGGGTCAGGGAAGATGCAGGACACGGACACCGGACACTGCTTGCCGCCTGCCGCCGTCACCCGCTGCCCACCCGAGACAAGGTAGGTGCCGGGCAGATGACGGGGGCATAGTGGCAGCACATGGGGCACAGTGGCAGCATTTGGGGCACAGTGGCAGCACCTGGGGCACAGTGGCAATATTTGGGGCACAGTGGCAGCACATGGGGCACAGTGGCTGCATTTGATGGGCACAGTGGCTGCATTTGATGGGCACAGTGTGCTGTGAGTGATGGGCACAGTGTTCTGCGAGTGATGGGCACAGTGGCTGCGTTTGATGGGCACAGTGGCTGCGTTTGGTACAGTGGCTGCAACTGATTTTTTTTTTACCAGAATTTTTCAGTTTGTTTGCGCCCCCCCAAAAATTTTCAGCACCAGCCGCCATTGGTTGGAGGTATATCTAAAGGAAATTGAACAAGAAAAACAGCTCATTGCTACAAAACAAGGTATTTTACTAAAACCAGCAAAATTTATAGAAAACTTGGCTTCCTCCAGCTACTGAATAAGTCCACTTTAATTCAAACAACAGTGTACAAACAACTGTTTCATATTTTGTAAGAGCAACCAGGCCATGAAATCAAAGCACTTTATTTGAATACATGTAACATATTTTTTCAGGCATTGAACTTTGTTTTTTACAATGGATTTAATAAGTGCATACATAGGGCCAGATTCACAAATGAGATACGACGGCGTTTCTCCTGATACGCCGTCGTATCTCTGTTTCTATCTATGCGACTGATTCATAGACTCAGTTACGCATAGATATCCCTAAGATCCGACATGTGTAATTGTTTTACACTGTCGGATCTTAGGATGCAGTACCGCGGCCGCCGCTGGGGGGAGTTTGCGTCGTAAACCAGCGTCGGGTATGCAAATTAGGAGTTACGGCGGATCCACGACGGTTTTTTCGCGTTCGCTACGTCGCCGCTAGTCAAGTTTCCCGTCAGCAAGTGTATTGCTGTCTAAAGTATGGCAGTCGTTCCCGCGTCGAAATTTAAAAATCAACGTCGTTTGCGTAAGCCGTCCGGGAATACGGAAGTACGCTACGCGCGTCGCTGTTGAAAAAAAATTACGTCACGGCGTGCAAAGCGCGGCGGGAGTTCGGAAACGGAGCATGCGCGGTAGGTCCGGCGCGGGAGCGCGCCTAATTTAAATGGCACACGCCCATTTAAATTGGCCCGCCTTACGCCGGAGGCCGCGGGCGTAGTTTTCATCGCAAGTGCTTGGTGAATCAGGCACTTGCGATGAAAAATTGCGGCGGTGTAACTTATCTAGGATAAGTTACGCCGCCGCAATTCTACGTGAATCTGGCCCGATGTCACTGAAATACTAGGGAATAGTATGACTCTGATTTGTCCTACTTTTGTACACAGATTCAGAATAGTTTCCTTATAAAAACAACTATTTTATGTTTTGAGCACTTCAAATCATGTTGTATCATATTTCCCATTTACACCAACACAAGTGAACAAATTTGTCTTAAAATATTGGACAGTTCAAAATACTTTTTATTATCCAGTTTTATATGTTTGTCTTTACTGCCAAGAAATTATTTTTTCCGCGTTTATATTTCCCGAGAGCAGGATTGCATAGCCATGTTCATAGATTAGACTGTTTGGAAAATATGTTTGCTTTTATTGACATAAAATGATTGCTGACACTAAATAAAGGTGGAAAAGAAAAGGCAAAATAGTACAAGTTATATTTCACAAAGAAGGTACGTAATAAAATCAGCAGACAATAGCAAGGTATGTTTTTATGTCATTTTTTTTGTGTTTGTGATTGCTTCAGCTACAGCTGATTAAACATATCAATCAATGTAGATGTTACAGTTACTACTGGGAAAAGATATGTGTTTGTAACAAAAGCAATATTATAACTGTGATCATTATTTTAGCTAGAGCCTGTTTACAGCTAGAACCCAATGAGGTAAACAGGGATTTTACTATACTGTTCATGTATGTTTCATTTGATTATTTGTATGACTACTGTCCATTACTTTGATTGAGATTTGTATGTAAATGTTTAACTGCTATACCTGATTGTTATATACCAGAACCAGTTGCCTTAAATGTTTCTGTTATTTGTATGGAAATTTCAATAAAATATCTTAAACGAAAAAAAATTAAAAAAAATAACTGTGAGCTTTTGTCTCGTTATACACTCACAGGTCACTTTATTAGGTACACCTTGCTAGTATCGTGTTGGACTCCCTTTTGCTTTTAGAACTGCCTTAATTCTTCATGACAGATTCAAAAAGGTGTTGGAAACATTCCTCTGAGATGTTAGTCCCTCTGCCCTTCATCTATCCATCAGCATACATGTGCTTCCACTGAGGAGACTTTGGGGCAGATCCACATACATACGCTGCATCCGGCGCAGATGTCAAATACGCTACGCCGCTGTAACTTACTTTGAGTTGGTTTGAATCCACAACGAATTTGCGCCGTAAGTTACGGCGGCGTAGTGTATCTCTCGCGGCGGAATTCAAATTGGGCGGGTAGGGGGCGTGTTTCATTTAAATGAAGCGCGTCCCCGCGCCGAACGAACTGCGCATGCGCCATCTGTAAAAACTCCCAGGGTGCATTGCTCCAAATGACATCGCAAGGACGTCATTGTTTTCAACGTGAACGTAAATGACGTCCAGCCCCATTCACGGACGACTTACACAAATAACGTAAAATTTTGAAAATTAGACGCGGGAACGACGGCCATACTTAACATTGAGTACGCCACCATATAGCAGCTTTAACTATACGCCGGAAAAAGCCGAACGGAAACGACGTAAAAAAATGCGACGGCCGGTTGTACGTTCGTGGATCGTCGGAAATAGCTAATTTGCATACTCGCCACGGATTACGACGGGAACGCCACCTAGCGGAAGCTGAAAAATTGCATCTAAGATCCGACGGCGTACGAAGACGTACGCCTGTCGGATCTAACACAGATGCCGTCGTATCTTGTTTTGTGGATACCAAAACAAAGATACGACGCGCCAAATTTGAAATTACGCGGCATATCAAGAGATACGCCGGCGTAATTTCTTTGAGGATCTGCCCCTTTACATTTTAGAGTTAGGACTGCAGTACACCGGGAGCCTTGACGGGGCCTGCAGCTTACGCATGTATTTGCAAATGCGTGCAACTAAAACTAGACAGGTGAATCCGGTTGATTGCTGATTCGTTGGTAAGTTGAGCTTGGATATCCTGTGCATTTTTTGACGTTGGTCCATATTGACGTGATAGCATCACACAGTTGTTAAAAAAATTAGACTAGATTAACATAGGGAGAAGGCTGCTAGTACCATCTGACCCATAAATGAACACCCGCCAGAGAAAGGTTGACTAGGACTTTTCTAGGCACTGATAATATGACAAAAGAGTTTAATTAACATAATAAATATTTATTGACATAAAAATTGTACAAGGTTAAAAAACATTTGAGCAGACCCCAACCATAGAAAACAGTATAAAAATAACGGAAACCGTCAAATATCTGTTAGGATGGAGAAGGCCAAAACCTAGACCGGTTTCGCGGTGTTACCGCTTCTTCAGGAGGATCTGTGTAACATACAACAAGATTTACAAAAATAGCAACAATATATAAAATTATTTATATATTGTTGCTATTTTTGTAAATCTTATTGTATGTTACACAAATCCTCCTGAAGAAGCGTTAACACCGTGAAACCGGTCGAGGTTTTGGCCTTCTCCATCCTAACAGATATTTGACGGTTTCTGTTATTTTTATACTGTTTTCTATGGTTGGGGTCTGCTATCTGAGATCTGAGATCTAAAGAGAGGCTGATCAGAGGTCTGAAAAATAATTTAAAGGAGGATCGTGTAAAGTCTGAAGAGGAGCTAATCGGGTGTCTAAAAAGTAGTTTAAAAGGGGCTGATCTAAGATCTGAAGATGGACAGATCAAGAATCTAAAAAGAGTTTAAGATCAGAGATCTGAGGAGGGGCTGATTGGGAGAAAACAATTATTAAAAGGGGGGGGGGGAATGATGTTACATACTCCTGACCAAAGTGCAATTTATGCTATATTGTCCAATGTATTGGGACACCTGCCTTTACACACACATGAACTTTAATGGCATCCCAGTCGTAGTCTGTAGGGTTTATTGAGTTGGCCCACCCTTTGTAGCTATAACAGCTTCAGCTCTTCAGGGCTGTCCGCAAGGTTTAGGAGTGTGTCTTTGGGAATGTTTGCCAATTGTTCCATAAGCACATTTGTGAGGTCAGGCACCGTTAAACGAGAAGCCAATCCCCGCTCTAATTCATCTTAGGCCTCGTACACACGATAGGTTAAACAGAGGACAACGGTCTGATGGACCGTTTTCAACGGTCAAAACCGATCGTGTGTGGGCCCCATCGGTTATTTATCCATAGGTTAAAAAAAAAGCAATCTTGTTTTAAATTTAACCGATGGATTCCTAAAAAAAAACGATCGTTAGTAGGCACAACCTAAAATCCACGCATGCTCAGACTCAAGTCGACGCATTCTTGGAAGCATTGAACTAACCGATGGCGTGTAGGCGTGACGGACCATCAGTCAGCTTCATCGGTTAACCGATGACAACGGTCCATCAGACTGTTCTCATCGGATGGACTGATCGTGTGTAGGCGGCTTTAAAGGCGTTCTATCGGGTTGAGGTCAGTCAAGTTACTGCTCCAAACTCACTCATCCATGTCTTTATGGACCTTACTTTGTGCACTGGTGCACTGGTGCGCTGTCACGTAAGAACAGGAAGGGGCCATCACCAACTGTTCCCCAGAGCATGAAATTGTCCAAAATGTCTTGGTATGCTAAAGCCTTAAAAGTTACCTTCACTGGAACTAAGGGGGCCAAGCCCAACCCCTGAAAAACAACCCCTTACTATAATCTCCACTCCACCAAATGATTTGGACCAGTGCACAAAGCAAAATCCATAAAGACGTGGATGAGTGAGTTTGGGGTGGAAGAACTTGACTGGCCTGCACAGAGTCCTGACCTCAACATGATAGAACACCCTTAGGATGAATTTGAGCTGAGACTGTGAGCCAGGCCTTCTCATCCAACATCAGTGCCTGTCCTTAAAAATGCACTACTGGAAGAATGGTCAAACATTCCCATAGACACACTTCTAAACCTTGTGGACAGCCTGGAAGCTGTTATAGCTGTAAAGGGCGGGCCAACTCAAAATTAAATCCTACGGACTAAGACTAGGATGCTGTTTAAGTTCATGTGCGTGTAAAGGCAGGCATCCCAATATTTTTGACAATAGTGTATATCGTGCATAGACTCCTGCTCCACTTCACCACACCCCTTTAAAGCACACCTAATATTTAGCACTTTGTAGCCTCGCCCACTTTTCCCCATTGTCCTTTCTCCAGCCTGTCCCTCATTGTGAAAGTCTAAGGTAGGCCATAGACTGTGCAATTGTTTTTCCTGCAACCACAATTCCCCACACACAGTGCTAACAGGGGAATCCCTCCTGCTAAGAAATTGTCAGAGTGTGGTTTTGGGTGGGGGAAGCCATCCACGATGGGAGGAGACAGTGATTATTGTGTAGCACTACCCCCGTATGAGCTGCTCGTTTAAATTTGGGCCTTGCGCGTTACCTCGCTCTTCGTTGTCTAGAGGATGAGATGAGAGTCTAAGAAACTTCAATGTCCACACAAGTTGTAAATCCCTTTTCTGTCAGGATTTTATTTTCACACAAACTTGTATAGGTAGAGGGACGGAGGGTTAGGGGAAGGTTCAGACACACAATGCAGATCACTGGGGAACTTCTATGGTTTCAAAAGTCAACTCACCACTTTTCTCAGAGTGGGTATTGCTCACCCGGATAGGCCTCTCTCACTGGCCTAGCAGCTGGGATGATGCACGGACAAAAATAATACAGTCTCTGCCACAGACCTTTCTTTCAGAGTAGAAATAAAGTGTTCCAGAATCCTATGCCACAGGATTTAGTAACCAGATCTCCAGCCATACAGTTTAGAACCTTTAAGCCGACCCGACAACACTGTAAGGCATCATAGAATACGGTGCATCCTCCAATAAAGTTACCAGGCCTCTCCCGAGATACCAGCCTTCCGCCTGGTCTTCCCCAGGACAGGTCCTCCCCTGGTTTCCTCCATTAAGTGGCTTCCCACAGGACAGACAGCACAGGATCACCTTCAAAGTGCAGGCCCCAGTCAAGATGACTGGGCCTACCTGGCGGAATTGCAGCCTCGGGCCAAAGTGGTCCCGGGGCTGAAAATGACCCATCACATACCTCGAGCCAGGAGGGCCACGAGGAAAAAGGGCCCAAGAAAATGGCGTCTGCCCCTTAAGTATCCTTCCCCAGCATGCCCAGCGGGGAGACCACTCCCACTGGGCTGTTCCCAGGGAAAGACAACCAATACATTCTGGCTTGCCTGTGTTCCAACATTTGCCTGTGGTGGTAACGCCACCTACAGGCAAACAATAGGAAAACCCTCCAAGCACAGCCATAGCCGGAACAGAGGCTGATTTAGCCTTAATCATGAGAATCTGAGCTAACTACCAGCTCAGACACCCACTAAGTTTAAACATAGTGCCTGGTCATCAGGAGCAGGGCGCTACAATTGCTAGCGTGGTACATTCAGCCTGCACACTAATGTTTCGAATCTTGTCCGGTTCCTGTTGAACCGGCCAAGATTCGAACCGTGTGTGGTTGGCCCAACGTTGGGAGGTAGGCCACAATATGGTGCACTGCAATGCAAATGTTTTCCTACATCGAGTCACATTGCATTACACTGCTTTAGGCAACTCATTCAAAATGAATGGGCTTCAATGCATCTCAATGCACAAAAAAAAATAAGCAGGTTGATATTTTTTTTTATTCACAGTCAGACTAAGAAAAGTTAAAGCGGTGGTTCCCCCTTAAAAACAAAATTTTTTTATTCCACTGCTCCCCCACATTCCATCACGATTAATGCTCTTAATATTTTTTTCCTGCTGTACATACCTGGGTTCAGCATATTCACCCGTCCATCCGGGTTGCGAGTCCCGCGGGAGTGGGCGTTCCTCACAGGCTGTTGATTGATGTTTTCCCCAAAAACGAGCTCTCCCCCCGTCGCGTAAGCCGCGTCACGATTGGCGAAAGGAGCCGAACGGCGATGCGCATGCGCAGTATAGCGCCGACTCGCCGTTCGGCTCCTTTCGCCAACCGTGACGCGGCTTACGCGACGGGGGGAGAGCTCGTTTTTGGGGAAAACGTCAATCAACAGCCTGTGAGGAACGCCCACTCCCGCGGGACTCACAACCCGGATGCACGGGTGAAGATGCTGTACTAAGGTATGTACAGCAGGAAAAAAATATTAAGAGCATTAATCGTGATGGAATGTGGGGGGGCAGTGGAATAAAAAAAAATTTGTTTTTAAGGGGGAACCACCGCTTTAAGTACGGCTAAATGAGTTGAAAAATAGAATGACTGCATCAGCTTGCACAGCTACATTATTTTAAGGCTGAACATTTAAAATCTTGCAAATGTTCATTTGTAATTTGTCCTCGTTAAGAAAAAAATATCATAATTTACACTGTGCTGTAATGCTTTTCTACGTTATTGAGAGAGCCTGGCTTGAGATTGTAGGTATGAATTACAGCATAATCAAATGTATGTCCATAATAAATAGGTGTGTACAAAATCTGTCCTGCGGAATTAAGTTCACGGTATTTCATTTGTGATTGTTAAGCCACCTGCATGCAACCCTGTGCTTAGTCGAACTAATGAACCTTTAACAATGAATCATTTGACCAACAATGGCCATCTTAAAACACCCAGCAAAAGTCTGAAGATTAAATTAAAGAAGTCTGTTCAACTGAGTAAGCAGGAGGAAATGTAATTATAAGTGTATATAACCATAATTAATTGTCCAACTGCCTTCTGTGACAGCTTTTGTTTGCACTTCCTCCCGAAAGGCTTTAACAAATATTTCACTCTATCAGTTTTGAATTCTCTTAATGTTTATTTAACATTATGAAGAGTCAATTTAGGAGTCTAGCATTATTATTTGGCCTTGTTATTCCAAGCGTAAGGGTTTCACACTGATCTGCTGCGCTTTGGCAGGGCAGTGTACCCGCGGTTTTTGTGCTGATTACCAACGCTTTCCCATAGATTTCTTTTAAATTTGGTGGTTTTGGTGCTGTAGCACCCGTCTTGTTAGGTTGATAGGTAAATTATTTTCTGGGCTCCTTCTGTAATCAAGGTACAAGAGATTGTTTGATAACGGTTATTATAAGTGTCACCGGCGCAAAAGAAATATATTAAAATTATATATTATACGTGATCTGCTGCAATACTGTGTAGACCCTCAATAGAGGGTTAAATGTGCATATGAAGAAAAAGTGTTACTGCGCTGATCTAATTGTCCAAAGAATACAATCCCTGGAGGTGTTATATAAACTGTGAACTAATTTAGTGCACAAACAACCATATATAAAGTGTTATATCAAGTACAACAACATACTTAAATATACTGTGTGGATAAACATACGTGAATCAATCAATCTTATACAAAAAATAAATAAGTAAAAAATATATATATATATATTGCATGGATAGTGCGGTGAACGCAATACTAGAAATGTGACCAGAGATTAGTTATCAGCATAAACATCAATGCCCATAATAATCCTGTGAAGAAAAAATGCCACTAATGATGCTCTAAAAAAACAAAAACAGAGAGTCCCAAATGTAAAATGCACAAGCAGCACTTAAAAAGTCCAACACTGGAACAGCAGACAATATTGCTATTGCACAATAGATTCCAATGAAGTGAGGGGGAGGGGGTTTAATGCTGGTAGTGCTGGTTACATATAAAAGGTGCAACTGTCTCTTCCACCCGACAAAGATGTGCCACCATCACCAATGTTGAAACTGAACACTCACCAGACCCCAGATAATAAAAGGCCCCAAAATGGTATTTTTCTCTGTCCGCCACTGGGTGTTTCCTCCTTCTCCCTCTATCAAGATGTCCTTATTTCCTCAAAGACAAGGGGCTCATCATAGTGTAGTATGTAAAAAAAATATTTATTAAAATAATGTGCTTCCCCTTCCGTGTGCGTCCAGACAGCTTCTACGCGTTCCTGATGACGCAAGTATTGTGAAACGCGTAGAAGCTGTCTGGACGCACACGGAACACCAGCGCGCTAAGACCATTTGTAGCAATACATGAGAACAGGAGCGGGGTATGCACACCTTCCGAGATACAACACAAACGCTGGTCAGCGGCTATAACGTTTGACACTGCCAGAGATCTCAGTGTCGGTCAGAGGCACTTTTTCTTGTAAGTGCACTGTTTTTATTATTTTAATAAATATTTTTTTTACATACTACACTATGATGAGCCCCTTGTTTTTGAGGAAATAAGGACATCTTGATAGAGGGAGAAGGAGGAAACACCCAGTGGCGGACAGAGAAAAATACCATTTTGGGGCCTTTTATTATCTGGGGTCTGGTGAGTGTTCAGTTTAACCATTGGTGATGGTGGCACATCTTTGTCGGGTGGAAGAGACAGTTGCACCTTTTATATGTAACCAGCACTACCAGCATTGAACCCCCTCCCCCTCACTTCATTGGAATCTATTGTGCAATAGCAATATTGTCTGCTGTTCCAGTGTTGGACTTTTTAAGTGCTGCTTGCGCATTTTACATTTGGGACTCTCTGTTTTGTTTTTGTTTTTTGTTTGTTTAGAGCATCATTAGTGGCAATTTTTCTTCACAGGAGTATTATGGGCATTGATGTTTATGCTAATAACTAATCTCTGGTCACATTTCTAGTATTGCGTTCACCGCACTATCCATGCAATATATATATATATATATATATATATATATATATATATATATATATATATATATATATTTTTTTTTTACTTATTTATTTTTTGTATAAGATTGATTGATTCACGTATGTTTATCCACACAGTATATTTAAGTATGTTGTTGTACTTGATATAACACTTTATATATGGTTGTTTGTGCACTAAATTAGTTCACAGTTTATATAACACCTCCAGGGATTGTATTCTTTGGACAATTAGATCAGCGCAGTAACACTTTTTCTTCACAAGAGATTGTTTGGTTTGGTCTGTTCAGGATTTCACATGCTGGGAATTTGATTGCATCCCCTTGCCTCTAGAAGAAGCTTCTAGAGCTAAAGGGAGTTAGTATTCACATAACCAGATCAGGGCCTAGCCAATCCCTGGGGAGGTGTGCCCAGATGATGGCTGGGCAGCAGATAAATAGTCTGAAGCCCTGAAGAGATGGTCTTTTTCCCAGAAGGAGAGTTCCAAGCCTGGGGGGAGGGCGGAGGCTGTTGCCTCTTAGGCAGCTAAAGGAATGGGCTGCTGTTCTGCAAGATTTTAGGAGCTACAGTGCTGGGACCTACATTAGAAGCGGTGACGTCATCGCATGCGCTCGTCACATTCGATGCCGTCGGCACCATCTTGCTTCACCCTACCTATGCCGTGGAAGCTACCGCGCATGCGTCAAAGTCATTTCGAGCATGCGCGGGTTTCCACTGCGACAGGAAAGTATACACACTCTCGGGTTTCTCGTCAGGAAACAGGCCAACAAGAATCTTGACGAGAAAATAGAGAACAGGATTTCTATTTTTCTCGTTGAGATTCTGGCCAGATTTCCAGACTAGAAACCTAAAAGCCTCATACACACGCTCAATTTTGCTCTGCCAGCAGGTTTCTTGCTGGTTCTTGCCGAGAAAACCGAGCGTGTGTACGAGGCTTAGGGCCTTTGCTTTAAAAAAATATATAATGTTTCGGGGTTCAAAGTAAGTGGTTAGAAGCGTGGGTGATGTGTGACATGAGGCTGTTGTGCATAAAATGCAAGGACAGTTCAAATCCCCCCAAATCCCCCCCCCCCAATGACCCCATTTTGGAAAGTAGACACCCCAAGCTATTTGCTGAGAGGCTAGGAGTGAGGAATGAAATTAAAGATTTATGCCCTTAGAAATCCTGAAGGTGGTGATTGGTTTTCGGGGCCCCCTTACGCGGCTGGGCTCCCAAAAAGTCCCACACATGTGGTATCCCCATACTCAGGAGAAGCAGCAGAATGTATTTTGGAGTGTAATTCCACATATGCCTAAGGCATGTTTGAGCAATATATAATTTAGTGACAACTTTGTGCAAAAAAAAAGTTTGTAATTTTCCTGCAATATGCCACTCAGCAAATAGCTTGGGGCGTCTACTTTCCAAAATGGGGTCATTTTGGGGTGGGGGCATTTTTGACATTTTTTTTATTAAAGACATGTGGCTGAATACATTTTGGCCTAAATGTATGACTAAAATTGAGTTTATTGTATTTGTCTTATAACAAAAAGTAGAACATTTTCGGTCTTTTTCCGTTTATGGAAAAACGCAGAGGCAATCAAATACCATCAAAAGAAAGCTCTATTTGTGGGGAAAAAAAGGACGCAAATTTTGTTTGGGTACAACATTGCATGACCGCGCAATTACCAGTTAAAGCAGCGTAGTGTCAAATTGTAAAAAGTGGTCTGGTCATGCAGCAGCCTAATCCTCCGGGGGTGAAGTGGTTAATAACAACCCTGTTTTTTTATTATAGGCTGACAAATATTTGAAAATATAAAAAAAGGTTTGTAAAATTGCGGCATTGCAGCCTGATGATGGCAGTGTTCATCTGCAGGCTGATACTGATCATATATACAGGAACCACTCTGACTTGTTTATGATCATCTATAAGGACCTAGAGCTGTCAGTGGCAGGCAGAATTGAGAGTCACCTGCCTCCATTCACACTAGAAGGGAAACATTTTTTACTGCGTCCCTGGCATGGGGAATCATGACGGCAAATGTTAATAAACAGCTTGTGGGAAAAAAAGAGCTTAAATATTTAAATATTAAATATACAATTTTATAGAATAGTTCCTGTTAACCACTTACCCCCCGGACCATATTGCTGCCCAAAGACCAGAGTACTTTTTGCGATTCGGGACTGCGACGCTTTAACAGACAATTGCGCGGTCGTGCGACGTGGCTCCCAAACAAAATTGGCGTCCTTTTTTTCCCACAAATAGAGCTTTCTTTTGGTGGTATTTGATCACCTCTGCGTTTTTTATTTTTTGCGCTATAAACAAAAATAGAACGACAATTTTGAAAAAAATGAATATTTTTTACTTTTTGCTGTAATAAATATCCCCCAAAAATATATAGAAAAACATTTTTTTTCCTCAGTTTAGGCCGATACGTATTCTTCTACATATTTTTCGTAAAAAAAAATCGCAATAAGCGTTTATTGATTGGTTTGCGCAAAAGTTATAGCGTTTACAAAATAGGGGGTATTTTTATGGCATTTTTATTATATTTTTTTTACTAGTAATGGCGGCGATCAGCGATTTTTTTTTCGGTATTGCGACATTATGGCGGACACTTCGGACATTTTTTACACATTTTTGGGACCATTGGCATTTTTATAGCGATCAGTGCTATAAAAATGCATTAGATTACTATAAAAATGCCACTGGCAGTGAAGGGGTTAACACTAGGGGGCGGGGAAGGGGTTAAGTATGCCTGGGTGTGTTCTTACTGTGGGGGGGGTGGGGTGGCCTCACTAGGGGAAACACTGATCTTCTGTTCATACATTGTATGAACAGAAAATCAGCATTTCCCCTGCTGACAGGAACGAGAGCTGTGTGTTTACACACACAGCTCCCGTTCCCCGCTCTGTACCGAGCGATCGCGTGTGCCCGGCGGCGATCGCGCCCGCCGGGCACACGCACGGGAGTCGGGGGCGAGCGGGGGGCGCGCGTGCGCCCCTAGTGGCGGCTAATAGGCAGGACGTCCATTTACGTGGTCTCGCCTAGGAGAGCCACCTTGTGGACGTATTTCGGCGGTGCGGCGACGGCAAGTGGTTAATTTTGTAGAAATGTTTTACAGACCTTGGCTAGAGATATTCTTTCTGAGCTAATTTGCTCATTAGTTTGTTTGCCAGTCTATGGATAAATTGTCATAATTGTCTGTAGTTGATGTTAACTCGTAGATAGCAGAAGTATGTAGCATTGAAAATTATAGGCCCATTTAATGTATGTTGACTTGTGTATAGGTTTGCCAATGTTTGTAATTAGGCTAATCCAAATCTGGGCGGTGCTATAAAGTGCAGAGGCTAGAAAAGTTCATGGCGTTTTTTATTCATCAATGGAATGACAATGCATGTAAACACATGACAATGCACATGCCCAAAATATTTAAAAAACGCAGGATAATGATGCATATGAGTGAAGCCAGGCTAACAGGCTTATTCAGCAAGATACATATAGCAGGAGTAACCAGAGACTAGTTGTAATGTGCATAAAACAGTAACCAATAATTAAAAATTAATGAAACGAATCATGGTAGCCTGGGATTCCTTGAAAGGGTTGTTTAGAAAGAGATCAAGACTTCTGCATTTGTATTTGCGTAAAAAATCTTGCACTGTTTTCAGTTCTTGTTGAGGATTGGTGGGCTTCTCCTACTGCGTTATGAAGCTAGGTGCTGGGCTACAGCAATTTGGAGAAGGAGACTGTGCATTACAAGTGCACCGTAAGCGCACTTGGAAGTGCAGCTACCGTAGATCTGAGGGGGACGTGCAAGGAAAATAAAACCTAGCATTTTTGCTTGCACATGATTGGATGATAGAAATCAGCAGAGCTTCCCCTCAGATCTACAGTGACTGCACTTCCAAGTCCACTTGTAGTGCACAGTGGATTTGCCTTTAGTAAATCACCCCCACTGCCTTTTATTCTTCTCTCCCTTTACTGAGATACAGAGAGAACACGGTATATTAAACTTTACTACAGCTCACTAATGCACTCAAGGTGGCCTTGCTACTAGCACATTATGTGACACTTACCTGCAATCGAATCCCACGCTGTCCCCGCTGCAGGCTGCATCCATGTTCGACCCTTTTCCTTCTGGGGCCATGGACTCCGCGTGACGTCACTCCTGCGCATGTGCGCAGGAGCCGCCGGTCACGGCTCTCGCTATTGAAAAGTCGGCACGGGTGGCCACTTCTTCACAGCACATGCGCCAATGACATCATGGGAGCAGTGTACAGCAAATATTGCCTAAACTACGCACAATTAGTCAATATATACAACACCTATAGGTAAGCCTTACTATCGGCTTACCTATAGGTACAACTTACCAATGGAGGTTTACAACCTCTTTAATGTCTAAACCGCTGGCAACAAGAGTGAGTACACCACTAAGTGAAAATGTCCAATTTGGTCCCAGTTAGCCATTTTGCCTCCCCGGTGTCATGTGACCCGTTAGTGTTACAAGGTCTCAGGTGTGAATGGGGAGCAGGTGTGTTAAATTTGGTGTTATTGCTCTCACTCTCTCATACTGGTCGCTGGAATTTCAACATGCCACCTCATGGCAAAGAACTCTCTAAACATCTGAAAAAAAGAATTGTTGCGCTACATAAAGATGGCCTGGCTATAAGAATATTGCCAAGACCCTGAAACTGAGCTGCAGCACGTGAGCAAGACCATACAGTGGTTTAACAGGACAGGTTCCACTCAGAACAGGCCTTGCCATGGTTAACCAAAGACTTATGAGTGCTCCCAGCATTACTGCAGAGGTTGAAGGGGGGGGGGGTCAGCCTGTCAGTGCTCAGACCATACGCCGCACACTGCATCAAATTGGTCTGCATGGTTGTCGTCCCAGAAGGAAGCCTCTTCTAAAGATGATGCACAAGAAAGCCTGCAAACAGTTTGCTGAAGACAATGTGGCAGAGCGAGGCTCTGTCCCAATGAAAATGGTATTGAAGTGGACACAGAGTCTGCATATCGGCTGAGTGCAGAGCTGCAGAGCTTAAATTTTAAAACCGGGAACTGCTCTGGCAGTTTTCTCAGATTTATTTATCTCTACAAGGGGCTCTGTGGCTTGGAGATTCCTCAGAGATATGGGTGGGACGGAATCTCCAACCCTGTGTCTGGGTTTTAGAGACAGCCTGCAAGCTGTGTGCCCAGGTGCACACAGCTCATATAATGAAGGGCTGGGGAGAGGAAGGTGGAGTTGGAGCAGTGGCTGCTTGTGAGCGCCTCTGTGTGAAGATAGATGCTGTGTGCGTCCAAGAAGCTCAAAGCTGTGTGCGTTGAAGGGCTTTAAGCTGTGTGCGACCAAGAAGCCAAAAGCTGTGTGCATTGAGGGGCTTGAAGCTGTGTGCGTTTAAGGAGCCCAAAGACTGTACGCATCCAAGACTGTTGGACTGGAAGATCTGGTGGTTTAAGGTACCAGTGCTGTTGAAGAGTAGCCAGGTGGGCTAGTATTTTCAGTTACTTTCTGAATAACGTTTAAACCCCTGCGTGGGACTCCTGAGTGGACTTTTGTTTTGTTTGTTTTTCCTTATTTAATAAACGTGGGCTACCAGGACCTTAACAATATATGCCTGTTTGGTGTGGACTCACTACACAAAAATGCATCTACCACGAGAGTTAACAACCCCCAATGTCACAACAAGCAAACTAAGGACATGGATTACTGGAACCATGTCCTGTGGTCTGAGGAGATCTATATTAACTTATTAGGTTCAGATGGTGTCAAGCGTGTGTGGTAGCAACCAGGTGAGGAGTACAAAGACAAGTGTTCTTACCTACAGTCAAGCATGGTGGGGGTGTCATGGTCTGGGGCTGCATACTCATGGGTTCCTGGCAATGGGGAGCTACAGTTCATTGAGGGAACCATTAATGCCAGCATGTACTGTGATATACTGAAGCAGAGCATGATCCCCTCCCTTTGGAGACTGGGCCGCAGGGCAGCATTTCAACATGATAACGACCCAAAGCACACCTTCAAGACCACTAGCCTTGCTAAAGAAGCTGAGAGTAAAGGTGATGGACTGGCCAAGCATGTCTCCAGACCTAAACCCTATTAAGCATCTGTGGGGCATCCTCAAACGGAAGGTGGAGGAGCGCAAGGTCTCTAACATTCACCAGCTCTGTGATGTCATCATGGAGGACTGGAAGAGGACTCCAGCGGCAACCTGTGAAGCTCTGTGTAACCTGTGCAACCTGTGTGTGTAATTTAATCTCAGTATAAATAAAGCTGTTCAGTGAAGCCCTCAAGAGTTTGTTAGAGAACCTTAGTGAACAAACAGCATCTTGAAAGCCAAGGAACACACCAGACAGGTCAGTGATAAAGTTGTGGAGAAGGTTAAAGCAGGGTTAGGTTATAAAAAAAATATCCCAAGCTTTAAACATCTCATGGAGTATTGTTCAATCCATCATCCGAAAATAGAAAGAGTATGGCACAACTGCAAACTTACCAAGACATGGCCGTCCACCTAAACTGACAGGCCGGGCAAGGAGAAGCTGCAGAGATTCACAGCTCATGTGGGAGACTCTGTTCACAGAACAATTATTAGTCATGCACTCCACAAATCTGGCCTTTATGGAAGAGTGGCAAGAAGAAAGCCATTGTTAAAAGAAAGCCATAAGAAGTTCCATTTGCAGTTTGCATGTGGGGAACACAGCAAACACGTGGAAGAAGGTGCTCTGGTCAGAGGTGATGGGAAGATGGATAGAGGGCAATCTTATGCTGCGTACACACCATCACTTTATGTGAAGAAAAAACGTCATTTTTTGTGAAGTAAAAAAACAACGTTTTTAAAACTTCATTTTCAAAAACGACGTTGCCTACACACCATCGTTTTTTCAAAATGCTCTAGCAAAGCGAGGTTACGTTCAGCACTCTTTTCCATTGAAGCTCGCTTCATAACTTGCTTCTGAGCATGCGCGGGTTTAAAATTGTAGTTTTAGCTACACGCGGTGATTTTTTGTGACACAAAAAACGACACAAAAAATTAAAGCATGCTCGAATTTTTTTTTTGTCGTTTTTCAGAAGACATAAAACAACGTTTTCCCCACACACGGTCATTTAAAATGTCGTTTTTTTTCATCACATAAAGTGATGGTGTGTACGCGGCATAAGAAGAAAACCTGTTATGCCGCGTACACACGCTCGGAATTTCCGACAACAGATGGTCGATGGGAGCTTGTTGTCGGAAATTCTAAGCGTGTGTAGGCTCCATTGGACATTTGCTGTCGGAATTTCCGATAGAAATTTGAGAGCTGGATCTCAAATTTTCCGACAACAAAATCTGTTCTCGTAAATTCCGAGCGTGTGTAGACAATTCTGATGCACAAAATTCCACGCATGCTCTGAATCAAGTACGAGACGGAAGCGCTCGGTCTGGTAAAACTAGTGTTCATAATGGAGATAGCACAATCTTCACGCTGCAATTTTTTAATGCAGCGCATTCTCTTCTTCTTTATCAAGAAAACAAGAAATTCTCTTCTTCTTTATAATGCTAGAATAATGAAGTTGTTTTGCTGCTGATATTCACACAAAGTTCTGACAAACTGATTTCTTTATTATTTCTGAAGAGCAGTAACGGACTGAAAATCACGTGGCTGAAAATCACGAATCATCTCTCACCAAACTTCTACTAACACAAGATTAGCAGAAGGAGCCCAAAGGGTGGCACACTTGGTATTGAACTTCCCTTTTATAGTGCCGTCGTATGTGTTGTACATGACCGCGTTCTTGGCGATCGGAATTTCCATGAATATTTGTGCGACCGTTTGTATGCAAGACAAGTTTGAACCAACATCCATCGAAAAAAAATCCACGGTTTTGTTGTCGGAATGTCCGATCGTGTGTATGCGGCATTAGAGTTATGCCGCATACAAACAACGTTTTTCTCAACGTGATTCCTCTCAAGCCTGCCTTGCATACACACATTCGTGAAAAAAATGCTTGAGCAAAGCACGTAACGTACAACACGTACGACAACACGTACAACGGCACTATAAAGGGGAAGTTCCATTTGAATGGCGCCACCCTTTGGGCTGCTTTTGCTGATTTCGTGTTACCGCGTATTAGTAAAAGTTTGGTGAGACGATTCGCACATTTCATTCTTCGTGCTTTTCAGTCTGTTACAGCGTGACAAATGTGCTATCTCCATTACAAACGCTAGTTTTACCAGAACGAGAGCTCCCGTCTCATAATTTGCTTCTGAGCTTGCGCGTTTTTTTCCCCCTTATTGAAGCGAACACACAACTCTTTTTTAACGACATGAAAAATGACGAGAAAAAATAAAGCAGGTTCTAAATTTTTAACAGGCATTTTTCTTGTCGAGAAAAATGCTCTGGAGCATACACACGACCATTTTTCATGACCAATTTAAAAAATGGAATTTCGTGTGTACATGGCATAAGAGTCTGCAAAAGACTTGAGACTGGGGCGAAGGTTCACCTAACAACCCTCAATATACAGCCAGAGCTACAATGGAATGGTTTAAAGTAGTGGTCTCCAAACTGAGGCCCGGGGGCCAGATGTAGCCCTCTGCTTGCCTTTATATGGCCCTTGGGGGACTATTTTCACTGACACCAAAGATGGAGCACTGTTCCACCTACTGACTCCTCTTCTTATTGATATATCAACAATGGGGCACTATTCCTTCCATCAAAACGAATGATGAGACACTGATCCCGGGGTATTTTCTACTCCCACTGGCCACCGTCTGGCCCCCCTAAAGCCTGAAGGACAGTAAACTGGCCCTTTGCCTAGAAAGTTTGGAGACCCATGTTAGAGGAAAGCATATTCATGTGTTAGAATGGCCCAGTCAAATTCCAGACCTAAATTCAGTTGAGAAACTGTGGCAATACTGGAAAATTGCCGTTCACAGACGCTGTCCAGCCAATCTGACAGAGCTTGAGCTATTTTGCAAAGAAGAATGAGCAAAAATGTTACTCTCTAGCTGTGCAAAGCTGGTAGAGTCATCCCCAAAAAAGTCTTGTAGCTCTAATTGTAGCAAAAGGTGGTTGACTCAGGGGAACTGAATACAAATGCACGCCACAGTTTTCACATATTTATTTATAAATTTGAAAAACCATTTATCATTTTCCTTTGACTTCACAATTATATTAAAATTTGTGTTGGCCAATCACATAAGATCCCAATAAAAATCCATTTCCGTTTTTGGTTGTAACAAAATATTGCGAATTTCAAGGGGTATGGCTCTGTAATTCCAAGTAGGATAAGCAGCAATATGGGGTTTCACTTATTGTTAAAAGGGAGGTTCACCCTAAAACTACTTTCTAGTATTACAATGTCCCGACACATTACAATACAATTATGCCTATTTTTTTTTTTTTTTATGCTGTGCATACCTCGGTACAGCCAATTCACCCGGGTTGCGAATCCCACGGGAGTGGGCGTTCCTAACTTGCTGGTGATTGACGTGATGACCAAAAACGAGCTCCCCCCCGTCGCGTAAGCTGCGTCACGATTGCCGAAAGGAGCCGAACGGCGGTGCGCAGGCGCAGAATAGCGCCGACTGGCCGTTCGGCTTCCTTCGGCAATCGTACGCAGCTTATGCGATGGGGGGAGCTCGTTTTTGGTCATCACATCAATCACCAGCAAGTTAGGAACGCCCACTCCTGCGGGATTCGCAACCCGGAAGCCGCGGGTGAATTAGCTGTACCGAGGTATGTACAGCATAAAAAAAAAAAAATTGGCATTATTGTATTGTAATGTGTCGGGACATTGTAATACTAGAAAGTAGTTTTAGGGTGAACCTCCCCTTTAACTATGAAGATGCTTTCTTGAAAAAGCTCTTTACAAAGAAAATATCCAAAAACAAAAATGCTATACATTCTAAATGAAAGAAATATTTATGGTAGGCGGTGCAATGCATGAAAAGTAGTCCATTCAGCCATAGCTTCAGGCAGCAGAATAGGTAAAGATTTTGTTCCATGTGAAGTTCTACATAAAAGCAGTGTAATAATGATAGCCTCCTATTATATGGTATTGTCCTCATCAAGTTCTCTTAATTGTGTAATTATGAATACAACTTCCCAGAGGAAAATAGTTTAAAAATAGTCTATACGGTTTAACTGGTTTCGGACCTACAACTTCAGCAAATAAATCATGTATGCCTTCAGGGAAATGACGTACAAAAGAGATTTAAAAAAACAAGGTATCATATGACATGCCATAATATAAAGTTTTATAACTAATACAATATATGATTATTGCCACATAAGATAAAAAGTCATTTCCATAACCTGTAATACTGTGGGATATACTTTGCACTGCAGGTTTTTGTATGCTGACCATAGACGCTTCGATTTTATTATCCGATCAATCAATGTACAAAATGATCGAATTGGCAACTAATTAAAAAGCCATACCTTCCTTTCTGATCGATTGAAACTTGAATCTAATTTGGTTTGGATTTGTTCAAACATAGTCGATCAGTCTGGGTGTAAAATTATTGTTCCTTTGGCAATGATTAGCATCACTGAGATGTTTTGGTCATGAATCTGATCATATGTCAATTGATCAGATTATGAGATTACACGATGGAAACAGAGATGCGATGAAGAACTTACTATTGTAACTTATTATTATTATTATTATTATTATTATTGTAATTTATTAAACTAAAATCCACTTCCCTGTGTTTGGCATATCAATTTGGTTGCTGACTACAGATCAGTGGCGGCTGGTGTTTTTTTTTGGGGGGGGGGGTGACTGTCTGCACTTACCCCATCTAGGTCTCCTCCAGCACAGCCGTGTGTCTCCTTTGTCCTCCTCCTAGGCGCTAGGTGTCCACAAGGATCGCCTGACGTTTTGGCCAATCGGGAAACAGGTCTTAGGAAGAGATTTAGTCTGAAAATAATGAATATTAATTCGCTATCATCACACAACTGGGTGGGATTGGGGCTCAGTGCGCTGGACCCCGAGCACACCCTTTTTTGAAGCCTATTAGAGCCTCTAATGCCGCGTACACACGATCCGATGGACCGTTTTCATCGGACGAACCGATCGTGTGTGGGCCCCATCGTTTTTTTTCCCATTGGTGAAAAAACTTAGAACCTGTTTTAAAATGATCTAATGGTTAAAAAACCGATAGAAAAAAACAATCGTCTGTGGGCAAGTCCATCGGTTAAAAATCCACGCATGCTCAGAATCAAGTCGACGCATGCTCAGAAGCATTGAACTTAATTTTTCTCAGCACGTCTGAGTGTTTTACGTCACCACGTTCTGACACAAATGGATTTTTAACTGATGGTGTGTGTAGGCAAGACTGATGAAAGTCAGCTTTATCAGATATCTGATGAAAAAATCCATCGGTCCGTTTTCATCGGATGAACCGATCGTGTGTACGTGGCATTACTCTAATCTCATGCTTCAAAAAAAAACCCCCCCCTCCCTATTGGAATCCATAGTCAGGTGCCCTGTATGTAGATCAGGGGGCCGGACACATGGATGAGGGGGGCGGGGCCCGTACACTGATCAAAAAAACATTTAATAAAGCGTGTATGGCAACCATTAAAGGGACTTGTCCCAAGCTTTCATTCAAATTCCTGAATAGCAGAAATAATATAAATCCAAATTGTGTGCACCAAATGCAGTTACAAACCCAGTTAATACTTGTCAAAGTAGCAGTGACATCATCATTGTGCTGTTTGAGCTGTGGGAGGGGCCCAGGAAACCCCACCCATTACAGGTTTCCTGCAGAAAGCTAAAGGAGGGGGGGAACAGAGGCAAGACCACCCACCAGGTTCGAACAAACAATAGGCCTGGGCATTCCAGACCAAGCAACCAATTCCTTCAGGGATTGGGGGAAAGGGGGGGCAGGCACCCTCAGAGTCGGTTCCCCGCACTGCAACGCAAATCCTAACTGTGTCCAAAAAAATAATGTCCAATGTCATTGTCCGAGGATTGTTTGTCGAGGCCCTTTCAGATTGCCAGCCTCTCAATGGCGCTCCTCAGACGGACTCCCCACCGAACAGCAATACAGCTTGGGATCCTCAAAGGTGGGAAGCCAGTCGCTCACTGGGTCCCCGTCGTTGTTCAGATGCTCTGGGCCAACATGGTCCCGGAACCAGGAACACCACGTGGCACGCACGCCCCGGCTAGGTAGGTTATAACGCCAGGGCGCCGTCATGTGGTCATCCTAAAGGTGGGTGCCACCCTCGAAGAAGACCCAGAACCAATGGCGTCTGCCTCATAATTACCCCTCCACAGCATGCACAGCGAGGTCAAACCCTCCTGATTGGCTTCTGGGAAAAAGTACCCAAACCTTGACTCCACTGCTGCCACCTGCAGCACCGGGGTTGGAGGAACACCCCAGTACAACAGAACAGCCAAGCTGAGACAGAGACCCCGTTTTGCACTCAATCTCCCTCTAAATTTAACTAGCACCGGTACCATAAAGTACACAGGCGCTACACCTGTATCCCCACCAACCATTCAGCATGTATGTAATTTAGTTACCACTTTGGGTGCAGCATGGTGCTCGGCTTCTTTTGACAAACAAACCACCCGACCCCCCACCCCACGGGTGGAACTCACGTGGTCATGCTCTTAATCGGCGCTGATGCAGAGCACTGAGAGATCGCTCTGGATGGCCTTCCTGTACATCCTCTCCCCTGCCTGGCCAATACGTCCTGCAGGTTGATTAGGGTCCGGGTGCATGGATTAGGAGGGTGGCACCCCTGCACCCTGTATGGGGCGGCTGACAATGGTCAGACTACTACAATAAGTGAGTCACACATATTAGGTATGACCACATTTTCCAAAATCAGAGCAATACCTTTAGGACCATTATTCATTGTTAAAGTGGAGGTTCACCCTCAAAAAAAATTCTGACATCACACGGAGTCGCGCCATCCTACCGACAGAATGCCGTGGTTTTTTTTTTTTTCTCAGCACATACCTCTTAATCCCGATTTTCACCTCACGGCAATCCCGCGGGAGTGGGCGTTCCCAAGCACTGCCTGTGATTGACAGGCTTCCGAACGGCGCATACTGCGCGTCACAGGTTGCCGAAAAAACCGGAACGTCGGTGCGGCTCTATACGGCGTCTGCGCACCGACGTTCGGGTTCTGTCGCCAACCTGTGACGCGCAGCATGTGCCGTTCAGAAGCCTGTCAATCACAGGCAGTGCTTGGGAACGCCCACTCCCGCAGGATTGCCGTGAGGTGAAAATCGGGATTAAGAGGTATGTGCTGAGAAAAAAAAAAACACACCGGCATTCTGTCGGTAGGATGGCGTGACTCCGTGTGATGTCAGAATTTTTTTTAAAGGGTGAACCTCCACTTTAACTCTAATGCCCTGTACACACGATCGGAATTTCCGATGGGATAAAATCCGATGGAATTTTCCGTTGGAATTTTGTTCAAGCTGTCTTGCATACACACTGTCAGACCAAATGCCGACCCTCCAAAACGCGGTGACGTAAAGCATTACGACGAGCCAAGAAAAATGAACTTTAATGCTTCCGAGCATGCGTCGACTTGATTCTGAGCATGCATGGTTTCTTCTCCGTTGGAGTTCCACACAGACGATTTGAGAAAAAAAAAAATCGGAAAAAAATAAAACATGTTCTATTTCTAAGCTCCGACGGAAAAAAGTCTGATGGGGCCCACACACGGTTGGAATATCCCATGAAAAAAATCCATCTGACTTTTTTCATCGGAAATTCCGATCGTGGGTTGCAGGAAAGAAATTTGCACTATTCCCCCATCAACACAGACAGTGCTGACAAAGGAATCAGCCATTGCCTTCTCCCGAGTGGAGGGTGGGGGAAGCTGTTCCCGCCTTGGAGAAGATAGTGACTATCGCTAGCGGCTATAGCAGCCGCTTGTGATAATTGCAAGCGAATCCGGCAGGCTGGTTGTACCCAAGTTGATCGACCAGCTTGGTACATTCAGCCTGCCCATTAACGGTTTCGATCTTGACCGATTCCTGCTGATTCAGCCAAGATTTAAACCATGTATTACCGGCCTAAATTGATGAGCTGTAAAAGCTTTTGAAGTGTAGCCAGAGGCCAATTTTGGGTACTATAGTGTCTTGCGGCCATGCACAATTTTCTGCTACAGCAATTTACTCCCACTGGGGATCGATTTGTTTACATATTGCCACAAAATCTATAACCAATATAATTCCTTGGCTAGCGCTGGGTGCGATTGGCGGCACACACACGCTCCCATTGTTCTCGGTTAGCCTGAAGACTTGTGGGATAGACAACACTCATATCCCAGGAGTCTGCAGGCAATGGACATGCGTTCCATACTACGTCATAATCACCTAGGCGTGACATGTGGAAATGAAGGGAGGGAGAGCAGAAAACCTCTGTTTTTGAATAAAATGACAGGTGACAAGTGGCAGAAGGTTTACACACAACTATTCTGGTCTCATGCCCTTTCATTTCTATAGAACATGCTAGAAAATGTTCCCTCTTCAGGCATGAGGCAGCCCTGGTCCCCAGGCTATGGTTGGGTGTGCAAAACAAAAGGCTGTGCTTTCCTAAGAACAACGACCAGTTCTGTCACTATGAGTAGAGAAACCAGCTGAGCAGATAGAAGCCTCCTCCACCACCAGTGCTTTGTGGATGTATACTGCACACCGCGTCATGTGACCGCCCGGGGACAACGCTGTGTAAAGTACTGAGGGAAGACATGTGCCGCCTGTGATATCAGGAGGAGGGAGTGCTGGGACCGGTGTCCTGACAGAACACAGGCACACTGCGGGATGGAATGTTCGGGACACTCAACATGTAAGTGTGGGAATGGGGAGCTCCTCAGGTTGTCATTGCTACTGTTCTACCGGGACTTACCGAATAGTATGCCTGTAATGTGTGTGTTACTGAACTACAGCACCTGCCGACTTCTCCTTCATCAGCTCATTGCACTTGCTCGTCAGCTGATTCCATTTACACAACTCATTTTCACCTTCTTCCTGAGGCTCTGCACCTGTCGTCGTAGTACTGGGGTCATTGTATTGCGATCATGGTACTGGGGGTCATTGTATTGTGATCATGGTACTGGGGGTCATTGTATTGCGATCATCGTACTGGGGGTCATTGTATTGCGATCATGGTACTGGGGTTATTGTATTGAGATCAGGGTACTGGGGTCATTGTATTGAGTTCAGGGTACTGGGGTCATTGTATTGAGATCAGGGTACTGGGGTCATTGTATTGAGATCATGGTACTGGGGTTGGGGTGCTGAGATCATGGTGTTGGGGTGCTGAGATCATGGTACTGGGGTTGGGGTGCTGAGATCATGGTACTGGGGTTGGGGTGCTGAGATCATGGTACTGGGGTCATTGTATTGAGATCATGGTACTGGGGTCATTGTATTGAGATCATGGTAGCTAGCTAGCTATGACTAAGCGCTGATACCCCAGTGCGAAACGCGTCAGCTATCCACCCCACTGTCTGCTGTTACTTGTAGTGATGTTTCCATTTTTTACCATTTAAAGCAACTTTTTAAGAATTTCGTGGAAGTGCGTCTGTCCAGTCTTTTTTCCGGTCTTCACTGAGATCATAGTACTGGGGTTGGGTTGCTGAGATCATGGTACTGGGGTCGGGTTGCTGAGATCATGGTACTGGGGTCGGGTTGCTGAGATCATGGTACTGGGGTCGGGTTGCTGAGATCATGGTACTGGGGTCGGGTTGCTGAGATCATGGTACTGGGGTCGGGTTGCTGAGATCATGGTACTGGGGTCGGGTTGCTGAGATCATGGTACTGGGGTCGGGTTGCTGAGATCATGGTACTGGGGTCGGGGTGCTGAGCTCATGGTACTGGGGTTGGGGTGCTGAGCTCATGGTACTGGGGTCGGGTTGCTGAGATCATGGTACTGGGGTCGGGTTGCTGAGATCATGGTACTGGGGTCGGGGTGCTGAGATCATGGTACTGGGGTCGGGGTGCTGAGATCATGGTACTGGGGTCAGGGTGCTGAGATCATGGTACTGGGGTCGGGGTGCTGAGATCACGGTACTGGGGTCGGGGTGCTGAGATAATAGAATTGGGGTCGGGGTGCTGAGATAATAGAATTGGGGTCGGGGTGCTGAGATCATGGTACTGGGGTCGGGTTGCTGAGATCATGGTACTGGGGTCGGGTTGCTGAGATCATGGTACTGGGGTCGGGTTGCTGAGATCATGGTACTGGGGTCGGGGTGCTGAGCTCATGGTACTGGGGTTGGGGTGCTGAGCTCATGGTACTGGGGTCGGGTTGCTGAGATCATGGTACTGGGGTCGGGTTGCTGAGATCATGGTACTGGGGTCGGGGTGCTGAGATCATGGTACTGGGGTCGGGGTGCTGAGATCATGGTACTGGGGTCGGGGTGCTGAGATCATGGTACTGGGGTCGGGGTGCTGAGATCACGGTACTGGGGTCGGGGTGCTGAGATAATAGAATTGGGGTCGGGGTGCTGAGATAATAGAATTGGGGTCGGGGTGCTGAGATAATAGAATTGGGGTCGGGGTGCTGAGATCATGGTACTGGGGTCGGGTTGCTGAGATCATGGTACTGGGGTCGGGGAGCTGAGATCATGGTACTGAGGTTGGGGTGCTGAGATCTTGGTACTGGGGTCGGGGTGCTGAGATTGTGGTACTGTGATCAGAGTACTAGGATTGTGGTTGTGTGATACTAGAAAAATAGAAGAGTGACAGCAGAAAAAAATACTCAGAGTATAGCTCTATGTCTGTCCCAAGCATGTTTGAATCCATTTACTGTTGACTAACTTACTACCTCTGCTTGAAATCTATTCCAAGCATTAGCTACTTTTGGTAAAATACCAGGATTAGTTTTGAAATGTCCCCATTCTATTTACATAACTCATTGCACCTGTCATCACGGTACTGTGATGCACCTGTGATGCACCTGTCATCACGGTACTGAGATCATAGTGGAGAAAAGGGAAACTGCCACTCTAGGTGAGTGCAATCAGTGTCCTCTCAGAAGCGTGTGTGCTCGCAATGCACAAAGCGAAGACCAGAGAAAAGACTGGATAGCCACACTTCCACGAAATTCTTAAAAAGTTGCTTTTAATGGTAAAAAATGGAAACAGCACTACAAGTCACAGGAGACAGTGGGGTGGATAGCCTCGCGTTTCGCACTAGGGTATCAGCGCTTAGCCATAGCTAGTTAGCTATGACTAAGCGCTGATACCCCAGTGCGAAACGCGTCAGCTATCCACCCCACAGTCTGCTGTGACTTGTAGTGCTGTTTCCATTTGTTACCATTAAAAGCAACTTTTTAAGAATTTCGTAGAAATGCGGCTGTCCAGTCTTTTCTCCGGTTCATCACAGAGATCATAGTACTGGGGTCGGGTCGCTGAGATCATAGTACTGGGGTCGGGTCGCTGAGATCATAGTACTGGGGTCGGGTTGCTGAGGTCATAGTACTGGGGTCGGGTTGCTGAGGTCATAGTACTGGGGTCGGGTTGCTGAGATCATGGTACTGGGGTCGGGTTGCTGAGATCATGGTACTGGGGTCGGGTTGCTGAGATCATGGTACTGGGGTCGGGTTGCTGAGATCATGGTACTGGGGTCGGGTTGCTGAGCTCATGGTACTGGGGTCGGGTTGCTGAGCTCATGGTACTGGGGTCGGGTTGCTGAGCTCATGGTACTGGGGTCGGGTTGCTGAGCTCATGGTACTGGGGTCGGGTTGCTGAGCTCATGGTACTGGGGTCGGGGTGCTGAGCTCATGGTACTGGGGTCGGGGTGCTGAGCTCATGGTACTGGGGTCGGGGTGCTGAGCTCATGGTACTGTACTGGGGTTCGGGGCACTGAGATCGTGGTACTGGAGTCGGGGTGCTAAGATCGTGGTACTGTACTGGGTTCGGGGCACTGAGATTGTGGTACTGTACTGGGGTCGGGGTGCTGAGATTGTGGTACTGGGGTCGGGGTGCTGAGATTGTGGTACTGGGGTCGGGGTGCTGAGATTGTGGTACTGGGGTCGGGGTGCTGAGATTGTGGTACTGGGGTCGGGGTGCTGAGATCATGGTACTGGGGTCAGGGTGCTGAGCTCATGGTACTGGGGTCGGGGTGCTGAGCTCATGGAACTGGGGTCGGGGTGCTGAGCTCATGGAACTGGGGTCGGGGTGCTGAGCTCATGGTACTGGGGTCGGGGTGCTGAGCTCATGGTACTGTACTGGGGTTCGGGGCACTGAGATCGTGGTACAGGAGTCGGGGTGCTAAGATCGTGGTACTGTACTGGGTTCGGGGCACTGAGATTGTGGTACTGTACTGGGGTCGGGGTGCTGAGATTGTGGTACTGGGGTCGGGGTGCTGAGATTGTGGTACTGGGGTCGGGGTGCTGAGATTGTGGTACTGGGGTTGGGGTGCTGAGATTGTGGTACTGGGGTCGGGGTGCCGAGATATTAGTCACGACTCAATGACTAAATAGGCTCCTTTAAAGCTAGTGCATTGTTTGTTGGTTCACTTACCTTTTTCTTCGCTTTCCCTTCTAAATGTTTTTTTTCTTTGTCTGAATTTCTCACTTCCTGTTTCTCCTCAGTAAGCTTGCCCCCATCATCTGAGCCTTTCTGGCTGGGGGTTAGTCAGCCAAAACAGCTTACTGAGAAGGAACAAGAAGGGAGAAATGCAGACAAATAACAGGAAGTGAGAAATGCAGACAAAGGGAAAAAAAAACATTTAGAAGGGAAATTGAAGGAAAAGGTAAGTGAACCAACAATGCACTAGCTTAAAGAAACCTATTTAGAAAATAAAAAACGAACCTTTACAATCCCCTTTTAACCTTAGCTTCATATTGAAAATATTGCCCTCCTGATCTATATTCACGCTCTTTCATCCATGTCTCTGCTTTCCATTTTTTCCTCCAGACTGTACATATTTAAAGTGGATGTAAACCCTCACATATACCCAGTAAAGTGAACAGCCTCAGATAATACACAGGGATGAAACAAATCTTTCTACATAAGTTTTACATGTATATCTGCCATGTTCAGCACGCTATATTCTTTAAAATGTGCACATCATGTTAGAGATTTTCTCTTCCTGTTCAGCACTGGGAGAGGATTCTTGGCATATAGCCAAGACAGCTGATTGGAGGAAACACACACCCTCACTTCACATAGGCAAAGGAAGGAAGGAATGTGCAGAGCTGTGCTGTGACCAGACAAGCTCTCTGCTAATCTATTTATAGCAACCTCCCACAAAACAAATTTCAGTTGGGTTTATCTTGGTTGACAGAGAACTTGTCAGAAGTTATCATGCTAATAATAGAGCAACGAAACAGCAGAAAGACATGGGACTCAGGGCTTTGGAGAGAGACAAGAAAACACTACAGATATATATGCGCTTAGGTCAAATTTAATGAATTAAGGTTTACATCCACTTTCAGGCTCTGAAGTCTACCTTGATATGTTTTAACCTCCAGACATTTCACCATTTTTGTTACCCATCTCTGGAATTATTCTATCTTATCAATATCTTTTTTGAGTGAGGTCTCCAGAACTGGACAGTATTCTAAATGAGGTGTCACTAAAGATCTATATAGGAGTACTGGGAGCATGGTACAGAGATCGTGGTACGGTTTTGTGGGGCACAACATAACCCACCAGGCAACTTCACAATACTACAGTACAAAAGACATTGAACATTCAAATAACAACTTTAAAACTGTTGCCTTAGTGTGGATTCACAATTGAACATCTTCATATACTTTTGGAGCATTTTTTTTTAGACATTTCCAGACTTGCTCAAATCTGTTTTAGCCAATATAAAGCTAGGTATTAAGAGGAGACAGTTGCTAGGTACATGGGTGTGAAAAAAGCACAATTAATTTTTTTTTTTTAGGTGTTTTTATTAAAGTCTATTGGGGCCAAAAACATGTAATCGGAGCTCCAGAGAAGTTCCAGCATTTATTTATTTTTTTGAGACAACTCCTGTGATTTTGTTGAGAGACAGCACATTGTTCAGATATGAAGGGCACAATAGAATGACATGGAAATCTCATGCCAAGCGTTGATGCTCTTCTGGGTATGCCGAGTGCCATCAGGGGGCCGACTGCCCAAACCAAGAAGAGTTGGGGTTGCATGGGACCCAGTGTACAGTAGAGCTGCACGATTCTGGGAAAAATGAGAATCGCGATTCTTTTGCATAGAATGAAGATCACGATTCTCTCTTTTTTATTTTTTTATTTAAAGTGGTAGTAAACCCCGTTCTTGTCAATATTGCCCATGTTTTCACCTCTACTCATGTTTTCACCTCTACTCATGTTGTCACCCCTATCCATATATGTATACTCTCGCTCAGGCCCCCAGGTAGTACAATGGTTCTCTCTCTCAGGCTCCAGATTACACGGAACCCCTCCGCCGGCCCTCACCTTGGTGCCCCCCCCGTCTTCTGCCTCCTCCAGCGGTAAAGCTCCCGCCGGTCTCCCCCAGCACCTGCCCTCATCTCCCCGGCTCCGGTCAGCATTCTCTGCTCCACTCCCTGTCTGGAACCAGGCACGCTAGGAATCCTGGGATTGGTAGTTCTACAAGGAGACCTCCCCCTTCATTAACAGAGGCGGGACTACATATCCCGGCATACCATGCGGCGCAGCAGCGGGCGGCGGATGATGACGTTCCTGCTGCGGATTGGAGGATGCTGGTGATGGGGAATGTGAGCGACTTCCAGGACACATGGGACAGGTGAGAATAATTTATGGCCGCACCCGAAAATCGCGGGTCATCCCGCGGGGAGATCGCGGGCGGGTAGAATTGAGATCGCGATTCTCTCCGCGATTAATCCTGCAGCTCTAGTGTACAGTGTGGAACTGCAGATCATAAAAAAGTTGGGTTCATCAGGCATGTGAATGTATATACGGTAGTGTCTTGGATTACGAGCAAAATTCGTTCCAGAAGCATGCTTGTAATACAAAGCACTTGTATATCAAAGGGAGTTTCCCCATAGGAATCAATGGAAACTCAGATAATTTGTTCCAGTGTCACTGCTAGTATATGCAGTACCCCATGGGGCCAGAGGTGGGGGGGGGAAGACGACTCAGAGATGCTCGGAGACACTCAGGAACAGAGTGTCTCCAAGCATCTCTGAGTGGTCATCGAGTATCTCCGGAACCCCCCCACCTCTGGCCACATGCAATACTGCACATCACAGAAGCTTGAATCCTGCTCGTCTTGCGACACGACGCTTGCAAGATTTTTTTTTTTTAAATGGCTTTTATTGCGAAATGTTTGTAAACCGCGTTACTCGCAATCCGAACTACTGTTTTTTTTTTTTTTTTTTTTTTTTAAGATAGCCCAGTTTAATAGGTAAGAGTGGCTTAATGAATTGTTGGGTGGGGGAGTGAAATGTAGTTTTAAATAAGCTTGCATCATCTAGTAGTTGTTCTGACATTGTCAGGCAGCATATTTTTGGATATCACAGTAAAGTTGACTTTTGTTTTCAATGCCTAGAGCTAGCATTTAGTATGGCAGTATGAGGAAAGGTTCAAAGGTGTAACTATGTATAGTCACAGTAGACTGCATGTCTGCAATGGGGCCCAGTGCTGTCTTTACGTAGGAAGCAAGAACAATAAGCAACACACTTACATAAAATCAGTATTTATTTTATATGGGAACAATTTGTTTTGTGTATCACAACTTACCCTCTGCATGGCAGTTAGAGAGAAAGGGGGGGCCCCATGGTACACAGACACGGCCCTCGAATAGCTGTAATTGTTGGAGTACGGAAGCTGCTTCTGAGATGGGTATTTTGAGTTAGATTTTCTTTACATGAGATGAAACATTTACACTATTTGTTTTTTTCCCCCCATTTTAAAGCAGATACCTGCTATGTGCTGTTACGCATGGCATTTAATCAGATTTTAGCTTTCAGGATTTGTAGGGCAGTCATTCTAATGAAAATGGATTTAGGAATCTGCCCTAAGTATTAATACACTAACGATGAGCGAACTTATGAAAATCCGCTCTGTTGTCATTTCATATGACTCAATGGTATGATCTACTTTGCAGTAGAAAAAATCCAGGACATAGCACACATTTTGCAACCAGGGTTTTTTTTTTCTTTTATAAACATACTCACGTCTGACGTATTGACTTAAGATCAATTCCCAGCTAATTTTACAGTTTGACCTAACGCAGTGAAAGAAATATGGCAATACAGAGTAATTACAAGGGGAAAAACATGTATCGTGCTTGGGGGGATTTCTCATTTATGGCATTAGTGTGCAACAACATCCTTCTTATCAGCGTCTGTGTAGTCTGGTTAAAAAAAACAAAAACGGAAAACAATAGGGGTATACCGAAGGGGTTTTTGGTGCTGAAACCGATACCGAAAATGAAAAATACACTAGGCCGAAAACCGATACCGAAAATGACTTTATATAACACATTGCTAATAGTATTCGCAAAATTTCCATGCTGTGCACCTCCAGCAGATATGATGCAGGAGATGGACATGGACATGGATACCAGCTTGGGACAGCCAAGGAAGCCAACTGATGAGCAAACTCAAGAAACCAGTGTTCAGTCATGGTAACTGGGCACAGAGGCCCACTCAGTTTGGAAATAAAGGAATTTACAAAGCCAAAAGAATACAAAGCCATCCACAACTCAGCCCCCAGCTACATCACTAACATAGTTTTAAAATACCAAGCAAATATTTCTCTTCGTTCCTCCCAAGACCTCCTGCTCCCTAGCTCCCTCCATCACCTACTCCCATGTGCGCCTACAGGACTTTTCCCGAGCCTCTTCCATCCCATGGCTCTCCCTACCCCTAACTGTATGGCTGTCTTTTACTCTGCTTGCGTTTTTAGATGATCCCTGAAAACCCTTCTCTTCAGAGAAGCCTACTGTTCCCCCACCTTACAACCGTTTTTTTAAAGGGGTTGTAAAGGATTTTTTTTTTTTTTCATAATAAGCATCCTTTACCTGCAGACATTCCTCTTTTCACTACCTCATTGTTTGTTTTTGCTCAGAAGTTGCTCTATTTCTTCTCTGTTCTGTTCACTTCCTGCTTGTCTGATTGTTACTCACCACCGTGAAGGGAGGCTTTACTGCGGTGGTCAGTAACGTGCTCACCCCCTCCTGGGAACTACATCTGTGCGGCAGGACACTCTCTACGTGTTAGAGACTTCAAGGAGGTGTGAATTACTGGGCGTGCCGCAATTCATACTGGGAAATGTAGTACTCTGAGCAATTTGAGGTAAATTTCTCTTCACTTCCTGTCCTAGAGATGCAACAGGAGAAAATTGAGAAAATCTCCCACTCTCAGACAGTTGTCCTCAGAACATGTGACCTCATTGGAAAATTTCCCATCACATCTTTTTCAGGGACAATTCAAAAATGCTGGATTTCCTCTCTCTTTTTTTTTTTTTTCTCATGGACAATGGTCACCAGTACAAATAAAGGAGTGAATCTCCCAACTCTATACAAAACTAGAAAAGATGATTTGCCTAGAGAGACATTTTAAAGTGGATCTGCAGCCGCCCGGCCTGTTTTTTTTCCCCCACCTCCACTTACCTTAAGGCTAGGTTCACACATGTCCGGTGCGAATATTCCCTCTGTTTTCACTGCAAATTTCCAAAGAAGCTGTTCAGGTGCAATTTTAGATGCGGTTCAGATGCAAATATTTTGAGACAGCAGCCACCGGTGTCTTTAACAATAGTTGGTTGTTAGGCCTGATTCACACCTATGCATTTTTAGTGCTTTTTGCAGATTTGCGCTATAGTCCATTTAACATGGTTTCCTATGGAACAGGTTCTGTAGTACAAATCGTCAAAATGCACTAACAATGCTTAGGTGTGAATCAGGCCTTAAAGCGGGGGTTCAGTGGGAAATCGTTTTTTTTAAAATGTGCATCTACTGCTTTAAACACAGTTAAGCTTGTACTCGCGTCTCTGGATTTAGTAGGCATCCGCAGTTATATTTGGCGATAATATAATATTTATAAAAAATCGTGCAGTGCAGTTCCATCTTGCTTGTGGGCATTATGAAGCCCACAAGTAAATGCTTCTGGGAATCGGTGAATGCTGATATCCCAGCATTCACCGCTCTATCCCGCGCATGTGCAGTGTTGACAGCGAGCAGCGCCGTCAACACTCGGTTGCCATCACAACGGCGGCCTAATGAAAAGTGCACGCCCTGTTGTGACGGTATGCACAGGTTCTTCTAGATCAGCTTCTAGATCGTCTCCTGGGAAGCGTGCCGCTGTGCTCCCAGGAGACATTGCTAATTAGTTCAAGCAAACACTGGGGCGCTGGGAGATGAAGCGACACTCCCCCGGGAGGAAAACCAGGAAGTGCCGGCTATAGACTCCCGATCAAAGGTATTGCAATCGTATTGAAAAGTATGGATAGCAAACTGTTTACAAACAGACTAAGCTGGTCTGATTATGCAGTACTTTAGATTTAGGGTGAACCTCCACTTTGAGGAGCAGGCTGGGAAGCCGGCCACCGCGTCCTTAACACTGGATGACTCATCAGCTGTCAGCGGGGTTTCCCGCTGACAACTGAATGTAAAAGAAAAACATTGCTGGCAATAAAAAATTGTGATCAAAACGGCATGGGGTCCCCCTAATCCATACCAGGCCCATTCCAATCCATACCAGAACTCCTTGGGTCTTGTATGGATTTTGAGGGGAACCCCCACGCCAAAAAAAAAAAAAAAAAAATTGGCATGGGACCCCCCCCCCCCCAAAATCTATAACAGACCCTTATCCGAGCATGCAGCCTGGCAGGAAAAGGGGGCAACGTGGCGGGGTAACTCGGACCCCCCATCAAAGCACCTGGGTCTAAGGCGATTGCTGTGCATAGGGAGGTGGGACCCGGACATTTTTTACCTAAAAATCGAATCTAATAAAACGGCATGATACCTACAGAGGATGGAAGGAGGAGTGCAGTGGAGGGAAGTAACAGAGCAGGATGAAGGTCTGCTTTTATACAGGCCGCAGCCTGTAAGAATTTTACTATGTTAACGTGTATTTTGGGGTCCAAAGAAATTAGGGGTTCATTCACACTGATGTATAGTTTTGTATACTGGTCTGTGGACCTTTTCACACAGCCATGTACAGCATGGCAAATGTTCCACTCTGTATTTCAGCTAAAAGGAAAAGGACAATTTCTGCCGTATTTTATACTGTACGAATGTAAACAATTGTGTTAACTTTAACATGCACATAGCATGCAGATTCCCTATTGGCCACTGCCATTGCTGTGGCCAATAGGAAATCTGGATATGCCGTCATTTATGAATGACTGCCTGAGGTAATTTTGTGCATGCAGAACGACCCCCATTAAGTTCTCCATGCCGAGAGACTGTTATTGACTGTAATTAAATTCCGTAACATGCTCAGAAGTCAATGCATGCTTGGAAGCATTGAACTTCGTTTTTTTCAGCACGTTATTGTGTTTTACGTCACCGCGTTCTGACACGATCGTTTTTTTTAACTGATGGTGTGTAGGCAGGACGGACCATCAGTCAGCTTCATTGGTTAACCTATGACAACAGTCCTTCAGACCGTTCTCATCGGATGGACTGATCGTGTGTACGAGGCTTTACTGTTGGCTGCAAGTCTGATATTTTCTAGCCCTTTCACTGCCAGGAGAGAGGGGAAAAGATTCATTGTATTACAACTGCATTTGTTAAAAAAATTAAAATGATTATTTCAGAAACATTCCACTCAGGCAGGTAGGGGTTTGATTGCCATATGTTTCATTAAAGTGTATACAGCGCTCCCAAACCGCCCCAAAGATGCTGCTGCAGGTCTTTTCCTATTGTCCCACAAGTGCACTGCCCGAGTGTGAAAGCACTCATTGGAGTGAATGGGAGGCCGTTTTCAGGCGCTATTTTTATCGCTAAAATGCCTCAAAACTGTTCTGTGTGAAAGGAGTCTAAAGACTAAAATTATTTCTAGTTATGCTAGTGCAAAACTCTACATTTAGGGTCTCTGCTAAGAGGAGAAATAAATAGAACAAGAATTTTAGTGTAAATATGTGCCATTATTCTATCGTGTGATATAACCAAATAGATTTTATGTTTTGTCAATATGTGTGTGTGTGTGTGTGTATATATGTGTGTATATACAGGGAGTGCAGAATTATTAGGCAAATTAGTATTTTGACCACATCATCCTCTTTATGCATGTTGTCTTACTCCAAGCTGTATAGGCTCGAAAGCCTACTACCAATTAAGCATATTAGGTGATGTGCATCTCTGTAATGAGAAGGGGTGTGGTCTAATGACATCAACACCCTATATCAGGTGTGCAGAATTATTAGTCAACTTCCTTTCCTTTGGCAAAATGGGTCAAAAGAAGGACTTGACAGGATATCTTGCAGAGGGATGCAGCACTCTTAAAATTGCAAAGCTTCTGAAGCGTGATCATCGAACAATCAAGCGTTTCATTCAAAATAGTCAACAGGGTCGCAAGAACCTTTTATAAAAACCAAGGCGCAAAATAACTGCCCATGAACTGAGAAAAGTCAAGCGTGCAGCTGCCAAGATGCCACTTGCCACCAGTTTGGCCATATTTCAGAGCTGCAACATCACTGGAGTGCCCAAAAGCACAAGTTGTGCAATACTCAGAGACATGGCCAAGGTAAGAAAGGCTGAAAGACGACCACCACTGAACAAGACACACAAGCTGAAACGTCAAGACTGGGCCAAGAAATATCTCAAGACTGATTTTTCTAAGGTTTTATGGACTGCTGAAATGAGAGTGAGTCTTGATGGGCCAGATGGATGGGCCCGTGGCTGGATTGGTAAAGGGCAGAGAGCTCCAGTCCGACTCAGACGCCAGCAAGGTGGTGGTGGAGTACTGGTTTGGGCTGGTATCATCAAAGATGAGCTTGTGGGGCCTTTTCGGGTTGAGGATGGAGTCAAGCTCAACTCCCAGTCCTACTGCCAGTTTCTGGAAGACACCTTCTTCAAGCAGTGGTACAGGAAGAAGTCTGCATCCTTCAAGAAAAACATGATTTTCATGCAGGACAATGCTCCATCACACGCGTCCAAGTACTCCACAGCGTGGCTGGCAAGAAAGGGTATAAAAGAAGAAAAACTAATGACATGGCCTCCTTGTTCACCTGATCTGAACCCCATTGAGAACCTGTGGTCCATCATCAAATGTGAGATTTACAAGGAGGGAAAACAGTACACCTCTCTGAACAGTGTCTGGGAGGCTGCGGTTGCTGCTGCACGCAATGTTGATGGTGAACAGATCAAAACACTGACAGAATCCATGGATGGCAGGCTTTTCAGTGTCCTTGCAAAGAAAGGTGGCTATATTGGTCACTGATTTGTTTTTGTTTTGTTTTTGAATGTCAGAAATTTATATTTGTGAATGTTGAGATGTTATATTGGTTTCACTGGTAAAAATAAATAATTTAAATGGGTATATATTTTTTTTTTGTTAAGTTGCCTAATAATTATGCACAGTAATAGTAGTCACCTGCACACACAGATATCCCCCTAAAATAGCTAGAATAAAAAAAAAAAAAAAAAAACTACTTCCAAAAATATTCAGCTTTGACATTAATGAGTTTTTTGGGTTCATTGAGAACATGTTTGTTGTTCAATAATAAAATAAATCTTCAAAAATACAACTTGCCTAATAATTCTGCACTACCTGTGTGTGTGTGCGTGTGTGTGTGTGTGTATGTGTGTGTATATATATATATATATATATATATATATATATATATATATATATATATATATATATATATATATATATATATACACACACACACAGCCCTCAAAATTTCCACTCGCCTACTAGCATTTGGCGAGTGGATTTAAGCTGGGGGCGAGTGATGACAGGGCTGCATGACCAATCTCCCTCCAATCTGTGCCTACACTTAGAGTCCCGATGAGATTGGCGGCCGAAGAGGAAAGGTGCATGCTCGGGAAAAGTAGTCTGTTGAGCCGCGCACAGGCAGAGCAGTACACAGGTGCTCTCCTTACAATTCTCATTAAGCCATGGTACCTAACAGTATGACCTCTCTGAGCCTGCCCCCCTCCCCCGGGCCCCCGACCAATGTAGCTGGAGAGCAGAAAGTAATGAGTGAGGTGGAGGATTGCAAAAATTACCACTCCGGTGCAGCGCTCACTGAAAGTTGCCCTGACATGAGAGCGGCAGCCTTCTAGTTTGTGCCGATTTCTTCTCCTTGTGCTCTATGTAAGTGTCCAACAGTTTAGCCTGAGCACTGTGAACAGACTGGTCTCAATGTGTGCTGTGCGCTGTGCTATGGTGTCAATGGCTGTGCAGTTGTGTGGATCTCAGCGCTGGATTGTACTCCCTCCCGCTGTGCTGCAGCTCCTCTCCTCTCTGCCAGCCTGAATAAAAGGGGGAAGTGGGGACATGCAAGCGTGGAGCCGCACACACAGGCTCTTGATGATGAGATGAATGAGAGAGAGAGGATGGATGGGAGTTGCAGAGGAGACAGCAAGAGAATGGGGAAGAGACCCAGTTCTAGTGCCCTGTCCCTCTGGTCTGCCCCCAGTGCCCTGTCCCTCTGGTCTGCCCCCAGTGCCCTGTCCCTCTGGTCTGCCCCCAGTGCCCTGTCCCATTTTGTTAAAGTTGTTGTTGGTAATATTTAATTTTGTAAATTGATTCTGCATAAAACATTGTCATTCCATGAGATAATCTACGAGGGTGTGTTTATGGGTGCAATTAGGCGCAGGGCAGTGTATGAATTAGGTGGGGCAACTGGTGGCGAGTAACTCTTGAGGCCTGGCTAGTAGCTCAGGACTTGAAATTTTGAGCCCTGCATATATATATATATATATATATATATATATATATATATATATAATATATATAATCTCCCCTCCATGTCATATTATTTTGTATGGTTGATCCTTCATTGTAATTTACTCGTTCAGGGCAGAAGCTGAGGATTTTGTGCCTTGTTATCCAATGTGAATCGGGTAGAAAACAAAGAGCTTCCCAGCCTCTGCAGGCCACACATCTGCAATGCTCACTGAGTGTGATGTGAGTCACTTAATGTGCCCTTCATCACCTCACTGAATTATTGTTGTCATACTATGTAATGTAGGTAACAACGGGGCAGAGTATTCTGAGGAAAGTCACAAGACTGCGTGTTTATAGTCAAATGGAACAGTATTAAATTTCTCAATATATTCTTTGTGAATTGCGTGCTGCTATGTAAACTTGAGAATGTGCTAGCAATATATCAAATGAAACGAACAGCTGCAACCATTTAAAAGTGCACTCCAACACTAGCTTGAAATTAGTAATGTGTATAGAATGGTGCGCTTGCTCAATTAGCTGGAAATTAACAAATTCATAAGGATAAACATAAATTGCAAAACATAATGAATTCAAATACAAATATTAAAATAAAATGAGTGAAAATATATAAAGTCCAAGTGCAAAGAATATAAATGACTGCTCAGTCCATATTGTGATTGAAGTAAAACACATATCCAGCGAAACCAAAAAGCAAACTACAACCACCGCCACCCATGATTGAATTGACCGCTCACCTCAGGGAATTACCTCAGATCCCTGAGGAAGTCACATGACCAGCGACACAACGCATCAGGTGGAGCCTTATGATGTCACTTGCAGTGTCTACAGTGTACAGGAGTGTGGTGAGGAGGCAATGGTTTTTCTCCATATTTGTACTGCGGATCGTACCAAACTTTAATGTAGGCAGCTATTGAATAAATGTGTTATACTTTACTGGCAATATTGCGCTATGGGTATTTTTGTTCTCTCTGAGTGATTATCGACCAAGAGGCATGTTACCGGATTTTTTAAGCAGGTATGTTGGAGCTTTTGCAGCGGGGGACCCTAGCAGCTATTCATTGAGTTTTAAAGCTTTGACATTTATGGTCATTCCCTGAGGTGAGCAGCCAATTAATTTATTGGTGGCGGTGGTTGCTGTTGGCTTTTTGGTTTCACTGGATATATTTTTTACTTCAATCACGATATGGACTGAGTAGTCATTTTATATTTATATAATTTATGGTGTCAGTGGGAGGAATGGAGTCCCATCATTGATGTCAGTGGGAGGAATGGAGTCCCATCATTGGTGTCAGTGGGAGGAATGGTGCCCCATCATTGGTGTCAGTGGGAGGAATGGAGTCCCATCATTGGTGTCAGTGGGAGGAATGGTGCCCCATCATTGGTGTCAGTGGGAGGAATGGTGCCCCATCATTGGTGTCAGTGGGAGGAATCGTGCCCCATCATTGGTGTCAGTGGGAGGACGCATGCCCCATGGTTTGCATCAATGGGAGAAATAGTAATCTACTGTTGATGTTGGTACCAGGAAGTACCCCATTGTTAGTGGGAGGAAAAGTGCCCCAAGGGCTGGAAAAGGCAACCAAAGGGCTGCAATTTGGAGACCACTGGTCCAATGGAAAGATGACGGTGTGCTGCCTTTGGTATTGGTGCCCATCCACCCCAGCAGCACAAGTTGGTGCACAGTGCTACACCAGGATGTGGTGTACCACTTTGCATTCCACTGTGCTCAAAAGGAGTAGAGCACGTTCTACTTTTTCAGTGCATACCACCACAGAAGTTGTGTGAACTAATAAAGACTGGTTCACACTATTGCTGGTGTGGGAATCAGTTATTGCTGTACCCACAACCAGCCTAAGGCTCCATGTACACGGGACGTTTTTACAACTGCTCCTGAACGATTTAACTTGACATATAAGTAACCCACGTTTAAAACTTTTTTTTTTTTTTTTTAAATGCCCAAAAATGGAAAAACACAGACAAACGAAACGCTACTAAAAGCAGATTACCGCGTTTAGCCGTCTGAAAATTGGAAATCTGCATCTGAAAGAAACGCTGTTAAACGCAACTGCTTAAAAACGGCAATAAACGAGACTGAGTACATGGTCACATAGGATAACATTGAATGAATTCAGGGACAGTTGAAAAAAGTGTCCAACTGCCTCTGAACGTCCATTTAGCAGCAGCAGTATACATGGGGCCTAAGTCAAAACACAGTGCTTAAAAGCATTTCATTCTTAATGGCACTGCCACGCAGCTTATTTGCAGCTGCGGGAACTGCAGGGAAATTGAATTGTTCCCGGCCACTGCATTTTTTTAAAATGCTACAGGAACCTTTTCTGCATGAATGGGCTTCCAAGCCTGTGCAAACCCGCAATAGTGTGAACCAGGCCTAAGGACATAAAGCTTAAAGCGGAGCTCCACCCTCCACCTCCACTCCCACGAATCGGAAGTATCCCCCCCCTCCAGTGTCACATTTGACACCTTTCAGGGGGGAGGGGGGTGCAGATACCTGTCTAAAGACAGGTATTTGCACCCACTTCCGGCCACACAGTCTGCGGATAGACTGCGGGCAGGACGGTACCTCCCGTCCCCCCCGTTGTGTTCTGGGAAACACTCGGCTGCCAGAACACAGCGGGAGCCAGTCAGCACGGCACATTGTGACTCGCGCATGCGCCGTAGGGAACCGGGAGCTCTTCACTTCCTGGTTCCCTCACCGAGGATGGCGGGGGGCAACAGAGTGACGAGCGGTCGCTCGTCTTCTGCTGCGGACAGCGCTGGACTCCAGGAAAGGTAAGTGTGCCGATATTAAAAGTCAGCAGTTGCCGTATTTGTAGCTGCTGGATTTTATAATTTTTTTTGTTTTGTTTTTTTCAGCGGACATCCGCTTTAAATGTGTTGGAAGCCATGTTATTGGTGTAAATGGGTCTCTAGAGTTGGATTAAATTAGGTTTTCTTACCTTTTTGTTTCCCTATTGGAGAGATTCATTCTCTCTGTTTATCCTGGTGACCATTGTCACTGGGACCATAGTTGAGGAGATATCTAAAATCGTAATATTGGTTGTCAACAAAACAGGAAAAGTGGAAATACCTTTAAAGGGGGACAATTTTTTTTAACTGTTTAAGAGCTCACTCACACAGGCAGCTGGGGGGGGGGGGGGTTTAGAAGTAGGTGGTTGAGTAACATTTTTACTTTCAATAGATTTTTATTGAAAAATGTAAGTACAAAACATAGCATAAAAGGACTTTTGTGATTGCCAAAGAAATATTATACAGCTGGAATGTAGCTGCCAAGAATGTTAAAACATCTAACACTTTAAATAGCATAGTAATAAACCAAACATATCGCTTGCAAGTTAAGTAGGTATCAATGAGTCTGGGAAATTTGTTGCAGACCGGAAGTAGGTCGAAGCATCAAGTCTGAATAAACAGCGAAATCTGCAATAAGGAGAAAAGAAAGCAGGAAAGATTAAGGAAAGGTGTTCACAGTAGGGAGATGGGAAAGAGAAGGTAATGGGGAGGGGAGTGAGCACTAGGAATGCCCAAACCAGCATCCCAAAGCTGGACTATTATAATGAGGTATAGCTTTCCATTGACCGTGACCGATGTACATATTTGTATCCACAGGGTCCAAATCTTGGAAAATTAAATTTGCTTGTCCAGAAGGATACTGGTCAGTTTCTCATTGAGGCTGGGTTCACACCAGTTCATATGACAGGAGATTGTGACCGGCTCTCTATGGAGCTGGTTCACAGATCTCCGGAGCGGCTCCGGTGCGAATTGCACAGGAGTCCTGTGCGTTTTATGGTCCGTTTCAGGTCCGAATTCAGCCAAAAATTCAGGCTGAAATCGGACCTGAAACAATGAATTGACTCCCACTGTGAGACGCTCTATTCCTCAGTGTGAACCGAGCCTCATAAACAACCCATCGATCCGCTGACTAACTTCCTCAAAGGAAGCAAATTGTTTCTAACAAAATGTAAGTCACCAATTTGAATTGGGGGGGGGGGGCTTTAGGGTGTAATAAAACATACCTAGGATCTCTGGGGAAAGGGCGATTGAACAAAGAATGTATGAGCTTCAAGACCTTTGTCCAAAACCGTGTGGGCATGGGACATATCCACCAGATATGTAACACCTCACCTGGTGTTATGCATCTACGAAAGCATAGGCCAGCAAGGGAAGGCTGAAGATGTGCTACACGTGATGGGACCAGGTACCTGTAATTGTTTTAAATGCAGACTTGATAGTATTCACTTTAATAGAGCAGGAGGTGATTGTAGCCCAGATTTTCGACCAGTCTGCTCTATCCCTGGTCTGTCTCCCACTTGGAAACGTAAGTGTGATCAGTATGGTGATTGGAATTATTCAATTGAGAGTAGAGCATAGAGATTAACTTGGGGGAGAGAGGCGTATGGTGGCATATGTGTTCAAATAATATTAGCTGACTTGTAAGGGCTTCGTTGGTGAATATGGTGAAGAGTAGAGTTGCACGATTAATCGATAAAAAAATTGCGATCTCGACTCCCCCACGATCTAAAGGGAGTTGTAAAGGCAGAAGGCATAGAATGCATTAAAATAAAAAGCCTTCTTTGTGTAGCAGCCTCCCCTGCACCCCCCAATACTTACCTGAGCCCCATCGATGTCCACTAGTCCCTTGGCCATCCGGGACTCTCCTCCTGATTGGCTGAGACACGGCAGCGGCGACATTGGCTCCCACGGCTGTCAATTGAACTCAGTTAGCCAATCAGGGGAAAGAGGGGCTGAGGCCGAACGGAAGATCTTTGTCTGAATGCACACACTAAGCTGCAGCTTGGCTCAGGTGCCCCCATAGCAAGCTGCTTACTGTGGGGGCACTCGACAGCGAAGAGGGGCCAGAGAAGAGGAGGATCTGGGCTACCCCATGCAAACTTACTGCACAGAGGAGGTAAGTATAACATGTTTGTTATTTAAATGAAAGAAAAACTAGACTTTACAATCCAGCATTTCCACGATTCTTGGTAAACAGTGTAGTGCTCTTTCTCTGCTCAGAGCTAAAAAAAAAAATGCTGGCAAATGTTTATCAACATTGGTCAGCGCTGAGAGATAGAGAAGAGATGCAATGTATCATTTGGTTCTTTTAGATCCGGGGCCAGCAACCTGTAGGTCTCCAGAGTGGTTCCAGCAGCAGGAAAGAGATCTTCAGGTCAGTGTGAAGCAATACACTCGGCATAATAGTATAGGGCTGCTTTCACACTGATGTGCTGCGGTTTACCTACACCACAGGTGCAGTGTACCTGCAACTTTCCTGTGGGTTTGCTGTGTTTAGCCATAGACTTCTATTTTATTTGACTTTTACTTTCAGAAAGTGCACAACCTCTGCCGCATATAATAGAAGTCTATGGCAAAGTGAAGGACAAGTGTGATCATTGGAGAAGAGCGGGCCGAGCACAGCTAGAGAACTGGCCGCACGGTGCTCTCAAGTCTAATGTGCTGAGTTTTTAATAGGAAAGCACAGAGACTAACTGGAACACCGGGGATTTCACACAAGGAAAGCAATACATGGAGAACAGGATACTTTTACATACATGGTACAGCAGGCACATATCAGGAATATGAAATGTAGGGTTTACATTGCTTTAAGCCAGTGGTTCTCAACCCCTGTCCTCAGGACCCACTAACAGGCCAGTTTTGCAAGAACTGAAATACATCACAGGTGATTATAATTTGGTGCTCAGTGATTGCAGTATTCTAGTCTGCGTCTCTCCGAGGTAATACTTAAAATCTGGCCTGTTAGTAGGTCCTGAGGACAGGAGTTGAGAACCACTGCTTTAGGGCTCATTTACACTTGCTTTGGCTTCAACATGGCTTCAGACAGGCTTTGTTAAAGCTCTCTGAATGCTAGTCAAAGCTCCTGTCCCTAAATAAAATGGTTTGCTTACAGTCCTGTTTACACCTTGCTTTTGCTTTGCTTCCGTTTTGCTTCAAAAATGATACCCCATGTAGCTTCAGTGGTGCTTCAAATCCTCTTCAAAGCCTCCATAGAAGTCCTTTGGCAAAGCTCGCTTGAAGCCCCATCAAAGTCCCACGAAGCCTTACCAAAGCCCCACAAAGCCTCATCAAAGCACCAAGCAAAAGCGGGTGTTAACAGGACTGTAAGCTAACTATTTTAGTGACAGGGGCTTTGACTCGTGTTCAGAGAGCTTTAACAAAGCGAGTCCGAAGCCATGTTTTAAAGCAAGTGTGAACTAGCCCTTAAAGGAGAAGTCCAGCCTGAGATTTTTAAGCTCAGGTCACATGCGTGCAATTAGTTTTGCACTCCTCTGACCTGTTTTCAGTGGAGAGTGGTCTAAAGTCCGCTCTCTGCTGACGTTGCTGCTATCAGTCGGGGCATTGTGTCACCGCGACTTCAATGTCTGGATCCACCAGCTGCCTTGATTGATGGCAGGCTCAGCGAGCCGCTGCGACAGCCTCTCCCCGCCCCTCCACTGCTCAGCACTCCAATGAGCGCTGAGAAGTAGAGCAGAAGCTATGCTGACTGACAGTCAGCATCGCTCTGCTCGGGGAGGAGTGAGAACCGAGCCATCGCTGGTGTTCGGTATCTCGGTTCTCAGTGCAGAGACGGCGGGGGACAGATGCAGCATCAGTCTGATGCTGCATTCTCCGAGGTAAGTATGAATAGGGAATACAAAAAACAAAACGTACTTCTCTTTTAAGCAATCTCAATAGGTGTTGCCAACATTGAGTGTCTGTCCTATACACATCAGATTTAACCCAGGAGAAAAGGTGCTCAGATTCACATAACAGGGTGAAGTGGTGAATATCCCCGAGAAACAACAAGCACCTCACCCAGAGGTCCACCGTGGTATGCGAATTGGAACACCTTTTCCTTGGGTTGACTCTTATTAGTACAGGCTGGCTTTAAATGGCGCATTTTGGTTTTAGTTTTCACTTTAACCACTTCCAGACCGCCGCATGTATATGTACGTCGGCAGAATGGCACGTACAGGCACATTGGCGTACCTGTACGTCCCTGCCTAGACGTGGGTCGGGGGTCCGATCGGGACCCCTCCCGCTACATGCGGCAGTTGGATTCCCGCGGGGAGCGATCCGGGACGACGGCGCGGCTATTAGTTTATAGCCGCCCCATCGTGATCGCTCCCTGGAGCTGAAGAACGGGGAGAGCCTATGTAAACACGGCTTCCCAGTGCTTCACTGTGGCGGCTGCATCGATCGAGTGATCCCTTTTATAGGGAGACTCGATCGATGACGTCAGTCCTACAGCCACACCCCCCTACAGTTGTAAACACACACTAGGTGAACCCTAACTCCTACAGCGCCCCCTGTGGTTAACTCCCAAACTGCAACTGTCATTTTCACAATAAACAATGTAATTTAAATGCATTTTTTTGCTGTGAAAATGACAATGGTCCCAAAAATGTGTCAAAATTGTCCGAAGTGTCCGCCATAATGTCACAGTCACGAAAAAAATCACTGATCGCCGCCATTAGTAGTAAAAAAAAAAATAATAATAAAACTATCCCCTATTTTGTAAACGCTATAAATTTTGCGCAAACCAATCGATAAACGCTTATTGCGATTTTTGTTTTTACCAAAAATAGGTAGAAGAATATGTATCGGCCTAAACTGAGGAAAAAAATATTTTTTTATATGTTTTTGGGGGATATTTATTATAGCAAAAAGTAAAAAATGTTGCATTTTTTTCAAAATTGTCACTCTATTTTTGTTTATAGCGCAAAAAATAAAAACCGCAGAGGTGATCAAATACCACCAAAAGAAAGCTCTATTTGTGGGGAAAAAAGGACGCCAATTTTGTTTGGGAGCCACGTCGCACGACCGCGCAATTGTCTGTTAAAGCGACGCAGTGCCAAATTGTAAAAACCCCTTGGGTCATTTAGTAGCATATTGGTCCGGTCCTTAAGTGGTTAAATCATATCATGGGTAATGATAGATGGTGACGCCTATACAAAATGCATCTTAATAACTAACGCCTTTGGCAGCATGATAAAGACAACATTGGTTAGTAAATATTGTATTAACGGAAGTAACCAATATTATTATGTATCATAAATGTCAGAATAAATCACTCCAATGGGTTAGATGTTTCAGCCAATGGTTCTCCACGAGGTACCACTGGGCCCCTTGCTATCTTTTATAGACAACATGGGGGCAACTAATGCTGGCCATACACTACTAGAATTTAGGTAAAAAATGTTTTAATATTAAGACTAATGGGGTCAAACCAATGTTTGTTTTTAACTGCAGTGATGAGAACATTTGAAGGAGTAGGGTTAGTAAAATTTTCCATGAACAAACTCATTTC